>NC_044977.1:42677480-42977480 GCF_008728515.1 Papio anubis | reverse complement strand
CTTATCTAGACTGCACTAGCAGAAAAGGAAATCTGTCCATGTCAGGCCTAAACTAGGTTAAAGTATCTTTAAGGTCTAAGGAGGGTTGTGGTTGGGAAAATCCCAAGGAAGAATCAGTGGAACTGTGGAAAGCAAGAGGTTACAACAATTGCATGGGAAGATTTAGGAGTTTTTAGCTTATCAGGGTCATAGATAAATGTTTAGGGCACTGGGCCATTTCTCCTCACCTTTAATACACAGAAAATATTACACCTGCCTTTGGACAGCAGCAGTTAACTCATAGGGAACCGGAACAGTGGCTATTTTTTCCTCTCCCCATCAGCAACTGTTGGAGGAAAAAGCACAAGTTAGAATCTAGGTAAATCTGGGTAAACTTTTACGTAAAGTCTGAGGAAAATAAATTCCCACAATGCCAAACTACTATGGTAATGGTTAGCAAGTTCTCAGACCCAAGATAACAAGACACCCCTCTTCTTCAGAACCTTGTGTGGGTAATGACTATGGGCTCAATGTCTCAGGAAGGTATCTCTCAAAAGGTAATAAATAAAGCCCAACATATAAGTGGATTTTGTACATACGTTCTAACCAAATGCTTTCACAAGTGCCACTTTTAAGATAAAAACATTTTATACTGGGGGCAAAAGCACTCATATTTGTTTTAGTTCATAATTTCCCAGTCTTCAGTCATCCAAGTACCACTTTCAGAATTATCTTCATCCATCTGTACTATTTACCTAATATTGGTCTTTGAATTGACTTACTTTTCTTGTCCTTTATTTTTTAGTAATAATATCTGTGACATCAGTTTTGAGATATTAAGTTTTTCTCCTAATTTAAATTAAAAGAACTTGTTTCATTCAAATATGTATGTGTGTGAAAATTTTGGGAGAACTTTAATATTCATTTGCTTATCAAATTATCTTGCATATGTGACAGTACCAATATGGTACACATTATTTTATTACAAGTGCTAGCTGAGATCTGTGGGAATGGGAAAGGGTGGTAGTTAATTTGGACAGAAAGCTATACTACTTGTGATACACAGGGAGGGTGGGGGATAGATTGGGTGATAAAGAGGATGGAATTTCTATCATTTTGCCTATGCCCTCTACCTCACTAGCAGTGTGTGACATTCCTATTATGGGTGCTTACACTGCACAGTATGTATAAGACCTCAGGCTTCACAACAGATTTTACCCACATCTAGGACAGGGCCCCCAATACATGCTCAAATGTGTCAATTCCAACACTTGTATAGTGCCACATAGTTCACAGTTGGGTAGGTAGAACTGCCAATTTACAGATGAGGAAACTGAGGCTTACTTTCTCAATGTCACACTGCTAGTATATAGCAGAACTGGTACTTCAGTCTAAGTTTCTAGTATCTACACACTACTATGCTTCATCAGTCTACCAAAACCAACAAGAGATAAGAAACCAGGGATATAGAAACTAGCTATTCACTTGCTGCCTGGGTTCTAATCCTGGCTCCACCATGTAGCAGACATGTAAATTTGGGCAAGCTTTGCCTTTCTACATCTCAATTTCTACATCTATACATTATGGCTATTAACAGTATCTATCTCATAGGCTTATTTTAAAGATGACAAAAGTATCTATCTCATAGGATCATGTAAAGCGCCTGAAACACTGCCTTGTAACATACTAAAAGCACTATATTAAATATTTGCTATATTATTTATTGATTACTCTCCATGGACCACGCACTTTATACACATTACCTCATTTAAGCCTTCCAAAAACCTGTGAAGTAGGTATTATTAGTTCCATTTTACCTTTCAGGAAATTCAAGCCCAGAAAGCTTAAGGAATTTTTTTAATCCCTAAACTAGTAGGTGACAAAGTAGGGATTTAAACTCAGACCCAACTCTAACAACTCTGTGAGACACTCAAGGAAGGTCACAGGCACCCCTGTGATACCTGGGCCTCTTTCATAGACCAACATAAGATATACTTCGATTTTAACCAGTTGCACGCACGCACACACACACAAAAAGGCACTAAACAGATGTGATGGTTTTCAACACAGGAAATACCCGAATGTCCCATGACTTTAGGATACGGTCACAGGTGTCAGAATCAAATACTGAAGGAACCTTAATATACCAGAAATTGTAGGTACCGTTTAAGGCACTGCCTGATTCCTTCCGATCTTAGCATGTAAGCAAATATCAATAACATGGAAAGTGATTCAAGAGTTTGAAAAGTGGCTGTTCCCCTGACTGAAGTTCCCAACATCTCCAGTCTGCTGGCTGACATTTTTGCTCTGGGCTAGGCTTTGCCTTGGGTGAATAGGCCCAGGAGGGACTGGTTCTCAAGCTAGCCCCCTGCCCCAGGTGGATGACCCAGGAAACTAAGCAGCAGGAGAAAAATTATCTTAAGCTGTCTTCACTGGCAGAGAGATTCAAGACAGCTGGGGCTTGTCCTTTTCTTTCGGAAGCCTCCTCCACTTGTTGAGCCAATTGCTCAGGTCTCCCTTCTGCCACATCGTTCCCAAAGTGACTCTTGAGGCAGGGTCTCAAGAGGTTTCCGTGAGCCAACACGGGCAAATATCTGGGTTCAGTGCTCACTCCATCCCCACGAGACGTAAAGTAAGACACTGGTTCAAGTCCCATTCTGCCTAACAGAAATAGGAAATACCACCTCAAGCTCCCGCGGGCCACCTACACAGGTAGATCACCGTGTTTCTGACAACTGGGCGCCAGGGAATCCCTACCAACCTGCTGACAGCCAAGTGCGACTGTCCCTCCCCTTTAGACACTCCTTCCCTGGCTGCCCAATACCCGAGGCGGCTCAGACGAGGCGCAACGGCCGCCCGCGTGGCCCCAGAGAACCCTCAAGTCGAAGGGGACCGGGTCCCCGCTTGCCCGTCCCTCCAGAGCTCCGCGGCCCCGGCTCCCACCCCAAAGGCACGGACTTGGATCCTGCCCGTCGGGTAGGTCTTCAGTCCCGAGGGCGAAGGCCGAGGCTGTCGCGGGAGGCAGGGAGAGGGAGCGGAGAGGCCGGAAGGGGTTCGAATGACCCCCTAAGAAGGGAACAAGAGGACTGGGAGGGGCCGGGCACTACCTGTAAAGACGGGACCCGCCGCTCCGAGTGACGCACCCCGCAATGCATTGTGGGGCTTGGGAGGGGCCTTTCGGCGGGGCTGCGGCGCGTCCAACGTGGCTCGCGCCCGCGGAATCAAACCACGCCCCCGTTCCCTCGGCTCGCCCAGGCCAATCGGATTCTGCAGGAAGGACACAACAACCCGCCCGATCCCAGGACCCGCCTTAGTCCCACCCGCTCCAGGAGAGATTGGCAGCGTCTCTCGCACCTGCGCCAGAAAAGTACAGTCCTCTGATGACAGAACTACGTTGACTTTAGAAATAGGGCCAATCCCCTCCGCTCGCCGCCCTGTATCTGCAGGCATTTTTGTCTTTCACACGCGGCCTCTACAGCAGACACTTATAAAGGGGACAGGGAGAAAAGCCCCCTCTGGGTGAGCAAGGAGAGGACCTGGCCCCGTCTATACCCACACACAAGAAGGAAACAAACTATGGCAGAGAAGTGCCAGATGCCGACTCCGCGACCCCTTCCAGACTTCGCATCGGTCATGCGTTATTAAACAGGCATTTACTGACTGTTTACCATGTGCCAAGCACCGTGTTAAACGCGGGGTTACAGGAGTGGACATAACACTTGATGGAATTTAAGACGTAATTGGAGCAAAAGATATGAAAGCATAAATAGTTACAGAATTATAAATTGTGATCAGTACTGGGAGGGAAAACTAGTGGGTGCAATGATTAATTAATTTTGGACTGTCAGGAAAGAGACTTCTGAATAAGTGCCTTTTAAGCTGCAGGCATATTAAAGAACCTTAGAGAATGTTCCCCGTCAAGGAACTATTATGTGTGAGGTTGTTGGGGCATGAAAGAACTTCGTGTGCTCTAGGAAGTAAAAGGAAGTCAGTGTGGATGGAGTGTAGGGAGCAAGGAGAAACTTCCAAAACACAGCCTGAAATCTGTAATGTGGCCAATAAGAGCCAGCATGGTCTGGCCCTTGTCTCATCTCAGCCCAAGGTCAATGGGCAACTAATAAAGACTATTAAGTAGGATCCTATTTGCATATTTAAGAATCACTCAGGCTGTTTGTGAAGAATAGTTCGGAAGAGGGCAAGAAAGGCTGCTGGAAGGCCATTTGGAGGCAGTTGCATCAGGCAAAGCCAGAAATGATGGCTTGAACTAGTATAATGGGAGTTAGAGACAGAAAGAGGTAGATAATTTCAAGATATGTATAAATTAGAGATGGTATCCAAGGGACTTAATAACAGATTGGTTTGCCGGGAAGGGTCAAGAAAGAGGAATATTAAGGATGACTCCTTAAGTAACTAGATGGATTAAGAAGCCATTTACTGATTCACAGAACACAGGAGGAGGAGCAAATGGCTTGGAATATGTTAAATTTGAAATGTCTATAAATAGAGATGTCAAGTAGATTTGGATATGTAGGTCTAAAGTTCAGAAGAAAGGCCTAAACTAACATAGATTTGGTCCTAGATATATACTCAACATAAATGTATTCATATATTCACCGGAAAACATATGTATAAGAATGTTCATGAAATGAATAAATTTAAGAATATTCTCATCCGGCGCGATGGCTCATGCCTATAATCCCAGCACTGTGGGAGGTCGAAGGGGGCAGAAGATCACTTGAGGTCGGGAGTTCGAGACCAGCCTAGTCAACATGGTGAATCCCTGTCTCAACTAAAATACAAAACAATTAGCCAGGCATGGTGGTGGGCATCTGTAATCCCACCTACTTGGGAGGCTGAGGTAGGAGAATTGCTTAAACTGGGAGGCAGAGGTTGCAGTGAGCCAAGATCACACCACTGAACTCCAGCCTAGGCAACAGAGCAAGACTCCGTCTCAAAAAAAAAAAAAAAAAAAAGAATATTCACATAATAGAATACTATACAGGAAGGACAATAATCTACAACTATATGCAAAGCATGCATGAATTTTACATTCACAAAAATTGAGTGAAATAAGTCAGACACAAAAAATGATTACTATATTACTCCATTTACATAATGTTCAAAATAAGAACTCATATAAGGTAATTGGTTACCCTTAGGTAACCAATTAGTTACAATTATTAGTGTTAATAATTAGGAGCAATAAGGGATTACTGGAGTTCTAGTAATGTTCTTATTGATCCAGGTGTTGATTACATGTTGTTTTCAATTAATGAAAATTCACTGGACTAGATATGGTGGCTCACACCTGTAATCCCAGCACAGCACTTTGGGAGGCTGAGGAGGCCGAGGCAGGCAGATTGCTTGAGCTCAGAAGTTCAAGACCAGCCTGGGCAACATGGCCAAACCCTCTCTGAAAAAAAAAAATACAAAAATTAGCCAGGCGTGGTGGTGCACACCTGTAGTCCTAGCTACTTGGGGGGCTGAGGTGGGTGGATTGCTTGAGTCCTGGAGGTTGAAATTGCAGTGAGCCATGTTTGTGCCACTGCACTCCACCTGGGCAACGAAGTGAGACCCTGTCTCAAAAAAAAAAAAAAGAAAATTCATCAAGCTGTACGCTATACTTATCCAATTTTTCAGTATGTGTTTTACTATTGAATAGAAAGTTTATGTTTTTCCAAAGGTTAAGGGCAATCCAGCCATGAATGAATAAGTGATACTAGACTAGATCTCCCACTACAGTAATAGAAAACTGGACCAAATCTATGAAACAAGTGTTTTCAGGCATTGGACAATTGGCATAGTAAAATTGTGATCTTGGAAGAAAGGAAAACAAAACAGATGAGCCCCCAGAATATCCACAGATTTCTTTCTGGAGGTATTTACCTAAGCACAGGATAGAAGAAAGCCAAGCAGGGTTTGTTGAGGACACAGATATTGGAATTAATAGAGATTGAGACAAACGGTATTTGTGGGGCAGAGTGCCAGAGAAAGAGCTCTAGAAATACACATAAGGATTCCTGTGAATCTTTGGTATAACTTTAAGGGTAGACCATATGATAAATAAAATTACTGGGGAAATTTAAGCTGAACAGCTACAAGAACTTGTATAGAGTTTGGAAACATTCAGGCTCTGACTGATTAGAATGGGAAATCTTATTAAAAACCTGCAGCATTTGGTAAAGAGACCCTAAAAAGGCCACACTTTAAAGCTAAATTAGCCCAATAGTAAAGACTATTCTAGACCCACTTGAATAAAGCTGAAAAACCTGTTCTGCAAGTAAATTAAATGCTTTCTTGAACGAAACTTAACAGTCTTTCAAGACAGACAACAAAATTCAGGTACTTACCTATGTAATATATGCAATGCCTAGGATCCAATTAAAAAATTACTACACATGTGAAGAAGCATTAAAACATGAGCCATAAATGGGAGAAGAATCGATCAATAGAAACAGACCCAGAAATGACCAGGATGATGAAATTAGTTTTTGTTTGTTTGTTTGGTTTGGTTTGGTTTGGTTTTTTGAGATGGAATCTCACTCTGTCACCCAGGCTGGAGTGCAGTGGCACAATCTCGGCTTACTGCAAGCTCCGCCTCCTGGATTCACGCCATTCTCCTGCCTCAGCCTCCGGAGTAGCTGGCACTACAGGCACCTGCCAACACGCCCAGCTAATTTTTTGTATTTTTAGTAGAGACGGGGTTTCACCTGTTAGCCAGGATGGTCTCGATCTCCTGACCTTGTGATCCACCCATCTCAGCCTCCCAAAGTGCTGGGATTACAGGCATGAGCCACCGCGCCCGGCTGAAATTAGTTTTTAAAGCAGATAAGAACTTCACTTTTCTTCTTTAATTTTTTTTTTTTTTTTAAGTTTTAGAGGGCATCAGCACACTGGGGTTACAGGCAGGTAAGATAAGAACTTTAAAGAAGCTATTA
Organism: Papio anubis; assembly: GCF_008728515.1. Lineage (NCBI taxonomy): Eukaryota > Metazoa > Chordata > Mammalia > Primates > Cercopithecidae > Papio > Papio anubis. The sequence continues at coordinate 42,970,563 of NC_044977.1, read as the reverse complement.
TAAATATGGCCAAGAACTTAAAGAAACATAAATAATGTGAGACATGAAAACTGTAAAAAGAACCAAATCAAACTTCTAGAGCAGAAAGCTACAATATCTGAATGATAATTTTGCTCCATGGGCTTAACAGCAGATTATACATTGCTGAAGAAAAGATCAGTAAACAAAGTAACAGTGAAAAATAATTATCTACATTAAAGTGCAGAGAGAAAAAAAGTTCAAAATAAAATGAACAGAGCCTTGGTGACCTATGGGTTAATACAAAGTTATCTAACATGTATAATCAGAGACTCAGAAAGAAAGGAGAGGTGATGCAAAATATTTGAAGTATTAATGGCCAAAATTTGAGTTAAAAAATATAAACCCATAGATTCAAGAAAATAAACTAGGCCAGGTACAGTGGCTCACACCTGTATTCCCAGCACGTTGGAAGACCAAGGTGAGTGGGTCACCTGAGGCCGGGAGTTCAAGACCAGCTTGGGCAACATGGTGAAACTTCATCTCTACCAAAAAGTTAAAAATTAGCTGGGCATGGTGGTGCATGCCTGTAATCCCAGCTACTCAGGAGGCTGAGAGAGAAGAATCTCTTGAACCTGGGAGGCAAGATTGCAGTGAGCCGAGATCACGCCATTGCACTCCAGCCTGGGTGACAGGGCGAGATTTCGTCTTTAAAAAAAAGGGTATATACACAAAAATTAGCCAGGCATAATGGCGCATGCCCGTAATCCCAGCTACTCAGGAGGCTGAGGCAGGAGAATCACCTAAACCCAAGAAGCGGAGGTTGCAGTGAGCCAAGATCACACCACTGCACTACAGCCTGGGTGACAGAGCAAGACGCTGTCAAAGAAAGAAAGAAAGAAACTAACCGCAAACAGGATAAACACCAAAAAAAGCTGCACCAAGGCCTGTTACACTCAAACTACTGAAAACCAATGATCAAAAGAAAATATTAGAAACAACCAGAGAGACACTGAAGCCACCTTGCATATATAGAACAAAAGTAAGAGGTACTACTGACTTCACACTTCACATCAGAAAGAAAGAAAGCCAAAATATAATGAAATAAAAAGTTTAAAGTCCTGTACGTAAAAACTCTGTCAACTCTGAATTCCATATCTAGGAAAAATTCTTTCAAAAAACAAAAGTGCGGCCAGGCTTGGTGGCTCATGCCTATAATCTCAGAACTTTGGGAGGCCAAGATGGGAGGATTGCTTGAGTCCAGGAGTTCAAGACCAGCATAGGGAACATAGCGGAACTTCGTCTCTACAAAAAGTTAAAAAAAAAAAAAATCAGCCAAGCATGATGGCACATGCTTGTAGTCCCAGCTACTCAGGAGGCTGAGGTGGAAAGATTGCTTGAGACTGGGAGGTTGAGTCTGAAGTGTGCCAGGATTGTGCCACTACATGCCAGCCTGGGTGACAGAGCAAACTCTGTGTGAGAAGGAAAAAAAAAAAAAAGAAAAGAAAAGAAGTGAAATTAAAGGTAAACAAAAGATGAGAGAATTTGTTGCTAGCATACCTGAATTATGACAAATGTTGAAGAAAGTTCTTCAGATTGAATGAAAATGAGTCCAGATAGAAACCCAAATTCACTTTGGGAGGCTGAGGCCGGCCGGTCACGAGGTCAGGAGATTGAGATCATCCTGGCTAACACGGTGAAACCCTGTCTCTACTAAAAATACAAAAAATTAGCCAGGCCTGGTGGCAGGCACCTGTAGCCCCAGGTACTCGGGAGGCTGAGTCAGGAGAATGGCGTGAACCCAGGAAGCGGAGCTTCCACCACTGCACTCCAGCCTGGGCGACAGAATGAGACTCTGTCTCAAAAAAAAAAAAAAAAAAGAAAAAGAAAAGAAAAAAAACCCTCAAATTCACACAAAAGGAACAAAAAGCACTAGAAAATATGAATATATGAATTAATATAAACATTTTCCTCTTTTGAAAATGTATATAATTAACCACTTAAAGCAAAATAACAAATTGTTGTTAAATAAAAATGTTTGTAACAAATTAAGAAGTAAAACATATGTTAATGATATTGTAAGGGAAAGGGGAATGAATATATACTGTTACAAGGTTTTTGGCACCATACATGAAGTGGTGTAACTGTATTTGAAGGTAGAACATAATAAGTTAAAGATACATATTAGGGCCAGTGCAGTGGCTCACACCTGTAATTCCAGCACTTTGGGAGGCTGAGGCGGGTGGATCACCTGAGCTCAGGAGTTCGAGACCATCCTGGCCAACACAGTGAAACCCCATCTCTATAAAAATACAAAAAAAATTAGCTGGGCGTGGTGGACGCCTGTAATCCCAGCTACTTGGGAGGCTGAGGCAGGAGAATCGATTGAACCCGGGAGGTGGAGGCTGAAGTGAGCCTAGATGGTGCCACTGTACTCCAGCGTGGGCAACAGAGTGAGACTCTGTCTCAAAGAAAAAAAAAAAATAGCCATCTCTACATTATCTTCTACCTACTCTTTTCTCCATATATCATAAATGTCTGATACCTTTGGTCCCATGTCAGATCAGAATGGTCAGGCTTTTATATCCTTGCTTCATAAAGTCACCAGATATGGATTCCCCCAAGATGGGCATGATATCAAACAAGGTAGCTCTCCAAAGGTGAAGCACATACAGAAAGCTATCAGCTGGAGGCTACCTCCTGACTCTCCCTGCAGCTGGGTGACAGGTCCTCCCTTGAAGGAGGACCCAGACAGGGAATTTCCGTGTCTACCACAGACATACATTGTTTCTGTAGGATTCCCACCAGAAATGCAAAACCGGACAATAATCACATGGAAACATTAAAGTAACCCAAATTGAAAGACATTTTTTTGTGACAAATTGCCCCATACCCTTCAAAAATGTCAATGTTAAAAAGATAAAGAAAGGCTGAGGATATTTTCCAGATTAAAGGAGACTAAAGAGACACAACAACTAAATGCGATGTAGGATCCTGAATGAGATCCTGGACTAGAGGAAGAAATGGCCATAAAGAACATTATTTGGACAACTGATGACATTTGAATATGGACAGTAAATTAGATAGTAGTACTGTATCAATACTAAATTTATTAATTTTGATCATTTTAATTTTATTTTAGTTAAAATTAAGTTTTAAAAATGAAGCAATGTAGAACTTTAAAAATATTGATTGTATGTGTTGAAATGCTAATATCTTGATATGTGGTTTAAAATATATTATGGTCAATGCTATCTGTTTCCTTTTACTTTTTTAAGGTGGCTACCAGAAAAAAATCACATATGTAGCTCACATTCTACTTTTATTGCACAGCACTGTTTTATACCGTTACTTTTTCATAATATATAATCACGATTATTTCTAGCACTCCCCCATCCCATGGTTTTTTTTTTTTTTTTCTTTTTTTTTTGCACTTTGAGATTTCTCTATTGGTATGTGAGCCAGTTCTGCAGAAGGCCTGGGCTTTTAAACTGTAACGTGAGATAAACGGTTAAGACTATGAAGTCACCTTTGTGCAGCCAGTCTGAGGGAGCCCCTTATACTGCCAGGCTCTAGGTGGAGTTGCCAGGGAGGTGCAGATGTGTATTTGGGTAGAATTATGTCTGAGTCTTGGGACAGAGCGCTACAGAACCAGGTGAAAAGAGTTGCCAGCAGGAGGGGCTGGAGAGACTGGGGCTGGGATGGAAGCAGGGATTTCTCAACGTTGCATTTGCATCAATAATTTTGCCAATGTGGCATTGTTTCCTTGTCTCTAACACTGCATGTCTAGCGCTGTCCTTAACACATAGGTTATAAATATGATTTTAAAAATTTATAACACATAGGTTATAAATATAATATAAATAACGTATTTATGTTATGTTATTTTTCTTTCAGGTTGGCACCATCTTTGACAGCAATATTTCTAAAACAAAAAAAAAAAACAGAAAGAAAAGTTTCTTATCTGTATCTTGGAAATTCTGAAATAACATTTCCATCATGGAATAAACGGTTTATTAGTCAACGTTGTGTTTTAATTAATGCTTCACATACTCAACAAACATTGTGCATCCTCTCTGTGCTGGGCAGTGACAATGGTAAATATGATATGGTCCCTCCTTTAAGGCACTCACAGGATGGGGAGAGAAACATGTATAAAGACAATGACAACGGCTATGGTCTGAATGTGTCCTCCAAAATTCATATGTTGAAACTCAATTGCCAATGTAATAGCATTAAGAGGTGGGGCCTGTAGGAGGTAATCAAATCATGAAGGCCCTCATAAAAGGGATTGAGGGAGTGGGTTTGTGCTCCTCCACTCTTCCACCACGTGAGACACAGCATTTGTCCCCTCTAGAGGATGCAGCAACATGGTGTCATCTTGGAAGCAGAGATCAGGCCCTTCCCAGATACCAAACCTGCTGGTGCCTTGATCTCAGACTTCCCAGTTTCCAGAACTGTGAGAACTAAGTTTCTGTTGTTATAAATTACCCAGTCTCAGATATTTTGCAATAGCTGCACAAATAGACTAAGACAGCAGCCAAACGAGACAGATGCCAATAAAACCTGACCAAATGGCTCTGGGAGGATTCCAAAGGGACAGAGCTAGAGAGAAACATGGAACACTTTTTACAAAAAGAGGTGATATTTGAGAATTACAGGAAGAATAATCACTTATCAGGTAGATTGTGGCAAGTCATGGAGAAGAGAATCCATAGTTGTAAAGCACAAGCACTAACTATTTAGGGAACTGCAAGTGGTCTGCTATTGCTAGAAGTGTAGATAGGAAATGAAGCCAAAAGAAAGGCCAGGCTCCAAAGAGCTGATATGCCAAATTGCCAAGTTTGACTTTCTCCTGCACGCAATGGGAAGACACCAATGGATTTTCAGCAGAGGAATAAGAAGACTGGATTGGTATTTCTAAAATAAGCAATTCTATAATCGTTAAAAAATTAACCATAAAACAGTTATAAGATAGCTATAAGAAAATAAAGATGGATTTGGCTTTGGGAGAAAGAAGAGTTTGTAAGCATGAAAGCAATGAAGAAACCACAAATAAAAAGATAATAGACCAGATTGACAAGTATAAAACATCTGTACATAAAAAAATGAGTGAAATTAATATTCCAACCAAAAATTGAGAGAAATATATGCTATATGAGACAAAGAATGCCCACATATAATAAGAAAATGAGGAACACTCCCATTGCAAATAGGCAATAAGCCTAAGAAAACAACTTGCAAAACAAACATTTAAATTATAATTAAAGGAGAAAAATGAAATATCCTGCCTTTCTAGTATTAATGGAAGTTGCATTTCATTTTGGAGTAAGCAAGTAGTTCCAGTTGAGAAAGGAAAGCTCTACCTAAAAGACTAATGGGAAATAAATACAAGAGAAGGAGTGACAGAATTAGAAAATAATCATTTTCGACCCCAAATGAAAATAGTGATTTAGACAGAAATTAAGTATTGGTGGTAAAGTCATTAGGTGAATAGTAGATGGATGGACGACGTTCTTATAGTGCCAAAGTATATCACAGAAATTACTCTCCAATTCAAAGGAGAAAACCCACCTGCATGAAGGAAGCAGGTTGCCACTACCATAATTCAGGAGTCAATCTTAGTGGCCCTCATCACTGACCAACAAGATGTCATGGGTCAGTCTCCTGATGTGACCCAATAACAGGTATACCACATCACCTATGATGTATTTTTCCCAAAAATGTTTAACTTTAATCTGTCACATTTTCACAGCTAGCTCCCTGTTTACAAACATTAGAGGGAATAGAGGACAAAGTTGAACAGTACTACAAGCAAGCAACTAGAAAAGTCCTGAAAAATAAAATATTCTGCAGGCAACTTCAATAAGTCAGTGTATGGAGAAAACAAAACAAAACAAAACAGAAAGAAACCATAAATTAAAAGAATCTCAAGAGACATAACAACCAGGTGCAATGCACGGTCTTGGGTTGGCTTTTGTTTTGAACAAACCAGAAAAGACATTTTGAGACAACTGATGCAATTTAACTGTGAAATAGATATTAGGTAATATTAAGAAATTGGTATTATTTTTGTTAACTATGACAATGCTTTTTGACTATGGAAGTAAATGTTATTTTTTAAACTACAAATGAATAAAATACATTTAAAATTTTTTGACTACACTAACAATCAAATAAATATGTTTAAAAACTTTTCATTTTTACCTATGAAATAGGCCAAAGTTTCCTTAAATTAATAAAAAAAAAAAAAAAAAAATTAGCTGGGCGCGGTTGAGGGCGCCTGTAGTCCCAGCTACTCGGGAGGCTGAGCCAGGAGAATGGCGGGAACCCGAGAGGTGGAGCTTGCAGTGAGCCGAGATCACACCACTGCACTCCAGCCTGGGCGACAGAGCGAGACTCCGTCTCAAAAAAAAAAATAAAAATAAAAATAAAAAAATAAAAAAAAAACATTAGTCAGAGTAGGATGGCCAAAGCTTCATTCTGTCTAATCCTTTTCTGGTACAAGTACAAATTAATTCAGCCATTCTAGTAGCTAATTTAACAATGTATATTGAGAGTCTTTAAAATACTCATGTCAGGCTAGCACAGTGGCTCACACCTGTAATCTCAGCAATGTGGGAGGCCAAAGCAGGAGGACTGCTTGAGCCCAGGAGTTCAAGGCTGCAATTAGCTATTATTGCACCACTGCATTCCAGCCTGGGTGACAGGGTGAGACCCTGTCTTCAAAAGAATATATATATGTATATATTCACGGCAATAGTACACTTCTCCTTCTTTTCTTTTCTTTCTTTTCTTTTTTTTTTTTAGACAGACTGTTGCTCTGTTGCCCAGGCTAGAGTGCAGTGGTGTGATCTTTGCTCACTGCAATCTCCATCTCCTGAGTTGAAGTGATTCTCATGCCTCAGCCTCCCAAGTAGCTTGCATTACAGGCTTGTGCCACCATGCTTGGCTAACTTTTTGTATTTTTAGTAGACATGGGGTTTCACCATGTTGCCCAAACTGGTCTTGAACTCCTACCCTTTTTTTCTATAAATGTATTTGGATGAAATAATCAGAGATACAATGAAATATCTATGTACATATATACATACATACATAGTTTATAATAGCGAAAAGTTAGAAACCACCAAAATGTTCAATATTAAATAACTGATAGGACATCATAATATGGTATATTTCATAAGTATGAAAATTGCCAAAAACTGGTAATAATAGGAAAATGCACATAATAAAATGCTAAGTGGAAAATCAGTATATAATGCTATAGATTTTTAATCTTTTCAAATATATGGAAAAAAGACTGGAAGACAATACAGCAAAATATATGTACAGTTTATCTCCGAGTGAGATAAGTGTTTTTTTGTTTTTGTTTTTGTTTTCACTTTTCTGTATTTTACACACTTTCAATAATAAATAGATATTCTTGGCCAGGCTCAGTGCCTCATGCCTGTAATCCCAGCACTTTGGGAGGCAAAGGCAGGCAGATTACCTGAGGTCAGGAGTTCGAGAGCAGCCTGGCCAACATGGCAAAACCCCATCTCTACTAAAAATACAATTAGCCAGGTGTGGTGGTGGGCACCTGTAATCCCAGCTATTCGGGAGGATGAGGCAGGGAGAATTACTTGAACCTGGGAGGCGGAGGTTGCAGTGAGCCGAGAGCACTCCAGTCTGGGCAATAGAGTAAGACTATGTCTTAAAAAAAAAAATTATTTCATAATTAGAAGGAAACGTTCATAGGAAAACACCTCCCAAAACAAGAAGAAGGTTGCATCAGGTTCGCCTGATGCAGTGCGGGACATGGGCTGAGAATGAGAGTTGCAAAAGCCTGTTTATGTAAAATTACATGCTGTCTTAAACAATTTTTTTCTTTTTTTATTTTTTGAGACCGAGTCTCCCTCTGTTGCCCAGGATGGAGTGCAGTGGTGTGATCTCAGCTCACTGCAACCTCCGCCTCCCAGGTTTAAGTGATTCTCCTGCTTCAGCCTCCTGACTAGCTGGGATTATAGGCATGAGCCACCACGCCCGGCTAATTTTTATATTTTTAGTAGAGACAGGGTTTCACCATGTTGGTCAGGCTGGTCTCGAACTCCTGATCTCATGATCCGCCCACCTCGGCCTCCCAAAGTGCTGGGATTACAGGTGTGAGCCACCGCGCCCAGCCTTAAATGATTTTAACAACAAAAATCACTTACACTTGCCATAAAAATTATAATGTGGTAGCATATAAAGTAAAAAATGAAAAGTCACCCCTCAACTTTTCTTCAGTCTTTCTCTTACTCAGTTAGTGAATAGTTTTTCATACACAGCTTTTTCAAAAAATGAGATCATATTCTACATATTGTTCTATAACTTGTTTTTAATGACTTAACAAAATTTTACGGAGCATCCCCCCTTTCTATCCATCAGAATATGTGGGTTTACTTCATTCTTTTTAATAATGGGAGACGGTAATGAGGATGTACCACAAGTTATTGAATCATTTTCTATTAGCAGATGTTTAGGTATCCTTTTCATGACATTACAAACAGCACTGTCACCAACACTGTCATATGTGCATCTTTACATAGTGTGTTTAGGTAGAACAGATTCTTTGGAGTGGGATTTCTCTGTCAAAGGGCATGCAGGTTTAAACTTTTTCTCCTCAAATTCCTATACTATATTGACTTGTACTCTCACCAATAATGTGCTTGTTTCCTCACACTCACACCAAAACTAGACTTGTATCATCGGACTGTTTTTAATTTTTTTTTTTTTCTTTTGAGACAGAGTCTCGCTCTGTTGCCTGGGCTGGAGTGCAATGGCGCAATCTCGGCTCACTGCAACTTCCACCTCCCAGGTTCAAGCGATTCTCCTGTCTCAGTCTCCCAAGTAGCTGGGATTACAGGTGCCCGCCTCACGCCTGGCTAATTTTTGCATTTTTAATAGAGACGAGGTTTCACCATATTGGCCAAGCTGGTCTCAAACTCCTGACCTTAAGTGATCCACCCACCTCGGCCTCCAAAGTGCTGAGATTACAAGCGTGAACCACCATGCCCGGCTTTGCTTGCAATTTTTATGTTACTAATGAGATTGATATTTTTAATTGTTTCTTGACCAAATGTGTGGAATCTTTTGTAAATTACCTATTAATCTGTCCCTTTGCCTAAACAATATATGAATGCTATTATTAATTTGATAGAACCTTCGATTTAAAGTGGCTTCCTAAAATATTACAAATTCTATTAACTAAGGACAAAATGTTTCAGGCTTCACCTGAAACAAAGATTATCATTTCTTAGACTCTTGTTTTGAATGTTTGCTTATTTGGATCCCAAAGTCCAAAAACCTGGTTGATGTTCTCCTCTTTTTAAAAAATAGAATCTTGTGTCATACTTTGCAGATAGTTATATTATCATAATTTTCCAGATGGGGAATCAGAGCACGAAGTATTGTACTTAGAGTCACAGAATGATTCACTAGCAGACATGCATCCAAAATCCATTGCTCCATCTTATTTTTCAATTATGTGCCCCACACTTTCCTCCAATTCACTCCTCACCACAGTCTCATTTACTGGAATAAAGAGCCAGTTAGTATTCATAGGTTTTATTCAAACACATAAATATGTAAGTTCATGAAAAAGTGAAATGATTGCACCTAGGCTATAAATTATTTCTTGTTCATGTTTACAAACGAGGTTTTAATTACTGTATACTTCTTGGCCATAGGAAAAATGACTTAGGAATAATTTTCCTGCAACCAAAATTTAGTAAGAAATATGTTTTAGTACAGTGGTGTTTGCACAGAGAGAGAAACCTCAATGTGACATTCTGGCTGTAGTTTAACAAAAAAAAATAAGGTAAGCTGCAAGGAAAGGACTTTAAACTTTTATTATGGGAGAGGGTTTTAAGTGGGGGATGTTCTCCCGATCCAAAATATGGTTTCCCTAACTGCTATAAATATATAAATCACTTCTTCACCGCCTCCATATGGCAGTGACCTTGTAGGACAGATGGAGTGGAGAGAAAAGCCTATTTCTCAGAAATGAGGAGTTGGCTGTGTGGTACAGTAATACCTTCTCTTTCACTATTTTCTGGGGACTACGAGATGTTGTTATTAATACTGACAAAAATCATTTTAAAATAACTGCTCCTGTTTGTTTATTGTGTGCTAATTACTTTGTACTCATTGAGTTCTCCTAGCAGCCTTATGTTTTCAGTATCTTTTATTTTATTTACTTTACAGGACTAAGCCCCAAAAAACTTGGGCAATTTCCCACACCGAGTAAAAGTAAGAGCCAAGATTCCCATCAAGACCTACCCACTCACATGCAGCTCTGTTCCCCAAGACGCTTTGCTGCCACGTCCATTTGGAAGTTCCGGGATGGTGAAGGCAGAGGGAGGTGCCCTTGGGGCACCTCATATGTCTTAGAGATCCAGCCCAGGTCAAGTCTGTCTCTTGGCTTTGCAAGTTCAGAAAGCCAATGTTCTGAGCTGGTCCATCCAGAAATGGGGTAAAGCACTGGGCTGGGGGCATGGAAAATGTGGGTACAGACAAAATCCCCAGGACTGTGGAGGGGTGAGGAGTCAGGGGCCAGGGAAGCCACAGAGGTGGGGAGATGGGAAATACAAAGAGCACGCCACAGCAGATGTCTGGTCCATTCCAGCCATCACAGCAGTAGGCTGGAAGCCACATCATGGAGTGGTCAGGGTTCCCCAGAAGCCAGCCAAATGGCAACCAGGAATCCTGAGGAACTAAAGCAGCAGAAAGGCCTCTGGGAGCCTTGCCTCCTCTCACTGTGCGAGACCAACCTGTGTGTGTCTGGAGGCTCGCTGGGAGATCAGGGCAGACCTTGGGCTGGGGATGCAGGAGCACAGGGCAGGCACAGCTGCTGGATATGCATTGATTGACCCAGCCAAGCAACCCTACTAGAAACGAAGCTGCAGGTTACTTCACCACCACAACCAATGAACCTTTTGGGTTTCAGTTTTTGGTTCACATTCCTGAAAGGATCAGTCTATTAATTATGTGCCAACTCATTCCCATTTAGCCACAGTGGATTGGAACATGTGACCAAAGGAGTCAGCCAGCAACCAATTAGATTCTCTCCTGAGTTTTACCTAAGAAACAGAATGAGTGAGTCAGATGGTATGGGCATGGAGCTGCAAGGTCATGTGGAGAGCTGGCTGGAGAGCCGGTGAAGTGCCATTTGTGGCCCAAATTACAGGGGAGTGGACATTTAGAACACAGCAAAGGAAGCCAAAGAGAAATGAATAAAATTATATATCTCTGGGGAGAGAGAGAGAGAGAAAAAGAGAGAGAGAGAGAGAAATCTCATTTTATGGTTTTCAATGAAGACAGGCTATTTCCTATAATTAATTCTCTGCGAAATTCCCCCCAGTGTTGATAACAAACCCTCTTTTTATTTGAGTTTCTAAGAGTGGATTGCTTTTCTTACCAACAATTTCTGATCCAGAAGTTCATAAATTTCTGATTTATGAATAAGAATGCCATTGTATTCATGAACAATGGGATGCTACTTTCCAAGGAGAATTTTGCCCACACACATGGAAAATGTAATGAGTAATCCGAATGTCACTTTGTGAGCAGAGTTGTCAGAACCCAGGATGTTGGATCATCTCATAAGTTTGGTTCAGACTGAGGCAGCAACTGGAGAATACTGTTTCCTGAGGAAGCAGAGAGAAAGGAACAATTACTGAATATCTACAGAGAGACCCTTAGATGTTGCATATGGGTTATATCATTTACATCTCACAACTCTTCAGGCATGGTGGCTCACTCCTGTAATCCCAGGACTCTTGGAGGCCGAGGTGGGCAGCCCAAGAGTTTGAAACCAGCTTAAGCAAGATGGTGAGACTCCATCTCCACAAAAAAATACAAAACACAAAAAATTAGCCAGGCGTGGTAGTATGTGCCTGTGTTCCATTACCCAGGAGGCCGAGGTGGGAGGATCACCTGAGGCCGGTAAGTCAAGACTGCAGTGAGCTATGATCATGCCACTGCACTCCAACCTCAGCGATAGAGTGAGACCCTGTCTCTAAAAATATAATAATAATTAAAAAATCCTATTATTTTATTGTAGAAGAATCTGAGGCTACAAGAAGTTAACAAAACTGCCCAAGGTCACAAAACTAGGAAGCCTCACAGCTGGGAATCAAAGTCTTCCTCTTCCTCTCAGGTACTCTGTCTCCTAGGGACTAAATGCTAACAGCAACTCACCACAGCCTTTACCCCATTGAGTAGTGATGGTCAATTTTTGTATCAGTGTGGATGGGCCACTGGGCACAGTGGCTTACGCCTATAATCCCAGCACTTTGAGAGGCTGAGATGGGAGGATCACTGGAGTCCAGGAAGAGACCAGCCTGGGCAACATAAGGAGACCCCTGTCTCTACAAAAAAACTTAAAAAAAAAAATAGTCATCTAGCTACTTGGGAGGCTGAGAGGCAGGAGGATCACTTGGGCCCAGGAGTTCAAGGCTGCAGTGAGCTGATTGCACGACTGTACTCCACCCTGGGTGACAAAGCCAGAACTGGTCTCTAAAAAAAAAGCAAAACAGTGGGATCTCAAAATCAAAATGATTGAACTCATGGATATAGAGCGTCGAAGGATGGTTACCAGAGGCTGGGAAGAGTAGTAGGGGGCTGAGGGGAACGTGGAGATGATTAATGGGTACAAAAAATAGAAAGAATGAATAAGACCTACTATTTGATAGCACAACGGGTTAGTAATAACTTAGTTGTATATTTTACAATAAAGAGTGTAATTGAATTGTTTGTAACTCAAAAGATAAATGCTTGAGGGGATGGGTATCCCATTCTTCATGATGTGCTTATTTCACATTGCACGCCTGTATCAAAATATCTTATGTACCCCAAAAATATATATACCTACTATGTACCCACAAAAATTAAAAATAAAATAAATAAGCAAAACAAAATAAAACAAAAACATGGCTGGACTACGGTGCCCAGATATTTGGTTAAACATTATACGGGATGTTTTGTGAGGGTGTTTTGGGTGACATTAACATTTAACATTAGTCATCTGCTTGGAGTCAAGCAGACTGCCCTCCATAATGTGGGTGGGCCTCATCCAATCAGTTGAAAGCTGGAATAGAGCAAAGTCTGGCCTTCCCCATGCAAAAAGGAATTCTGCTGGCAGATGGCCTTCAGACTCGAGCTGCAGCACCCATGCTCTCCACTCTCCTGGTTTCCTAGCCAGGGGTCCCCAACCTCCTGGCCATGGACCGGTACCAGTCCGTGGCCTGTCAGAAACTGGGCCACACAGCAGGAGGTGAGCAAGAGCATTCCTGCCTGAGCTCTGCCTCCTATTAGGTCAGTGGTGGCATCAGATTCTCATAGGCGCAGCATGTGAACCGCGCATGTGAACTGCGCATGTAAGGGATCTAGGTCGCACAGTCCTTATGAGAATCATCCCCGCCACCCCATCCACGGAAAAATTGTGTTCCATGAAACCAGTTCCTGGTGCCAAAAAGGTTGGGGACTGCTGTACTAGCCCATGCTGCAGATTTCGGATTGACCAGCCTCTATAACCTCATGAGCCCATTCCTTAAAGTAAATCTCTCTATAAATACACACAGGCTATTGGTTCCGTTTGTGGGGTGAACCCTGACTAATACAGGCAGTGATGAATAACTACTACTGGCACTTTTTTTAAAAAGTCTGTATAAGTTAGGGCCATTACTTCTGACACCTCGGGCTTATAGAAAAGAACATTCAGAACCACAAAATAGAATACATCTGTTGCAAAAACTCCCCTCCCTTGTCTATTAAATTAATTAATTAATTAATTTATTTTTTGAGATGGAGTTTCGCCCTTGTCACCCAGGCTGGAGTGCAGTGGAGTGATCTTGGTTCACAGCAACCTCTGCCTCCTGGGTTCAAGCAACTCTCCTGCCTCAGCCTCCCAAGTAGCTGGAATTACAGGCATGCACTGCCATGCCCAGGTAATTTTTTTTTTTTTTTTTTTGAGACAGAGTCTCGCTCTGTCGCCAGTTTGGGTGCAGTGGTGGGATCTCGGGTCACTGTAACCTCCACCTCCCAGGTTCAAGCAATTCTCAGGCTTCAGCCTCTCAAGTAGCTGGGACCATAGGTGTGCGCCACCACCCCCAACTAATTTTTTTGTATTTTAGTCGAGATGGCGTTTCACCATGGTGGCCAGGATGGTCTTGATCTCCTGATCTGGTGATCCACCCACCTTGGCCTCCCAAAGTGTTGGAATTACAGGCATGACCCGCCGCACCCAGCTGAATTTTTGTATTTTCAGTAGAGACGGGGTTTTGCCATGTCAACCAGGCTGGTCTCACCTCAGCCTCCCAAAGTGCTGGGATTACAGGCATGAGCCACCCGGCCCAGCATATTAAATTTCATTAGATTGCATTTTAGAGTAACTTTCTTGACCTTGTCTTCAGATTCCAGCTTAGCTCAGTGTTTCAAGTAGTGGGAATATATAAATTAACCAGGGTATTATTCATCATACTTTAACACCAGCAATAATAAGTACTGATTCTGGGCCTACATTCTTCAGCACAATCACAAATCTCCATAACCTCCATCCGCACACAAGTGTCATTGATACCTGCAAGTGCCAGGGAGGAGATGCTAATTTGAAAACTTTTATTGGCTGTAATTTGTTTGAAGGTGGTGAACTGAATCACAAATCAAGCTGAAGTTGTGCTTTAATATTCTTCATTAGTATACAGAGTTGTTGGAAAGATGTAGGGAGGGTGAGTCAAGGATGAAATCTCAGATTATTCAGTCAATTATGCATATTCTATTTTGGAACACTCTTCTCATTTCAGGCAACCAATAATTCTTTTGGAGGGAAGGGGAAGAGCAAATGGACAGTATTTACTAAAGTTGCATTTTGAACCTTGTGCCAATGACAAGGATACTGTTTAGACAAATACTCATATTTTAATAAAATAAAATTAGGAATAATAATAAAAAAATACAAGTTCCATACATTTAGAAATGAAAAGGGGCCAGTCACGGTGGCTCATGAGTGTAATCACAGCACTTTGGGAGGCCAAGGTGGGAGAGTTGCTTATGCCCAGGAGTTCTAGACCAGCCTGAGCAACATAGTGAGACCCCATCTTGAAAGGAAGGAAGGAAGGAAGGAAGGAAGGAAGGAAGGAAGGAAGGAAGGAAGGAAGGAAGGAAGGAAGGAAGGAAGGAAGGAAGGAAGGAAAGAGAGAGAGACAGAGAGAGAGAGACAGAGAGAGAGAGAAAGACCGAAAGAGAAAGAAAAGGAAAGGACGGAAAGAAAAAGGGAAGGAAGGAAGGAAAAGGCATACTAACAAATAATCTGTGAGTTGAAGAAATAGAACCCTTAAAATTATACAGTGAAAGCACTGCATACTAAAACTTAAGAAAAAATAGCTACATTCTTATGACTGTCTATATTAGACACAAGATAGCAAATTAATGAGGAAAGCATTCAATTCAAGAAGTTAGAAAAAGAGTAATAGAATGAATTAAAAATAATAGAAGGGGCCGGGTGCAGTGGCTCAAGCCTGTAATCCCAATGCTTTGGGAGGCTGAAGCGGGTGGATCACCTGAGGTCAGGAGTTCGAGACCAGCCTGACCAACATGGAGAAATCCGTCTCTACTAAAAATACAAAATTAGCTGGGCACAGTGGCACATGCCTGTAATCCCAGCTTCTCCAGCTGAGGCAGGAGAATCACTTGAACCTGGGAGGCAGAGGTTGCAGTGAGCCGAGATTGTGCCATTGCACTCCAGCCTGGGCAACAAGAGCAAAACTCCGCCTCAAAAATAAATAAATAAATACATAAATACATAAATTAATAATAATAGAAGGAAGAAAAAATGAAGATGAAACCAGAAATTACTGAAAGTAGAAAGTAAATAATGGGATGATTACCAAAACCAAAACAGATTATTTGAAAGGTAAAAGGACAAAGCTCTTTTAGCTCCCAACCAAAGGAGAAAACAGAGTAAGAGATCCACAAATAAATAAAGCTAGTTAGTTATAAAAAGGTTGATGATATAACTATAAACCTAGCAGAGAATTCAAAACCTATTGGGGGATTATATAAATGAATATCACGCCAAATTCTGAAAACATAGTTGAAATGGAAAACTTTTGAGAAAAAATATACATTACTAAAACTTTCAGAGAAGGGATAGAAAATTTAGGTAGACCAATAACTATTTAAACATTGAATCAGTCATCAAAAATTGACTCCCCAAAAAGGCACCAGGCCTAGATTTAAAAAAAAAAACTTTTTATTTTGAAATAATCTTAGAGAAAAGTTGCAAAAATAGCATTGAGAGTTCCTGTGTCATCTTCACCCGGCTTCCCCTACTGTTAACAGCTTACACAACTACAGTACAGTCATCAAAACCTGGAAATTAACATTGGTACTATAACAAAAAGACTAAAAACTTACATAATTTTGCTAGTTTGCCCATGAATGTCCTCTTTCTGTTTTGGTATTCAATCCAGTATCTTGGGTTGCATTTAGTTATATGTCTCCTTAGATTCTTCCAATCTGTGAGATTTCTTTGCTCTTTTCTTGTTTTTCATGACTCTGATACTTCTGAAAAGCACTGCTAACTTATTTTGTAAAATGTCCCTCATTCGGGTTTCCCTGGTGTTTTCTTATGATTAGATTAAGCTTATGCATTTTTGGCAAGAATATTATGTTTGGTCATTTTCAATGCATCCTACATGAAGAGGGTACATGATGTTAGATTCTCATAACCGATAACATTGTTTATTACTGCTGGAACAAATCTGGCCCTTAAAGCCTTCTTGATGGCTGCAGGATGGGGCACTCATCATGTCCCTTTGCTGTAAGAAGAAGAGAACCTTAACCTTAAGGTCAAGGGATCCAGGTTTTTGTTTTTTAACCTTAAGTGCGGAGAGTTCATCATCATCATTTCAAGAGTTCCTGAATTCATAGCAAATTATCATGATCAGTCCATTAAATCCCCTCTCTTGCTTTATATCATTTTTAAGCCCAATGCTATTCATATTACTTGAAATGCATCAGTACACACAATAACATCACGTATTCATAAGGATATTCGTATACTTACGGACACATCTCACACACTGGTAAGGGAGATGCACATGGGGACAAAAGGGAATCTGTAAATTAAAAAAAAAAAAAAGCCAAGAGAGGGGCTTACCTGCCCTGGCAGTGCTAATCATGTCCCCAGGTTGGAAGGATTATGAGAGCAGCTCTCTGGAGAGGTGGTCCACGGAGGTGGGAGCCAGGCAAAAATGATGGGCAGAAACCACGGAGGGTCTATCCAGACCTACAAGCAACACCATGAGGCCACAGGGAATTTGCTGGACATGCAGAGAACTTTCCAGGTCTGTCTGCCCTTCTGTCCACTTTAAGTGTCCAGTGTTAACACATTCAGACCCTGGTACCTGGGTAGCTTCACGTGGAGTCACCTGGCAATTCCTTAGGTTCCTAGAAACACAAACAGCCAGAGTCTGACTGAATTTTGTCACTGATTTATTTCAGGATTGATATAAAAAGTAAATTGTTCTCCTTAGAATGGTGTTCTCCTAACATATCCCATCAGGAAAATGTTCTCTTTTTCTGTGGCCAAACAGTGTGAAGGTTGTAGATTTTACAGAAGGACGAGAACTGAGGGTCATGTCCTGGGCAGTCCTGGCCACATGCTTAAGTGATAGGGCTTGTCTGTGGATTGTCCTTGTTAGAAAGATGGATGCAACTGCAGTGCTGGTCACCAATGCTGGTGACACACAGCCTTATCCAAAGAGATACATTAAGAACTTAGTGCTTGCATTCCCCCAAAGTGATCCCAACCTCTTTCTGGAGGAACTGGTTAATTATGATATAATCAGACAATGTAGTATTTTGCACCCATGGAAAATCCTGCTTTTGAAGCATTCTTATTGACACAGGAAAATGTTAATGTCACTTCCAGTCAAATAATATTTAGGGGGTGTCTTTGCACAGAACGTGAACTGATTAGAGCTGAGCAGAAGGACAAACAAGTCACATAAGAACCTACTGAAAATAAAAGGACGCTGGTAATAAGAACTATTTTCCATACCATAGCTGATTGGTTTGCTTTTCAGACCTCCTGAGCCACAAGAGATCCCCTTTGAACCACGCAGCGCAAGAGCCTGGGTCCTCACAAAATGCTGGGTGATTGCAGTAGCAGAGGAGATCATGAGGGTATTTGCCAGCCAGACCTTGTGCAGGGGCTAAGCCTTCCCATCTCCTCATGGCCCCTAGTCCCAAGGTCATCCTGGAAACACAGTCCCTAGACCCTCATCTATGGATTGAAGAGTAGTAGGAAAACTAGATTTGGGGGTATTTGGACATTTAGAGCACAATAAATCCATACAGCCTGTGCGGTCCTCATTTTTACCCCAAGGGAGGGATGCAGGGACTTGGATGCTGCGCTATCCCTGTGGCCAAAAGGCACCCCCCTGCCACAGTAGGAGCAGTCCCCTCTGTGCAGCTGGACCTACAGACCCTCCACCAGTTCCTGTTTCAGGACACCCTCATCCAATAGGGATATGATTTTTTTTTTTTAATGTTCATAAAGCCTCTTAATCCTGAGAAGGGTTTGACTGTGCATTGAGCTCCTGAGAACAAGATTGCAAAATATCTATTTTTATTTTTATTCTTTTAGTGACAGGGTCTGGCCTGTCACCCAGGCTGGAGGGCAGTGGCACGATCCTAGTTCACTGCAACCTCGAACTCCTTGGTGCAAGTGATCTTCCTGCCTTGCCCTCCAAAGTAGCTGGGACTACAGGCACACACCACCATGCCTGGCTAATGTATTGTTTATTCAATTTTTTTTTTTTTTTTTTTTTTTTTTTGTAGAGACAGGGTCTTGCTATGTTGACTGAGCTGGTCTTGAACTTCTGGTCTCAAGTGATCCTCCTGCCTCAGCTTCCCAAATTGTTGGGATTACAAGGGCAATCCACTATGCCCAGCCAGGATTGGAAAATATCTATAAAGCATGAGTCTAATTATTTTTATATCTAAGCATCCAGATACACCTGGAAGAATCATAGAAGAAAGTAGGCCAACAGCTCTCCCCGCCCCCCATACCATATGTGATGGTTTTAAGGAAAGTTAAAATGTTTCCCTAACAGCTTTATTGAGATATAATTGATATTGAACTTTGTTTTAAGCAAACCGAAAATGAACTTAGGAGTTACTTTTTTAAACTTAGGGTGTGAGAAAATGAAATAAAAGGCATCCATATTGGAATGGAAAAAGAAAAACTATCTCTATTTGCAAATGACATGATCTTATGTATAGAAAATCCTAAGAAATCCACTAAAAAAAACTACTAGAACAAATAACCAAGTTCAGCAAGGTTGCAGGATATAAGCACAATATACAGAAATCAATAATATTTCCATATAGTAGCTAAGAACAATCCAAAAATAAAATTTTTTAAATTCAATTTACAATATAATCAAAAAGAATAAAATATTTAGGAGTAAATCTAATAAAAGCAATGCAAAATTTATACTCTGTAAACTACAAAATACTGTTGAAAAATGTTACAAGTTTTTTTTTTTTTTTTTAGATGGAGTCACCCTGTCACCCAGGCTGCAGTGCAGTGGTGCGACCTTGGCTCACTGCAAACTCCACCTCCTGGGTTCAAGCAATTCTCCTGCCTCAGCCTCCTGAGTAACTGAGATTACAGGCCTGCACCACCACGCCTGACTAATTTTTGTATTTTTTTTCAGTAAACATGGGTTTTCGCCATGTTGGCTAGACTAGTCTTGAACTCCTGACCTCAGGTGATCCACCTGCTTTGGCCTCCCAAAGTGCTGGGATTACAGGTGTGAACCATTGTGCCTGGCCAGAAGATTTAAATAAATGGACAAATATTTCATGTTCATGGATCAAAAGACTAAACATTGTTAAGATGGCAATACTCACCAAATTGATCTATAGATTTAACACAATCTATGTCAATGTACTCTTGCCCCTACCAGCTGAACTTCTTTGCAGAAATGGGCAAGATAGTTCTAATATTCACTTGGAAACTCATGGGACCTAGAACAGCTAAAACAAAATTGAAAAAGAACAAAGTTGTAGGACTCAAACTTGTGATTTCAAAACCTATGAATCTATAGTAATCAAGATGTGAGGTACTAGCATTAAAATAGACATATAGATCAATGCAATAGAACTGAGAATCCAGAAATCTTCATATTTACAGTCAATTGATTTTCAACAAGAGTGTCAAAACAATTTAAAAAGTGGAAGAATCATCTTTTCAACAAATGGTGCTGGGACAACTAGACATCTACATGCCAAAGAATGAACTTGGACTCCCAATTTGTTAAAAATTGATCAAAGACCTAAATTTAAGAGCTAAAACTAGAAAATTCTTAGAAGAAAATATAGAAGTAAATCTTCGTGACTTTGGATTTGGCAATGTTTTTTGAGATATGACACCCAAAGCATGAACAACGAAAGAAAAAATAAATAGGACTTTATCAAAATGTAAAACCTTTTTTACTTCAAAGGATGCTATCCAGAAAGTGAAACAACACCACAGAGAATGGAAGAAAATACTTGCAAATAATATATTTGATAAGAGACGTCTATCTAGAACATACAAAGAACTCTTACATATCGACAAATAATCCAATTAAAAAGTGGGCATGGCCGGGCGCGGTGGCTCAAGCCTGTAATCCCAGCACTTTGGGAGGCCGAGACGGGCGGATCACGAGGTCAGAAGATCGAGACCATCCTGGCTAACACGGTGAAACCCCGTCTCTACTAAAAAATACAAAAAACTAGCCGGGCGAGGTGGCGGGCGCCTGTAGTCCCAGCTACTCAGGAGGCTGAGGCAGGAGAATGGCGTAAACCCGGGAGGCGGAGCTTGCAGTGAGCTGAGATCCGGCCACTGCACTCCAGCCTGGGCGACAGAGCGAGACTCCGTCTCAAAAAAAAAAAAAAAAAAAAGTGGGCAAAGAATCTCAATTGACATTTGTTCAAAGAAGATATACAAATATACTAGTACATGAAAAGATGCTCAACATAACCAACCATCAGGGCAATGCAAGTCAAAACTACAATGAGATGCTATTTCACACCCACTATAATAGCTTTAATCAAAAAGCCAGCTAATAACAAGTATTAGAATACGGAGAAAGCAAAACACCTGTATATCATGCTGCATAGATGGTGGGAATGTAGAATGGTGTATCTACTTTAGACGCCTGTAATCCCAGCACTTTGGGAGGCCGAGGCGGGCGGATCACCCGTGGCCAGGAGTTTGAGACTAGCCTGGTCAACATGGCGAAAACCCATCTCTACTAAAAATACAAAAATTAGCCAGGCGTGGTGGCACTCGTCTGTAATCCCAGCTACTCGGGAGGCTGAGGCAGAAGAATCACTGGAACCTGGGAGGCAGAGGTTGCAGTGAGCCAAGATTGCACCACTCCACTCCACCTTGGGTGACAGAATGAGACTCCGTGTCAAAAAAAAAAAAAAAGAAAATAGTCTGGCAGTTCCTCCAAATGTAAACATAGGTTACATGTAATTCCACTTGTTAAAAAATAAACTGAAGAACAGTACATTTTTAATGAGTTTCTTTGAGCATTCAGCAATTCAGGAATCTGGCCACACCATAACACAAGCAGTTCAGTGAAGGAATATGAGGGGAAATTTTTATAAGGTGTTTGTGGAAGCAAGACAAGGATAAATTTGATCGGTTAAAGTGGAAAGTCCCTAGCTGGCAGTTACTTGGTTTCTGATTGGTTAAGCTTAAGTTTTGTTTTATTGTTGTCATTGAGTTGAGTTTTGGTTTGCTTACATAGGAACCCAACATGCTAGAGCAATCTTAGCCTAATGGCCTCCCAATTAATTATATTAACACATTCCTAGGTATATACCCAAGAGAAATGAAAACATATCTTCACACAAAAATTTGCCTGTTAATATTTATATCAGCATTACTCATAATAGCAAAAAAGTGGAAAAAACCCAATGTCCATCAACTGATGGATAAATAAAATATAATATACCAATACAATGGAATATTATTTGTTATAAAAAGGAGTGATGAACTTATACATGCTACAACATTGGTGAAAC
Organism: Papio anubis; assembly: GCF_008728515.1. Classification (NCBI taxonomy): domain Eukaryota; kingdom Metazoa; phylum Chordata; class Mammalia; order Primates; family Cercopithecidae; genus Papio; species Papio anubis. Next base: position 42,948,492 of record NC_044977.1, on the reverse strand, counting down.
CGCAAAACATTATTCTAAATGAAAGAAGTCAGTCACAAAAGACCACATATTGTATGACCCCATTTATATGAAATGTGCAGAATAGACAAATCTATAAAGACAGGAATAAGATTAGTGATTGCTTAGGACTGGAAGGTGGGATTAGGAGACTGGAGAATGATAGCTACGGGGTAGAGGGTTTCTTTTTGGGGGTGATGAAAATGTTATAAAGTTGATTATAGTGATGATCACACAACTTTGTGAAACACCATTGGATTGCACACTTTTTTATTTATTATTTTTCCCATCTCCCTTTCCTGGTATAATTGCACACATTTTTTTTTTTTTTGACAGGGTCTCTCACTGTCTCCTGGGCTGGAGTGCAATGATGCACTCTCAGCTCACTGCAACCTTTGCCTCCCAAGTTCAAGCGATTCTCCTGCCTCAGCCTCCTGAGTAGCTGGGATTACAGAAGCCAACTATCATACCCAGCTAATTTTTTGTATTTTTAGTAGAGACGGGGTTTCACTATGTTGGCCAGGCTGGTCTTGAACTCCTGACCTTGTGATCTGCCCGGCTCGGGCTCCCAAAGTGCTGAGATTACAGGTGTGAACCATCACACCCAGCCTAATTGCACACTTTTAAAGAATCAATTGTAAAGTATGTGATATCTCAATAAAGCTGTTTTAAAAAGTAGGGACTAGTTACTTTAAAAAGAGTCCTTACCTGTCCGGGCGCGGTGGCTCAAGCCTGTAATCCCAGCACTTTGGGAGGCCGAGACGGGCGGATCACGAGGTCAGGAGATCGAGACCATCCTGGCTAACCCGGTGAAACCCCGTCTCTACTAAAAAATACAAAAAAAACCTAGCCGGGCGAGGTGGTGGGCGCCTGTAGTCCCAGCTGCTCGGGAGGCTGAGGCAGGAGAATGGCGTAAACCCGGGAGGCGGAGCTTGCGGTGAGCTGAGATCCGGCCACTGCACTCCAGCCTGGGCGACAGAGCGAGACTCTGTCTCAAAAAAAAAAAAAAAAGAGTCCTTACCTTAAAATAATTTACAACAGAATTCCCTTAACTGGCAGACTTAATAAGTGCATTTTAAAATATAATTCAATTACCATATATTTAAGGCAGGAATTGCTATAAGAAGTGTGGGATACATATGTGGGTCAAATTCACTCACCTGCTGTAACAAAGCATCTGTGAAAAAGATGGCACTTCTTTAATTCAGTCAACCCCATGTATGGAAACAAAATAAAATACAAGATGCAGTCATATACTTTTTCATAAATGCCATCTCCCAAAGAGAATGCCACATCCTCTAAGAAAAGAATGTCAGGTGTGTGTGTAAAGCATACATTTTAGCAGTTGTTTCAATGCGGTTGCTCAAGCTGGATCCATACTCGTGGAGCACTCTTCCTTCCTGCCAAACCTTGAGCAGGACACAGAGGCCTGGCTGAGCTCAGAGCCACTCAGAGTAAGCTGAGACCCCAGTCCTGGTGACAGGTGAAATCAGACAAAGGATTTGGCTTGAGGGTTTCCTGAAAATTCATTCCACTCTGGGACACTTTATGCCTTTCCTGGGACATTGACTGGAAGTTACCAAGTCTGAGTAAATAATGAACTGAATATATTTGTATAAGCATGTAAGGAAGAGATGAACCACAGGCCTGGGTCTCCCTTGAGAGTCCAACACAAGGAACTCGTGGCCCATGAGAGTTTTGTAAGAAAGAAATAGATCAGATACTTCATAAGACAGTCCGGAACTGCAGGGTCAGGGGACAAGCCACTCAGACCCCTAAGTAATCATCGTTTACTGTTTTGTTTTTTGTGTTTTTTTTTTTTTTTTTTTTTTTTTGAGGCAGGGCCTTGCTCTGTTGCCCGGGTTGGAGTGCAGAGGCACAATCTCAGCTCACTGAAACCTCTGACTCCTGGGTTCAAGCGATTCTCCTGCCTCAGTCTCCTGAGTAGCTGGGATTACAGGTGCGTGCCACCACGCCTGTCTAATTTTTTGTATTTTTAGTAGAGACGGGGGTTTCACCATGTTGGCCAGGCTGATCTTGAACTCCTGACCTCAAGTGATCCACCATCCTGACCTCCCAAAGTGCTGGGATTACAGGTGTGAGCCACCACGCCTGGCAAACTGTCTTATCAGCATATCTTCTCTGGAACACAGGACTCCTGACAGATGGAGTTCTAGTTCCCTATAACAGGAGTCAAAGGTCACAAATTCACAAAGGGGGAGACTTCTTATTCCCCATTCATAGGACCTCAGTGAATATTTTTAGAAAAAGGAGCAAAAATATTTATTTCTCCTTAAATTTAACCTTAAATCTCTTTGTACCCAGCTTTTTGCTGGAGACTTTCTCACAAGACTGTTCTCTGTGTGCATATATATCACATTCATATGTACACATATCTGATAGTCCATTCACAGGGTGACATTTTCCATTCATGCCTTTCCTGGGCATTGATGAATTCAGAATTGCACTTAAGAGAGTAGATGAAATTCTGAACTCCAGATTCATCTGAATTCACATTAAGACAGCCATGACAAGTCTTTCCACATAATCAATGTTTTCTGCACCTAGTATTCAGGAAACTGGGATTATTAGACTTCCTCTCCCCACCACCATTATCAGCAACCGGACTTCGATTCCTCAACTGTCAAACAGGGATGATCATACCTGCCATCCTCACAGACTTTGGGAGGTCATGGATAGGGAAGTGCTTTGTGAATTGCACAGACAGACCTCAGTTTGAGGTTTGTTTCTACCATTTATTGATGGCGGGACCTTGGAAAAATTACTTCACCTCACTGAGCCATAGATCTTTTATCTGTAAAGGACACTAGTATCTGTGCACAGATGAGCTATACGGATTAAACAGGATTTAATGTATTTGAACAACACATAGTAAGTGCTAAATAAATAGTAGCTTTATTTAGCTGCTAAATAAAGCTATTACTATTTAATAGTAGTAGCACTTATTATGTGTTATTTAAATACTGTTTAATTGCTGTTACTGCTATTACACCTATGTTTATAGCAGTTGCATCGACACTATTATCAGTTTTGTCAGCATCATCTATAGGCTTGGAACAATCTATAGGCTTGGAAAAAGACATTTTAGAGCAGAGGATTGGAAAGAAAAGTCTGGAAAATATGGAGAAGGAGAAAATGCATCACAGGTACTGGGAAAAGTTAGGAGGAAATGGCCTTTCTAGTGTGAAGGGCTGCAGAGAGTCATGGGAAACTGGGTTCAAGAAGTCAGCAGGAGCCAGAGACAGTGAAAGCCTCTTAAAGCAGGAATAAGACCTGACAGAGCAGAAGCACCATCTTCTCGGACAAACACCGCCACTTTAACTTCCAGCTCCCTTTCTAGCCTCATGCACTTCAAGGAAATCACTTCCTTTCTAACTATAAGCAGCCAGAAAGAACAGACAGTAAAACACAGATAAGACAGCTTGGGCACAGAGGGAGGTGGGGGGAAAGTCTCTTGGGTAACTGCCAAACTTCACCCTCATACAATGGGCCCCAGTAAAACAGTGGGCCTTAATAAGCACATCCCTTTCCCTTCAGGTGCACTAAGATAGGGAAGCTAAAAGCAGACTCGGGGGATATGCCTGCAGCTGCAGAAAGATTTATGGAAACAGACACACAACTCTCCCTCCCAGATAAGCACGACAAAAAGACACAGAAGCTGTCCAAGCCTCTGATAAACTCTCCCACCCTGAATCCTTAAAAACTCTTAGTCTGTAAGAGAGCGTGCCTCTGACCTAACTCGGCCAGAAGCTCCTCTCAGGTTTGTTTTCTCTAAAATAAACCTGTCTTGACTGGTGAACCACGTTTTGTGTTTCTTTCCTCTTTAATTCTTTCAAGACCTTTGATCACAGTCCTGGGAGCAACAGTCTGAGTAACTGTTTTTAGTATTGTCCAGAATGACTGAACTCTCTTTGGTGACCCAGGTCTTGGTGCCAGAGCTGCACAGCAGCAGAGCTTCCTAGTAAATAGGGCTGTGGGCAGGGCCCTTGGTAGATAGAGGCAGCAGCTGGCTTTCGTTAGGGGTCACTGGCTCCACGGCCATGGCACCAGCTGGGCTTCCTCACCTGTTTGTTCATTGGTGGCCCCACCTCCTGGGAGGCCTGATACTGCTGGGGTGTGAGGTCCTCAGGCATGGCCTAATACCTTGGCTATGTATTTATTTTTAAATCAGTTTATTAAAAAAGTAATAGATTATTATTATAGAAAAGTTTGATACATCTCAAAATCACAAAGAAGAAAGTAACAGTAATTTCAGGCCTCTTCCCAGTTCTAATGACTGCCTTTTTGCTTCTATCTATAGTTTTAAAATAGTTTTGTAATATGCTTTTTTCATTCAGCAATAGATCATGTACATTTTTTCAAGTCATAAATATTCTGATATAATTTTTTTTAAGGATTACACTGCAATCTAGTGTATACATTAAATGAGTTTATATATATATAGTTCTTTAAAACAATCAGTGGCATGTGGTAAGCACTTAATACATCTTAGCAATTATTAAACTACGGATATGTCTATAAGCTGTATGTATAATTTATCAGCCCTTTATTATTGAACTTAAGGGTGGCTTTCACTTTTTCACCTCTATAATTATGCTGTAGTGTCCATCCTTGTGAACAAATGCATACTTTTTTCTCTAATGATTTCCTTAGGATATATTCCTAGTAGTAGAATGGCTGGGTCACAGAATAGATAACTTTTCTGATTATCAATACATGTTCCTAAGTACATTTACCAATTTATATGTGGTCTAGGCTATTAAAAAGAAAAACTTCTTTCTCACCTGATGAGGCTGGGTTTGGAGTTGGTTTCTTCTCTGACAGTGAGAATTTCTGCAGCTGACAAAAACGTGACTGCCCCATTTTATGACAACAGCTGGAAGGTATGACCCCAGAGACTTAAAGAAAAGCTCAGACCAGCTGTGCCATGTAATTCATCATGAGATCTTGGATAAGGTACCTGACTTCTCTGCATCTTAATTTCTTGACCTGTAAAATAGTTTTAATAACACCTGCATCCCTTAGAATTGATAAGATCAAATGAGAATTTCAAATCTCTTCTTTCCATGTTCTAGCACATAGGAAGGGCTCAAACACGGCGGTATCATTAGCAGATACAGAAGCAGTATAATTAGTCATAGCACCGCAGCAATAGCAGTAGTAACAAGAACTGAAAAGCCCAGCAACAACCTTTACCTCCTCCTCCTCTCCTGGCTCTAGTCAAGTGGAGACAATGTTGGGGGGCAGTGGGCTGGCCCCTCCCTCTCCCAAGCAGACTGAACAACAATACAGGTCTTCAGCTTTCTCCCACCACCAGTCAAGGAAGTGAGCAAGACACAAGCCTCCACTGCCTCAGGCTGTCCTCACCTCCTGGAAGTGGGCTAATCCAGTGGAAATCCAGCCAGACCTGCCAGAAGGCATTTTATTTTATTTTTAACCAATCTCCTCCACTCTCCAGGTAGTCATCCACCCATGTATCTAATATATATGTTGTTAAATATGCATGTATCTTTATAAAACATGTGTTGTGTTACGGTATTTGTGTAATCATTTCTTTCCCACGGGTAGTAAATGACATTGCACAAAGTCTGATGCAAAAGTCTGGACTAATTTTTAGAATGTTAAATAGGCCACTTTTTCCACAGGACTTTAAGGTAATGTGCTGATGAATAGACTATGCAACTTTATTGCATTTATGTGGTTTTCAATGCCCTTTGAAATGTGATTAATTCTTTTAAGGATCATGGACCCTTGTGACACTTAGCTCATAAATTATTAAATCCAATTAATACTCCAGACTGAACCAAACCCAATTTATTTCAAGTTCCGGTTCTCAGCAGAGGAGGCCTTGGTTCACTACTTCTGAAATAATATCACTACCTCACTCTATCTTCCCTTCAATTCATTTGAGTACTAAAACAGGTGACAAAAAGGGAAAGTAATGCATGGAGAGTTTACATTAACATATAGTATTCTATTAATTTGAAACATGTTACAATTCAGAAAAGTAGAGAGAATAGTAGAACAAACTACATGCCTCCACATTTTTTCTTTAAAAAATGATTTATAAAGTGTGAAATAATATATGAAAAGCCATTAAAATAATATAAAGAACATCACTATGCCCAGCCCGCAGACTAAAATCATACAAATGCAGTTGAAGGCACCTCCCTGACTCCATTCCCCTCCATTGTTTCACTGCCCAAATCACCGCTATTCTGAATTTCGTGTTTATTATTCCCATGCAACTCTTTTAGCTTTTACTACTCATACATGCATCCAAAACAACAGTATTGTTTCATAGATTTTAAGCTTTATATAAATGATATCATACTCCTAATATCTTTCAACTTTCTAATTTAATTTTTGGAGTTTTTTTCTTGTTAATAAGTATGGCTCTAATTCATTCCAACTCCATTGCCACCTGTTTTTAATTGCATGATTAAAATTTATTTTTGCCATGACCAATGACGTCGATGCCAACATTATCAAACACATCCTCTTTTGCACATGTGAAGGAATTTCTCTAGAATATGTGACGCTGTGTTTACAGACAGCAAATCTAAATTCAAAAAGAGCAAAAACTCAGCCTAATTTTTCCTTAATTATGTAGAGCTCTGTAAAATGGTAGAATGTATGAGGCTCCCAACAGGACAGACCCGAGAGTGATAAACCTCATATTCCACTGAGGTCCATTACTTTATATCTCTCAAATATAGTTTTTGAATGCAAGGTAATTTTATTAAGTTGGAAAAAATCTAAATTCAATCATTTATTTTGGTGTGAATTTTAAAAAGAAGAAAGAAAGTGAAAGAAACAAACATACATAGAAGCAAAATGGAAAGAAATATTCTACTTACTGACCTCCACAGAGCTCAGAGAAAGGCCTCCCTCTGGCCTCCCCTAAGCATAGAGAAAAAAATAATCAGAATTAGGAATTCGAAATGCCCAGAAAGCCAAAAGAATTCTTCTTTCAACACTTTCTGCAAAAGCCATATGAATTGGGGAGGCATCTTCTCCCACCTCCTCACTTACAACAACCTATCAACCTGCAGAGAGAGGGCCTTGCAAACATGATGTGGGCTGAGAGTAGTGGTTCACAACCTTTTTTGCACTATGGATGCTCTATGACGACTACCACTAGCACTAATACCTCTACCATTCCTACTCCTATTGCTGACCTGCATTTATTGAGAGTTTGCCATATGCCATGTTAAGCAAACTCTACGTTAGTGCTCAGAACAACCTAGTATGAAGAAATCATCATGCTGTTCTCTGTGCAGAGAAAGAAGCTAAGGCACAAGACAGGTTAGGTGACTTGCTCAAGATCACCCAACTAATAATTAATAGCAGCCTGGCCAAGGATTGTGATCCAGATCTCTGTTGGCTCCTGAGCTTACTAAAGTGCTCAGCAGCTCTGCCTCACTGGCTTTTTGATGATACATAACTGTTATCATTGATAACACTTTATTAGATGATGCCTGTTATGAACACTGCTTACCGCCAAAAAATAGATGAAAATGAAAATCATCGGTCATTCTAGTAGAGGTGTTGTACTTAAAAAAAAACGGCTTTATTGAAATATAATTCACACACCATATAATTTACCCACTTAAAGCATATGAATTTGACAGTTTTAATACCTTCACAAAATTGGACAACCACCACTGCAATTTTAGAATATTTTCATGGATCCAGAAAGAAGCCCCATATCCATTCTCCCACCCCGCTATTCCCCAGCCCTGGGAAACCACTAATCTACTTTCTGTCCCTATAGATTTGCCTATTCTAGATGTTCATATAAATGCAATCATACAATATATGGTCTTTTGGAACCAACTTCTTTTTTACTTTTATTATTTATTTATTTTTATTATACTTCACGTTCTAGGATACATGTGCACAACATGCAGGTTTGTTACATATGTATACATGTGCCATGTTGGTGTGCTGCACCCATTAACTCGTCATTTACATTAGGTATATCTCCTAATGCTATCCCTCCCTGCTCCCCCCACCCGAAGACAGGCTCTGGTGTGTGATGTTCCCCTTCCTGTGTCCAAGTGTTCTCATTGTTCAATTCCCACCTATGAGCGAGAACATGCGGTGTTTGGTTTTCTGTCCTTGCGATAGTTTGCTCAGAATGATGGTTTCCAGCTTCATCCATGTCTCTACAAAGGACGTGAACTCATCCCTTTTTATGGCTGAATAGTATTCTGTGGTGTATATGTGTCACATTTTCTTAATCCAGTCTATCATTGATGGACATTTGGGTTGGTTCCAAGTCTTTGCTATTGTGAATAGTGCCACAATAAACACACGTGTGCATGTGTCTTTATAGCAGCATGACTTATAATCCTTTGGGTATATACCCAGTAATGGGATGACTAGGTCAAATGGTATTTCTAGTTCTAGATCCTTGAGGAATTGCCACACTGTCTTCCACAATGGTTGAACTAGTTTACAGTCCCATGAACAGTGTAAAAGTGTGGAACCAGCTTCTTTCTCTCAGCTTGTTTTCAAAGTCCATCCATGAGGCTGGGTGTGGTGGCTCACTCTTGTAATCCCACAACTTTGGGAAGCTGAGGCAGGAGGATCACTTGAGCCCAGGAGTTGGAGACCAGCCTGGGCAACATGGCAAACCTCGTCTTTACAAAAAATACAAAAATTAGCCAGGCGTGGTGGCAGGCGCCTGTGGTTCCAGCTACTCAGGAGGCTGAGGTGGGAGGATCACTTGAGCCTGGGAGGTCAAGGCTTTAGTGAGCCCTATTTGTGCCACTGCACTCCAGCCTGGGGGACAGAGTGAGACCCTATCTCAAAACAAACAAACAAAAAATACAACAAGAAAGTTCATCCATATTGTAGCTTGTATCAGAACTTCATTCAGTTGAATCATATTTCATTGCATGTGTATGTCACATTTTGTTTGTCCATTGGTCTGTTAATAGACATTTGGGTTGTTTCTACTTTGGGACTATTTATAATATCACTCTGAACTTTCATGTATGTGTAAGTTTTTCTGCCCATTTGTTTCATTTCTCCTAGGAATGTAATTGTTGGCTCATATGGTAACTCCACGTTTAACTTTTTGAGGAACTTCCAAACTGTTTCCCAAAGCAACTGCACTGTTTTACATTCCTACCAGCAATGTATGAGGATTCTGATTTCTCCACATCCTCGTCAACAGTATCTTTTTATTATAGTCATGCTACTGGGTAGAAAGTGCACCCACTTTGTCCTTCAAAGCACAAAATGTTTTAATTTTGATGCAGTTTCGTTTATATATTTTTCTCTTTTCTTGCTTGCCCTTTGTCATATCTAAGGTCAAACCTTATTTTTAATAAAAATATTTTTAACAAACGAAAATCAGAATACATTAAAGCACTTCGTATCCAATTTTTAATATCATATTTCACCATAAGCGTTTTCAGCTGTATTTACCTAAAAATTCCCAGCCCCCCTCCATTTTACTTTATGTTTATGCTGTCTAATTTTATCAAGGCCTCAGAGATTTAGTGGCATTAAACAAGAAGCTGGAGGGCCAGGTGCGGTATTCCCAGCACTTTTGGAGGCTGAGGCGAGAGGAATGCTTGAGCCCAGGAGCTCAAGACCAGCCTGGGCATCCTGGTGAAACTCTGTCTCAACAAAAAAATATAAAAATTAGCGGGGCATGGTGTCACACGCCTGTAGTCTCAGCTACTCGGGAGGCTGCGATGGGAGGATGGCTAGAGCCCCTGAGATTGAGGCTTCTGTGAGCTGTGATTGCGCCACTGCACTCCAACCAGACTGGGCACAAAGTGAGACCCTGTCTCAAAATAAATAAAATAAAATAAGATAAAATAAAAAATAAAATAAAGGAGAAGAAGAAGGTGGAAAAACATTGGGGGAAAAAAACAACCCCAAGCCAGTAAAAACACTGGGGAAAAAACCAACAACTCCAAGCCAGTAAATCTCCATTCCAAAAATTTAACAATATTTTTATTTTTAAAGTAATATAATCACATCACAAAAATGTAGTAAGTATAGAAAAAGAATAAAAGTATCCACATGCTCATCACCTAACAGCCCTATCATTATCTTTTTCATGTGTTTTCTTCTGTATTTTTAAAAAGCATATTTTTGAAGAATTGCAATCATAAATATATTCAAACTGACATTCTGCTGTTAAAATTTAACCCATCATAAGGTTTCTTCCATGTTTTCCCTTAGTTTTTAATAACTATCATTTTTTACCACCTGCAGAATATAACAAATGAATGTGCTATAATTTACATGTTCTTTTATTAGCTATTTCAATTTTTTCAGGGTTCTCTCCTCCCTCCTTTTTTTCTATTATGAATAATGCTTAGATGATTATTATTTTTTGGTTGTAGCTGTTTCTGTATTTGAGATTATTTCCTTAGGATACATTCCTACAGCTGGAATTGCTAAATTGAAAGTTATAATCTTTTTTGTGCCTCTCAATATATATTGCCAGATTACTTTACAAAATGTTTGAACCACTTTAAAACACTATTGGTGATGATTGATAATGATTCTTTGGGTGCTATCGTTTAAAAAATGCTTTGCTAATTTGAGTGGGGGAAGAAAAGCTCCTTGTTTTAATTTGTATTTCATTTTATTACTACTTAGGTTATACTTAAGTTAAACATCTCTTCTTAGCTAGGGCTTTCTAGTTTTATTTTCTTTTAAGTTCACTATCAATGTAAGGAACACAGTCAGACCTGTCAAATATTAAATATGTAGTTCTCTATTCTGTAGATATGTGTATAGATAGATATTTCAAGGGATCCGGTATTTTTAAGTTTTATTTCAATGGGAAATTTATGTTTATAACTTTGTCATAGAGATATAACTCCAGTAAATGTATTCCATACTGGCTGAATCAAGGTCTGTAAATTGGTGAGTTTTTTTCCCTTCTAGGCAGAATAAGGGCAAGTGGGGTGAAAAGATAGATTAGCAAAAAAACATATTCATCTAGATAAGGTATTATTATGCTTAATATTGCTCATGTTAAAATTTTATAGCCAAGTTCCCATCATTTTGTAGACATCTTTTAGTATGTAATTATTTTAAATATAGCCTATTATTTTAATTATCTCTAATTAAAAGTACTTTCACACATCAATGTGTATTCTAATAAAAAGGAACTTTGAATTCTTTCTATTTTACAATTCAGTCTCTATTTCTCTCTTTAAAGTAACTTTGTATGTAGGCAGTAAGTCCTGGGGAGTTTCTTTAGATAAGCTATTAATTTTAACACTAACTCACATTTTTATTTTATTGTGCTACAAAAATAAATGTTAAAAGACTTTTCACTAAGTGTTTCTTGCCTTCACTAAGTACTTTTCTTTTATCTGATTATTCACATGCTGCTTTGAATGAATACTAACTACTTCTATTTGGCATTCTATTTCATAGCGAGAAGTTGGATTCACCACATCCTAATTGTCATTATTATTCCATTACCCAGGTGGTCCTCAGGAGACCACAAGAATGTGTCCTGTTATTCGCAGTTATGGTCGATCATTACCACCTGAATTAATGCACAATTAAGTCATGAATATCCTGATTCAGAAATCTGTCTTGAAAAACTGGAGATAAAAAGACATTTGGAGCAATTTCAGAATATATTTTTTTCTTCATTGATTTTTAAAAGAGCCCATCAGAAGTTTACAAAATGGGCCGGGCACAGTGGCTCATGCCTGTAATCCCAGCACTTTGGGAGGCTGAGGCGGGCGGATCACGAGGTCAGGAGTTCAAGACCATCCAGGCTAACACGGTGAAACCTGTCTCTACTAAAAATACAAAAAATTAGCCGGGTGTGGTGGCGGGCACCTGTAGTCCCAGCTACTTGGGAGTCTGAGGCAGGAGAATGCCAGAACCCAGGAGGAGCAGCTTGCATTGAGCCGAGATTGCACCACTGCATTCCAGCCGGGGCGGACAGTGCAAGACTCCGTCTCAAAAAAAAAAAATTTACAAAATGATATCCATTTACTTGCTACTCAACTTGGACTTCTCCATTCACATTCTCATTAATTCATTATTCTAGGCCTGCTTTAGGAAGTTCTGAGAGTGGGCTCTCATTTCAATCCAAATGAGGGAAAGCCCACCTTGCTTCCTCTGCTCCACTGCTCCACCTACATTATTATATTCATCCCTTCTTTCTTTCCCTATGACTATCTTGATCTCATCAAGGCCTCCCATTCCCACCTTATTCCCCCTTTCTTGGCACTCTTTTTTGTCTTCCCTGACCTTTCTTTGAACACTACCAAATAAATACCAAGTCTTATCTCAAATTTAATGGAATCTCATTTTTCTCAACCCCCATTCTTTCCTCCATAGTAACATTTGTTGTTTTTATTATCATGCATTATCAAAGTAATTCATGCTCATTATAAAATCTGCAAAAACATAAACAAGTAGAAAGAAATGAAAACCATCTGTTATTCCAACTTCCAGAGGTAGCCATTTTCAATTTGTTGCTGCATTTCCTTCAAGTCTTTTTTTAATTAAAAAATGTCTTAAATAAATCAGGATCATAGTAGATACATTTTGTTTCTAGCTTTTTCATCTAGCATTTCATCATGAGCATTTCACTTATGTAAAATTTTAAATACATCACTGAAATGAAAATTGGAATATCTAGAAAAATAGGATTAAGAAAATGAAAATCAATCCTAGTTTTATCAACTCCAGATGATCACTTTAAATATTTTGATCTATTTCTGGTCTTCTTTTTCTATGCATATTTTTAAACAAAAACTGGATCATACTCTACATACAGTTTGTGAGATATGGGGTTCTATGTGAAAATTTCCAACATTTATTCAACACCCCTTGAGTACTTATCCTTTTCTGGTTTTGGGGGCAAAATGGCAAACTAGACAGAAAATGTTTTTGCCCCTAGATCTTACATTCTAGAGGGGAAGAAAGAAAATACGTGAACAAATAAGACAGATGTGATGCTCTTGGGATAAATGCTATCAAATAAAAGAAAGCAGGGTGAAGAATGGAAACTGGCTCTTTATATAGACCGGACAGAGGAGAGTTTCCTGAGCAGACTCCTAAGAAAAAATTAATAGAAATAAAAACATTGTATTGTTTTTCTGGATTTTATGTTATTTGTGGTATATTTCAGCTTTTTAAGTGTTTAAGTTTAACTTGTGATTTCCTTTTTTCAAGTAAATAGATATTTACCATTGTCACAAATTTTGCATATATTTATATATTTTTCTGAGACAGGGTCTCACTCTGTTGTCCAGGCTGGAGTGCAGTGGTGCCATCAGCTCACTGTGGCCTCCACCTCCCAGGCTCAAGTGATCCTCCCACCTCAGCCTCCCAAGTAGCTGGAACTACAGGTGCACACCACCACACTCAGCTAATTTCTGTATTGTTTGTAGAGATGGGGTTTTGCCATGTTCCACAGGCTGGTCTTGAACTCCTAGGTTCAAACAATCCACCTACCTCAGCCTCCCAAAGTGCTGGGATTACAGGCATGAGTCACTGCACCTGGCCTAATTTTGTGTGTGTGTGTGTGTGTGTGTATGTGTGTGTATATATATATATATATATAATGTGTGTGTATATATATATATATATATATATTTTATTTTATTTTATTTATTTTTTTGAGACAGAGTCTCACTCTGCCACCCAGGCTGGAGTGCAGTGGCGCGATCTTGACTCACTGCAACCTTCACCTACTGGGTTCAGGCGATTCTCCTGCCTCATCCTCCTGAGTAGCTGGGATTACAGGCACCCGCCACCACACCAAGCTAATTTTTGTATTTTTAGTAGAGACAGGGTTTCACCATGTTTTGGCCAGGCTGATCTTAAACTCCTGACCTCAGGTGATCCGCCTGCCTCAGCCTCCCAAAGTGCTGGGATTACAGGCATAAGCCACTGTGTCTGGCCATTTTTGCATATTTTTTAAAAAGTGGGTCCTAAATTGCATCAGCTTCAAACCTCAGGAACTGCAGACCTATTGCTGGCAGTCCTGCCTGTGAGGGAGACTAGGAAATGTAACTCTTTTTTTTTTTTTTTTTTTTTTTAAGAGATGAGCTCGTGCTATGCTGCCCAGGTTGGACTGCAGCGCTCTTCACAGGTGTGATCACAGTGCACTGCAGCCTCAGACTCCTGGGCTCAAGTGATCCTCCTGCCTCAGCCTCCCAAGTAGCTGGACTATAGGTATGTGCCACTGTGCCTAGTTCATAGGAGATGTAACTCTTAAGGGAAGAACAGTGTTGGGTGGCACTGGCTCAGCAGACCAGAAACCCAACCTGGCAGTAGAAAAGCCAAGAAACAGATTCATGCTACAGAACTCTGGAAAAGCGTAGGATTTGGAGGCCCCAACTACATCCGAAAGGGAGGCTGAAAATAGGGGGATAGGCTGAGTACGCGCAATACATATTTTCATTTGTCCAAATGAAAATAAGCGAATTTAAAAATGCGTCCAAACTGTAAGGCGTTCTACACAGGTAAAGAGTTATTCTTTCATACGGTTATTAGATTGGTTCACCAGAGAAATGTGGTAGATACTAAATCCAGACCTCAACAAAACATTTGACATTGTCTTTCATTGTACCCTTTAGGAAAGGTTGGAAAATATCAGTTAGAGGCTGAGGTAATTAAGTGGGTTAGGGACTTGCTGAATGATTGTATCTAGGGATGCTGAACTAGTGGATTGATGGGAAATTTCTATTGGCCTGCTACAGGATTCTAGGTTAAACTCTATTTTTTTTTTACAACATTTAAATTCTTGTCAAATTTGCAAGTGACATGAAGTTAACGATAGAAAACTTATCAGAGACAGAGACAGGATTGAAAACATCCTGGCAAACTAAAATTTTCAAGAAAAAATTTAACTGAAATAATTGTCTTACAGCAAAAATAAAATTTGCAAAGATCTTTAAAAATTATAATTTCCAGAGCTAACAAGAGTTTAGGAGAACAGGTCATTTCATATACGCTTAGTAAGAACATAAATAGGTAATTTTTTAAAGGAAATTGACAATATATCACAGGCTTTATTTATTTATTTGAGACAGAGTTTTGCTCTTGTTGCCAAGGCTGGAGTGCAATGGCACGATCTTGGCTCACTGCAACCTCTGCCTTCTGGGTTCAAGCAATTCTTCTGCCTCAGCCTCCTGAGTAGCTGGGATTACAGGCACCCACCACCATGTCTGGCTAACTTTTATATTTTTAGTAGAGACGGAGTTTCACCATGTTGGCCAGGCTGGTCTCGAACTCCTGACCTCAGGTGATCTGCCCGCCTCGGCCTCCCAAAGTGCTGCTATTACAGGCGTGAGCCACTGTGCCCGGCCCTACCACAGGTTTTAGAAACATGTATATTCTTTGACCCAGAAGGCCACTTCTGAAAATTCAAAAATGTATAAAATAACAAAACCAGAGAGGTATATACAGCATTATTCATAGCAGGGAATAATTATAAATAACACGTACATCTAATAAGATAGATTTCTAAGTAAATGATCACATTTATCCAGGATAAAGTACTACATAGCAACAGTTCTCAACTGGGAGTGATTTTGCCCTCTAAGGGACAAAAATATCTGGAGACAATTTTGGTTGTCACATGCAGCAGAGTCGGGAGATGCTACAGGCATCCAGTGAGTAGAGGTCAGAGGTCTGCAACATCCTACAATGTTCAGAAAAGCCCCTAACAACAATTATCTGACCTCAATGTCCATAGTGCAAATATCAAGAAACCCCATTGCATAGTCTTTAAAAATTATGTTAAGGAGAAATACCAGATGACATAGGAAAATACTCAGAATATCTTGTAAAAACTTTTAAAAGGTTACAAAATGGTAAGATTTTCGTACGTGTGTGTGTCTCTGTGTGTGTGGAAAAAAACGTTTAATAGTTATTCATGAGCACCAGGATTACAAGTGATTTAAATCTCCTTCTGTGTGCTTTTCTGCACTTTTCCAGGTTTATTATACCACATGTGGTTACCCTGAAAACCAGCAAATAAAAATATTTGGTGAAAATGAACTATCAAGGATTGGCCTTTCCTGTGGGCAGCGTGAAAAAGCTTTGATGGATATTGTTGATGTCGAGCCTACGTTCTTAGATTAGATTAACCGAGATAAAAGATCTGGAATGAGGAGTTCAGGGCTCTCTCTACCCTGTGTGGGCCAGGTTTCACCTGCAGTCTTGTGTTCAGGGCTGGGCACCACATTTTATCAGGCATAGAGGAGTTGCATATTTTCGTTGTGCCTATTGTGTAGAGAAAGGAGTGTGAGTGTGTGTGTGTGAGTGTGTGTGTGTGTGAGTGTGTGTGAGTGTGTGTGTGAGAGTGTGTGTGTGAGTGTGTGTGTGAGAGTGTGTGTGTGAGTGTGTGTGTGTGAGAGTGTGTGTGTGTGTGTGTGAGTGTGAGTGTGTGTGTGTGTGTGTGAGAGTGTGTGTGTGTGTGTGTGTGAGTGTGTGTGTGAGTGTGTGTGTGTGTTTATATTCCTTGATTTAGTAGAAATGATGATCTCAGTCTGATCGAATACACTGAAAGTCATTTTTAGGTGACTTTGGGATGACTCTGGGTGAATGAATGCTCAGGGTTTCAGAGTTCCTCTCCTCCCTTCCCCATGAGGTGTGCACAAACTTTCATGTTGTCCTGGAGACAATTAAGGAGGAGGGTCCCCCCTTGGTCCTGCAGATACTCCCTCCCTCTACCAGTCAATGCTGCGTGGGCTGGCGGCTACTAACGCCTGAGACTCAGGCACCTTCCTTCCTCCTCTAGTCCTGGCTGGAGCCCTTTGTCTTCCATGCTCGCTGGCACCACCTCTTTCCCCTTTGTGCTGTGGACCCCTGAGGCAGGCCTGTGATCTCACCGAGGTCACACAATCTGGTAAGCTCCTTAGCCAGACTCCCAGACATTGTCTGCAACCTTCTGTGGAGGTCCAAGGAAATCCTGGGTCCTGGCCACACAGGAAGCAGGCCTGCCTGGAGAGAGTTTGACTCAGCCCTCCTGCTAAAACGGGTTGCTGAGTTATTTATTAACGGTGTGCTGTTTGTTTCCATGTATAATTTTTAGTGGGCGGGGGATTAGGAAGCACTTTTCATTTTGACGTAGTTTCAAACTTATAAAAAATTGCACACACCTTTTGCCCAGATTCACCAGTTGTTTACATTTCGCCTTGTTTTTCTTTCTCTTTGTGTTTGTATTTATGTGTGTGTATGTGGGTATCTACATAGTATAGCAGATACACACGTACATACACATAGATATATTTGTTTTTCTGAATCATTTGACAATTTTTATATACAGGTTTACTCTAATTCCTATCAAAATCCCAGAAAAATTTTGATGTGGACAAAATTATTCCAAAATGTATATGAAAAGCAAAAGGAACTAGAATGGCTAAAGGAATTTGGAAAAAAAAAAAAAGTAGTAGGAGAACTCAGTTTATCTGATTTCAAGGCATTACATAGAGTAGTTAAGATGGTGTGGTATTACTGGAGGAATAGACACATGGATCAAAGGGACAAAATAGAGAGTGCAGAGATATACCTGTGTAAGTATAGCCAACTGCTATATATTTTTTTATTTACAACATTAATCCTTTGTTTTGTTTTGTTTTAGAGCTGCAGTCTGTTATGTTGCCCAGGATGCAGTGCAGTGGCTATTCACAGGTGTGATCATTGCACACTACAGCCTTGAACTCCTGGGCTCAAGTGATCCTCCTGTCTCAGCCTCCTGGGTAGCTGGGACTACAGGCATGTATCATCACTGCACCCGGCTTCCAGTTGACTGATTTTTTACAGAAGTGCAAAAGAAACACAGTGAAGGAAAGATAGTCTTTTCAACAAATGGCATGGGAACTGAACCTTGACTTAAGTTTCACACCTTATATAAAAATTAACTTAAAATTGATCATATCTTTAAATGTAAAACTTTAGGAAAAAAAGAAGAAAATTGTTGCTATCTAGGGCTTAGTGATGAATTCTTAGATGTGACATCAAAAGCATAATCCACGAAAAAATAGTAACATTAGACTTCATCAAAATTAAGAAATTTTGCTCTGTGAAAGACTCTGTTAAGCAGATGAAAATATGAGCTACAGACTAGGAGAAAACATCTGCAAACCACATTTCTGACTAAGAATGTGTCTAGAATATGTAAAGAAGTCTCAAAACTCAATAGTAATAAAACAATCCACTTAGAAAATGGGCAACAGACATGCAGTGACATTTCCCTGAAGATGATACACAGATGGCAAATAAGCACATGAAAAAATATTCAACATTGCTAGCCATTAGGAAAATGTAAATTAAGACTATGATGAGATATTACCACATACTAATTAGAACAGCTAAAATTTAAAAAAAAGAAAGACAATAGCAAATGCTGGTGAGGATGCAGAGAAACTGGATCTCACACATTACTGGTGAGATGCAAATGGTACAAACACTCTGGAAAACAGTGTGGCAGTTTCTTTAGAAGCTAAACACAATCATACTCCTGGGCATTTATCCCACATAGATGAACATTTATGTGCACAAAAAGATTATACATAGATGTTCACAGCAGCTTTCTTTGTAAGGCTCAAAACCAGAAACAGCCAAAACATCCCTTAACAGGTAAATGGTTAAATAAACTGTGGTACATCCATACCATGGAATGCTACTTAGCAATAAAAAGGAGCAAACTATTGACTTATGCAAAAACTTGGATGAACTCTAACAGCACTATGTAGAGTGAGAGAGGCCAATCTTGAAGGTTACATATTATATGGTTCCATTTATATAACGTTCTCCAAATGACAAAATTATAGAGATGAAAAGCAAGTTAGTGGCTGCCAAGGTTCAGGGGAGGTGGGGAGGAGTCTGAATATAAAGGGGAAACATGAGATGTCTTGTGATGGAATAGTTCTGTATTTTGATTACAGCGGTAGTTATGCGAATCTACACAGGTGATAAATGGTACTGCACGAAATTTCAAGGGACGCCCCCCAAAACCAAAACAATGTCAAAAAAGAACAAGAAGGCTGGAGGACTCACACTTCCTGATCTCAAAACTTACTACAGGGCTATAGTAATGAGTGTAGTACAGACATACAGACAGACATACGGACCAATTAAATAGAGAGTCCAGAAATAAACCCTCACATATGTAATCAAATGATTTTCAACTAGAGTGACAAGACTATTCAGGGAGGAAAGAACAATGTTTTCAACATGTAGTGCTGGGAAAACTAGATATCTGTTTTTTGTTTGTTTGTTTGTTTTTTCTTTTTGAGATGGAGTCTCACTCTGTCACCCAGGCTGGAGCGCAGTGGCACCATCTCGGCTCACTACAACCTCCACCTTCTGGGTTCAAGCAATTCTCCTGCCTTAGCCTCCCAAGTAGCTGGGATTACAGGTGCCCGCCACCATGCTCAGCTAATTTTTGTATTTTTAGTAGAGACAGAGTTTCAACATGTTGCCCCGGCTGGTCTCTAACTCCTGACCTCAGGTGATCTGCCCACCTTGGCCTCCCAAAGTGCTGCTATTACAGGCGTGAGCCGCTGCACCCAGCCTGGATATCCATTATGTTATGTAAAATACACATAACCTAAAATGTTATATATGTTGTCTAGAGGTGTTTGGCTTCCAGGGACTGTTCTGCTGCAGGCATGGGAAGGTGATGCTTCTGGGTTCAGAAACTGGTCTGCTCCACTGCAACATAAGAAGATGTGGAATCTCATCTGGAAAGCATCAGGCCCTCTTAGGAAGACAAAGCCTATGCTCAGGGGTTACGTGACCTGCCCACATCACACGGAATAACACAGGCACCAGCCCTGCCCACAGGAAGCTCCCAGTGACTGGGCATCGCTGGTCAGAACCAAACTCTGTGCTTTGTGCTCTTACTGTTCCCCATTATTTTATCATTAAGATTTGAACAACAAAAGTGCTATCAGTGCCACTGAATAGTATATGCAAAAATAGTTAAAATGATAAATCTTAAGTTATATATATTTTATAAAACAATGAAGTTGGACCCTTACCTTACACCACATAAAAATTAACTCCAAATGAGTAACAAACTTAAACTTCAGAACTAAAACTATAAAACTTCTAGAGGAAAACATAGGGGAAAACTGCAGGGCATTGAATTTGACAATGATTTCTTGGATATAATTGGCAACAAAAGAAAAGATAAAGTGGACTTTATAAAAATTAAAAGCTTTTGTGCATGAAAGGACATTATCAAGGGACTGAAAAGACAACTCACAGAACATGATAAAATATTTGCAAATTATATGTTAGATAAGGGATTAATATCCCGAATATATAAATAACTCCTACAAGGGAACAACACAAAACCAATGTGAAATGGGCAACAACTTAAAGAGAATAAGAGAATATCTTCTTCTCCAGATAAGATAGGCAAATGGAAAATAAACATATGAAAAGATGCTCAAGGCCAGGTGAGGTAGCTCACACCTGTAACCTCAGCACTTTGGGAGGCGGAGGTGGGCAGATCATTTGAGGTCAGGAGTTCAAGACCAGCCTGACCAACATGGTGAAACCCCATCTCTACTAAAAACACAAAAATCAGCCAGGTGTGGTGGTGCACGTCTATAATCCCAGATACTCAGAAGGCTGAGGCATGAGAATTGCTTGAACCCAGGAGGTAGCAGTGAGCCGAGATGGCACCATGGTACTCCAGCCTGGGCGACAGAGTGAGGCTCTGTCTCAAAAAAATAAAAATAAAAAGATGCTCAAAATCGCTAATCATTAGGGAAACACACTTCAAAACCACAGTGAGATGCCACTTCACACCCATTAGGATGGCTACTATTAAAAACGAAACCAAATCAAACCAAACCAGAAAATAACTGTTGGCGAGGATGAGGAGAAACTGGAACCCTCATGCCTTGCTGGTAGGAACATGGAATGGTGCAGTCACTGTGGAAAATGGTCCGTCCATTCCTCAAAAAATTAAAAATAGAGTTACCGTATGACCCAGTAATTCCACCTTCAAAAGAATTGAAAATGGGATGTCACAGAGGTATTTATTTGTACATCTATGTTCATAGCACCATTCTTCAGAATAGTCAAAAGGTGAAATTGACCCAAATGTCCATTGATGGATGAATGGGTAAACAAAATATGGTATGTACATACAGTGGAATATTATTCAGCCTTAAAAAAGGTATGAGATTCTGGCTGGGCGCGGTGGCTCATGCCTGTAATCCCAGCACTTTGGGAGGCCGAGGCAGGTGGATCACGAGGTCAGGAGATCGAGACCATCCTGGCTAACACAGTGAAACCCTATCTCTACTAAAAATACAAAAAATTAGCCAGGCGTGGTGGCGGGTGCCTGTCGTCCCAGCTACTCCGGAGGCTGAGGCAGGAGAATGGTGTGAACCTGGGAGGCGGAGCTTGTAGTGAGCCGAGAATGTGCCGCTGTACTCCAGCCTGGGCGGCTGAGCGAGACTCCATCTCAAAAAAAAAAAAAAAAAAAAAAGTATGAGATTCTAATGCATGCTACATACTTTCAGGAATGAACCTTGAAAACAGTGTGCTAAGTGAAATATGCCAGATACAAAACGATGTACGATTTTGCTTATATGAGGTTCCTAGAATAGTAGAATTCATAGAGACGGAAAGTAGAATAGGGGTTACCAGGGCTAGGAGGAGTGGGGAATGGAGAGTTATTCTTTAATGGTTACGGAGTTTCAGTCTGGGTTGATGAAAAAGTTCTAGAGATGGATAGTAATGGTGGTTGGACAACAATGCAAATGTACTTAGTGCCACTGAATTGTACCCTTAAACATGATTAAAATAGTAAATTGTGTGCTATGTGTATTTTACCACAATATAAAAAGGCACAGACATACACACCTTCACTCAGCTGCAGTAGCCAAATTTCAAGTTCTCAATACTCATAGGTGGCTAATGGCTATTGGGTAACACAGGCCTAAGATAGAGGATTTTGGGGCCGGGTGTGGTGGCTCATGCCTGTAATTCCAGCACTTTGCAAGGCTGCTCCGCTGTCCATGGAGAAATACCAACGAGCAGACAAAACATGTTACCGCTGTGCTCAGGCTCTGACTGCACCGCTGGGCACAGGGCTGGGTGTCAGTCACGCAGGCATGCAGAAAGCATGAGGACTCACCAGAAAGGTGCGTCAAAAAAGAGATGTACACAGGCAGGAGGCCGAGCGAGGCACCCATCCGTGGAAAATGTGGCGTAAAGATTTGGGGTTATTGTGGTCAGTGGTGGGGGCTGGTGAGATCTAACATCTGCACCTCAAGAACACACCATCCCTTCCATCCGGGGTGCACAGCAAGCAGCTGGCACAGAGACCCCCTTCCCCCACTCCATTCATGCCTCTGAAGCAGCAACTTAATTTTCTTTAAAGGGAGAATGGGGAGGGAACGGAGAGAGGAAGAGAAGACAAACAGCTGGAGAAAGATAAATACCTAACTAAGTTCCAGGAAAACACACACAGAGGAAACACACCAATACTGAAACCACAACAATCCAGAAGCTAGTGTTTGGTTACCATTTGCTTCAGCATCCCAATTTCCCTGATCATCTTTTTTTTTTTTTTTTTCTTTTACTTTTCTATTTTTGAGACAGGGTCTTGCTTTCTAGCTAGGCTGGAGTTGTCATGTGAACATAGATCACTGTAGACTTGAACTCCTGGGCTCAAGCAATCTTCCCTCCCCAGCCTTACAAGTAGCTGAGACTATAGGCATGTACCCCTCCGCCCAGTAACTTTATTTTCTGTAGACATGAGGTCTCATAATGTTTCCCAGGCTGGTCTTGAACACCTGGCTTCAAGTGATCCTCCCACCTCAGCCTCCCAAAGTCATTGATTATCTTGACGTATTTCCTCTCATTAGCTTGTCATTTTCCAGCAGGATATTCTGCGATCCAGTTTCCCTGTTCTGCTCTCAAATGACTGACAGGGGGCCGGCACTCTCAGGGGTGACCTCCATGCAGACAGGGCACTGGAGCACAGCTCTGTACCTCCCAGCAGAGGTGGAAGGAGAAGGATGTGAGTATCCACCTTTGTTAGTACAGGCTCCATGAAAATAAACCATACCACCAAATAAATGGTTTAATTTTATTTCAAAATTGTACAAAATGGCCATAAGCGGCTATAAAAAACTTTGTCTTCAGAACATGTGGAAATTCAGAAACAACAAAACAGGTATCATTCACAGTGTAATGGAAAAGCTTTTTCTGAGGCAGGAATTATAACTCTTCCTTCTTTTTCCCTAGTCTTTCATGGTCTCCCTCCCGGAGGGCTCGAATATAATTGGTAAATCCCAATTCCTGCAGGGAAGGGAGAGAGAGAGAGAGAGAGAGAGAGAGAGAGAGAGAGAGAGAAGCTTTAATCCCTGAGCTGGCCATGCGCGCTCCCTCCCCACCCCCCCGGCCCCTCCAGGGGCTCACTCCTGTGACAGGGAGAGGTGGGCAGACGTCTGCAAGGCAGAGAGGGTCTGCATGGCTTCCACCAGCCCTGACCAGCAAGTGAGAAAACCCTCGGCATCTGGAGTCCAGCCTGGCTCTGGGGACAGGACATCTGTGACAACCCCTTGGGACTCTCCTCCAGCAATGTCAAGCCTCAGCCAGGCCGAGGGCCTGTGGCCTCTCGGTGCAGTGTTCCAGCTGACTTCCGCGGTTTCCGGGACGCTGCCCAGTGCTGTCCCTCCTCAGTGGCAGTTTCCCTGCCCATCAGCTGAGCGAGCTCTGGGCAGACGCCTCTCCCCGACTTACTGTGCGGTCGCTGTCATACTTTTCTGTGAACTTCCCATAGTGGTAGTAGTGGAAAGTGGGGTAGCCCTTGACGGCCTCCTGCTGGCACAGGTCTTGGTTCTTGTCTTTGACACAGTCAACAGCAGCACAGGCGATCTAGGGGGCAAGGTAAGAAGAGTTGGCACAGGGTGTCCCCAGGCTGAGGCCTGGACCCCACAACACAGATTGCACATCTAGTCCACGTCACAGGCTCACTCTGATTTTTCTCCTCAGTGGCAGGTAGGAACTGAACCAAAGCACCCTCAACTCAGGGCTCCTTGGAGACTGATGGTGCTTGTTTTCAATTTCCAGGTGGGTAAGGTTAGGGGACTTGGCCTGGAGTGCCTTTAGCTGTCCTTTAAAATCAAGAGTATGACGATCATAAAGGAAATGATGACTTGAAAGCATTTGTAAACACCACAGTTTCTGTGGTGCTCTCTGTAAGGGACTGGAGGATTCAACCATTTCTCAACTAATATTTCTGGAACAGTTGCTTGGGGGACAGTATAGTGCCAAGGTTAAGAGCAAGAACTTTCAAGTCAAGTTCCCCAAGTGCACTCTTGGTTTGCCTGGACATTAAGACTTAAAGAAAATGACCCAGCCTCTTGGTGCCTCATTTTTTTCAGCTGTAAAATGGGGATAATAACAGTATCTTGGCTATCAGGATATTGTGAAGACTGAATAAGAGAATTCGAGTGAGGCCAATGAGCACAGAACCTGGCACCGGATTCGTGGTCAGGAAATGTCAGCTGTTATTACAGTCACTTCTTCCGACCCCATATACAAGCTCTGTCCCCACTTAGGGGCTCAGTGTCTGGGCAGGGGTTGGATAAAGTGACAATTCCAACACGGTGTGATGTGAGGGATGAGGGAGGTGGCCCAGGTGCCAGGTGAGTGGGGCAAAGGCGCTCTGTATGATTCGCCATCTGAGCCAAGACTGGAAGAGGAGGAGACCAGGGAAGCACATCTGGAAACTGGAGGAGCCCTGCATGACTAAAGCCATCAGAATGTTTGGTCAGAAAGTGGTTCCCACATTGGCCACTGGCCTCTTCTTGACCATCTAGTAAATTCCACATGCTGGGCAGCTTTTCTTCATCATTAGTTGTTTTTTCAAAGGAAGAGAGTATAAAGCAGAAATGGGGAACTTGTTTCCTATTGAGGGTCATACACCAGGGAAGCCGGAGAGGAGGTCCTCAATGGCCACACCCAATACAGAGGTGTTACGGAAGATGGGGCAGACTCCCATGAGAGGGAGTCCTCCCACCAGGCAACACGCACTGAAACCCTGCCGTGTGCCGAGCCTGTTCTAGATGCTGGGGGAACAATGCTGACCTTGACAAAGTCCAGTTATCAAGCGTCTGCTGTATAACAAATGAGATCATTTTAGATAGAGCTCAACGAATGCTTGGAAGAAATTAAAAGAGGGTGATTCAATAAGATAATTTAAAATTGTTGAATAGCCGAGATTCACACAGTTCTTTGGTTGACGGTTATTTGCATTTGGACAAAGGCCCCTTTCCAAGTAGGACAGTCCTGCCAGCCCCCATGGCGACATTTACTCATCATATCCCGCATGCCCAGGTGAGCTGCGGGATGGATAGCTGGAGAGAAGAGTAAGGTGCGGCCTCCCCTGGCCACCAGGCGCCATCCTCACCCTCTCACCCTCATGCTTCCCTTCTACTCTTCAGTTACGTAACATTCTATATAGTGAGACTTATAAAACAGAGTTTACAAACTTGCTGCCTGCAATCTGTGTCTGGCTCTTAGTCCTGTTCTATTTGGCCCACATTGAATTTAACAACAACAACAACAAAATAAATAAATAAATCTGAATTAGCTCCACCATAGAAATGGAGCCAGAAGATCTAATACAACAATTTGGCTTTCCAGTTTCTCTTTCAAAGTCAGAAGAGTTGATGGCACTTACCCTGCAGTCTCACAGGTGACAACTGGCGGGGCGGAGAGGCAGCTGTCCTTCAGGTAGGCTAAATGTACCTTCCCCAGCATCCCCTGGAGCCCAATTCACCCAGGCCACCAGACTGGCCCCTACACACTTCTGATAACTCCAGCCCACCTCTAAAGCACTTTAGTATTTAAAAACATGAGGCAGATGCTCCCCTGGCCAAATGGTGGGGTTCCATTTCTCAGGGCAGGTGCTATGGGGCCCTGCCCAGGGGCACGGGCATCCACACACTCTCCTTCCCTGCAGCCAGCAGCTAAGGCCCCATGTCCAGCCTGGGCCAGGAGCTGCTGCTCCGCTGTGAAAGTGCTGGACGAACATGGCTCCAGGCTGCTGCTCTCCCTGCATCTGCTTTAAATCATGAATTTAATTTGTATACATGCTCTGGAGCTGTTGGAAACACAGTGTATGGTTTTATAAATCTACTAAATTAGAAATGTATACTTGTTCTGAATCACCTAAACTAGCTGCCAGCTGCACACACGGAGTGCAACTTCTAGCTGCAAAGGCGAATCCATGTGCAGTTTCCACAGAAGAGACAAATGCGTCCTCCCCAAAGGCAGCAGCTTAGACTCTTTGGAAAGAAGGCAGTGAATAAAGCTCTTCTCAGTCGTTGAAATTTCACCTAAATGCCTGCACCCCTACATCCAACTCAAGATTTGCACTGATCACCTGCAACACGAACACCTATGATTTCTCAGTTTGCTCTATGGTGGTTGGTACAAATTCCTGGGGCACACACTGCTGGTGTCCTGCCACATCCCCTCGGACCAGCCCTTGCCACAGCACCTGCTACTCTCAGCCTCAGAGCATCCTCCCAGCCTCAAGGAGCTGGACGTAAGGCCAATGACAGATGGGGTTCTAGAACAAGGACCCTGGCTTCCTTGGCCTTTGAGTGGAACAGCTCTGTGTCATGTTTCCTGGTGAGGTTTCCCGTGGGACTGAGCCTTGGTGACTCATACAGTCATCTGTCCAGAAAACACCTGCTTTGGTTCCTCCCCTTTCATGTCTCACTTCCAGGATCCTCTGTGAACTTCCTGAGGTCACTTCCCAAATACATTCCCTGCACATGAGCCCAGGAGCAGAGTCTGCTTCTGGGAGAACTCAAACTCTGACAATACTTGTTTGCGATTCTGCCCCTCTCCGGCTGAGAAACTAGCATATGATCTCTCTAAGATTCAATCACCTACCTCTTCAGCAAAATGAGCACTGTAACAATACCTAGTTGAGCAAGCTATCGTGAGGACAACATGATGTAAGTAATGCTTTCAGTGGAAGAAGAGCTCTCAGTAAATATCAAATATGTTATATTGCTCCTTCATCCAGCCAACATTTACACAGGTCTGAGGGGTCATGACTGTGGGGAGTTCAAGGACAAATGAGGTCTCTGTCCTCAGGGAGTTTTCACTCGGAAAAGGCAGTAGCCAGCCTCATAAACAGGAGGACCTACACGTCACGGCCAGATTCCGGCAGCGAAGTGGGCTCATCGCAGAGGAGGGGCCCCCACTGTCTCAGGGCCTCCCTCTAGGAGTGACCTTCACACCTAGCCCCACCCCACCCCCAGGCTGGGGACACCTTGACGTGCAGTGAAAGGTAAGCCCCCCACCTGCTTGCCAGCCCACCACAGGTCCTGTCTGCCTTGCCCCTTCAATAACACCATCTGTTCCAACACTAACACATTGCAGTCCTTTCCCCATCAGTGTGCCAACCAATTAAGTTCCCAAGTAAGCTCCCGGGAGGGGGTGGAGGCTCCCCGGCTAAAATATGAGCTGCCACACACAGCTTTATTGATTCAGTAAAATAAATCTCTGCAGGACCTAATATTGACTTTGGCTATGAAAATGGAAGTGAACAACCAACTGCATATTGATTGGGAAAGGAACAGGGGCTGGCTTCTGGGTGGAAAAACCCCACAATTCCAGCTAAGAAGTGGCAGCATGGGGTGTCAGGAGACCCAGTTCTGGCTGTCAGTGACCCACTGGGCATTCCTGGGCATGGGACACAGCTCCTCTCTGAGCCTGGATCCCTCACATATAAAGGGAGAGGGGACAGGCCAGCAGTCCCCACACACCAGCCTGTGGCCAGCACAAAAGCCAGCTCTTAAAAACCACAAATTTCCAGCACCATCCCCCAGAGACTCCGATCTGATAGTTGTAGGATGGGACCCAGTAGTCACGGTGCCATGCCTGGAGCACAGGGTGGGCACCAGTAAGTTCAGCCCCCCAGGCCAGATGGATGGCTTCCCTGATGTCATGAATGTAATCTCCAGGAAACCCAGGCAGGCCACCTGCCTCGGACAGAGAGGTTATGAAGTGCATTCCTGAACGCAAGTGAAGGTGATCCCTGGCTTGGAATAAAGGAAGCTGAAAGGAGAGACAGAAGGAATAAGAGACAGAGGGATTGAACCCAGGAAAACGCCACAACACCACTGGTCTAAGACAATCAAGCAAAGGTGCGTCAGTGTCTAAGGGGAAGGGAGCATCAAGGAAATGGGCCCCCGTGTAGCAGTGGAGGGGGAATGGGAGGAGGAGACATGGGATCTCAGTTGCCCGCTGGAGGCCTGGCAAGTCTGGCCTCACCTGCACTGATGCGGGTCAGGCCATAGGGCAGCCTCAGCAGTGGTCTAGTGGGCAGAAAGGGGCCACATCAATGGGGCTGCCCCTTCAGGGTTTCCCCAGTCCCCCAGGTGCCTCAGTTGGACCACACTCCCTGACACCATGCTCCCCAGCATGGCTGGGAGGGCAAGCCCAGGTTGTGTGGGCCAGTCATGCCTCAGGATCCTCACAGATCTCCTGGGGCCTGTGGAGACCTGAGTGGCCGGTGGGACAGGGAGATGGCACACCTCAGCCTTTCTCCTGCTGCCCAGAGCACCCAGCGTTCTGGGTGGGGTATGACGGACGTCAATGCAGAGTGGCACCTATTCCAGTCCTGTGGACTGGCAGCCCAGGCCGTGCTGGATATCCTGGGACCCCCAAGCAGGAGCAACCACCCTGTGCTGTGCACAAGTGGGTGGGGACAGTGAGGGACATGGACATGGGAAGGAAGCTTCCGCTGCCACACACACCTCAGTGCAGGGAAAGGGGCAGGCAGAGGAGAAAATGCTTCTGGTCATTGTACTCCCTTATGGTGGGGGTGAGGGGTGTCTCAAAGCTGCAGCCAAGGCTTGTGGGTAACAACGGGACCTCCTGACTCCAGAGAGAGTCCCGGGCTCTAGGTCTAAGTGGGAATCAGGTCCCCAGTTCGTCCCTACTCTCCCTACATGGGCCTGTCCCCAGCCTGGCTTCTTTTGGCTTTATGTCCCTGTAAAGTTCTCATCACCCCATCTCTGCCACTCTCTCTGGGCCTGTTAAGGTGATCCCAGCACCTGTATCTCTGCTCCTACAAGGTCTGGATGGTACCTTCACGCCTGACCTCCTGTTGGCCTCGATCAAAACTGCAAGCCCTGCCCACCCAGCCCTGGGATGGCCATCCGTCTCTGCTTGTGAGTGCTGTTCCACTGATACCAGCTCCCCTTCCCTGCCTTGGCTGAACCTCCGTCTAGGCCTGCTTGGCCTGTTTACCATCCAGGACTCTCTGCTCAGCTTATGTCTGGCCTTGGTTCCTTCCAGCCTGCCCTCGCCCCACCTGGGATTCCACCCAGGAAAGTAGGTAAACCCACGTGTGACTCTGGGTTTGGGTGTGTGTGAATGCAGATCCCACATGACTGCCAGCTTCTAGGGCCTGTTAGGCCAGAGGTTCCCATGACTGAGTCTCAGGGTTGGGAGGAATCTTTGCAGTCTTCTGCATCAGCACTGCCTGGCATGGATGAAAAGGGAACTCAAAGCCTGGCAGTCAATCACACTTCCCCAAATTCAGGGGTATTTCCCTGTCCCACAAGCCCTCTCCCAGCAGCAGCCCCCACTGCACCAGCTGCCTTGGGGGGATGTGCCTGGGGGACGCACCTGGCGGCCCTGCACTCTAATCCAATCTGCAGCTCTAGCTTGTTAATTTTATGCTTCATCAGTTGGCAGCTGCAGGAGCCTTTCACTTAGGCAGGGCGAGGCTCCACTGACATAGCCTTGCTCTCCTCCACCGTGGCATCCTCCAGTTGACTTTTGTTGGATTTTTAAATTTGTATTTTTAATTATATAAGTAATGCATGATGATAATCCTACAGTAAAAATGTTCAAGCACTAAAAAAGTAAACAGATGACCCTTTTAACCATCCCTCTCCTCCAAGTAAGTGCTGGAATGGTTTAGCGTATCCCTTTTAGTTGATTTTGCAGCATAAATCCAGCCTGCCCTATCTTCCTTATAAAGAGAATGTCCTGGTTCCCAAGGAATTCCCTGCTTACAGGTCTTAGCTGACCTGCCCCTGTTTGGGGAAGGGACTTGAATGACAAGGAGGAAGGTGTAGGAATTAGCTGGAGGCAGATCAGGAGATGAAGAGGGTTATCCTTACCTTTCGGTCATCTTTGAAGGCATCAGCAGCAGCAGTAAAGTGCGGAATGACCTTCTTACAGTGTGGGCACCCTGTGTGAGGGGGGAAGAGAGCACACAGGACAGTGATGCATGGGCAGGGAGGCTGCAGGGCCAGGGGCCCTTCCTGAAAGCTCCAGAGAGGGCTCTCCAGGAGCCCCAACCCAGCCCGCCACACTGTCAGGGTCCTTTCATCAACCTTGCCAGTCTAACCACCTCCCGCCCATGTCTGATCTATTGGTGGGGGGATTGGTAGGAGTCCCTGTCACAAGCATCATATGCTCCTGCCCAGGCTGGGGGGCGATGGTCACTGTAGTATAGTTCTGCTCCTTCCACAGAGGACGAGGAAGAGTCTGATCTTGGGGGCAGAGGGAGCTTTGGGCTTAAAGAGGAAGACACGGAATTCTCAGAGCCTGCTACAATCTTCTCTTGCTCCAGGGACAATAGCAAATCTCTCCATTTCCTGACTGAGAGGAAGTGGCACTGGAAAATGCAGGCTGGGGGGATTTCAGTGCACCCACTGCTCATGCTTTGCTGCTAACTTCTGCGTTCCTAGCAACTCCCACCCAGCCTAGACTATGAGCAGCCAAACCAGGCCCTGGTCCCCGGGTCTCCGTTGACCCTCTGCTCTACAATAACCAGAACCTCGAACCCAGGAACCAGAAGGCCATGGTCAGGGTAAGAGGGAGAGAAGCTACAGGATGTCACCAGGCAGTCCTCAGATCCCTTGACGGTCTCTGTCCCAGGTAGAAAGCTTGTCAGAGCAGCGTAAGGCCTTTGAACTATACAGGGGCCCCTAACTCCAACATCTGTCTCTTGTTCTGGGCATCACCCTGAGCCCCAACTCTGACCTCAGTGTCTCAGAAGCAGGGTAGGGACCTCTGTGGGGGCCACTTTCTCCTCCTGTCCTGGTGAGCCCAGGAAGCTGCAGGCTGACCCAGCCCTTCCCTCAGCACTAACAGATCAGAACCCAAACCCCCCTCCTCTCTCAGCCCTTTCCCAGCCACTGGTGAACAGAACTGCCCAGGGCGCAGTAGGGCTCTGAGGGGAGGGTTTCCCTGAGCAAGGGGAGGCTCCAGCCCACACCTCCTATGTCAGCCGGCCTACCTCAGCCTCGGGAAGGCAGAGATGCCACGGTGGGAACAGAAACAGCTCTGCTCATCTACTTTCTCCTTTTTAAAATAAGATAATAATGACTGGCATTTCAAAGGGTTTTGTGAAACCAAATTAAGGCTAAGCTACAAGTTTAATCTGAATTTTTTCCTTGATCCAGTCCTGAGATGAGCAGGACCACCCACATGACCTGGCTGGCAGAGTGGCCAGCTGGCCCAGAGCATTGTGGGGGGTGACGGGGGGTGGGGGTGTAGAGGGATTTGCCAAGTCTCATGCAGAAGGAGCAGAAGAGACCTGGGCCAGCGATGGGTTATATCAGAAATGAGACAAGCACAGCTTAGCAATGTGTCTAGCATAGCCTAGCTCAGCAGAGACTGGCTGATTTTTTAATAGCCTAAAATGGCAATTACAAGTAACACTTCACTAATTTGACATAACAGAAAGAAAAATAGCTCAAATTCACAAAAATGTCACACTATAAAGGGATGATGTTATAAAATTTTCAAAACACTTAAAGAGCGCAATCTACTGGTTAACAAGGTACGTCACAGACAGCTCCTGCAGGCAGCTGCAGGCCCCTTGTGTGTGCTGTATGCCCATAATAGCATTAGTCTGGCTGAAAATAACCACCCCTTCCTGGAAACCTGGTTTGACTATTAATTTTTCCTTTTTAACCTTTGTTCATTGAAAGTCTAAAGGTAACTGTCAGCCTAGTGTAAATTCCTGTTACCATCAATTTAAAATATCTAGGCCTCAGATTAATGGACTTCTGTTGCATCTAATTTTCTCATTATCCAAAAGAAAGAGTGGGGCCAGTGAATAATGGGAGGAAGGGCTGTTTCAGAAAGTGCACGAAGATGCTTCCAAGAGGTGTCAGGAGGGCCAGATGTGGATGATTTTTTTTTTTTAATGTAGGCTTAAAAAAAAAAAAAAGGCACTGCCTCTGTGTAGCAGAAAACCAAAGAAGCCTCTCAGAGAGGGGAAAGAGGAACAAAGACTGAGGACAGGCTGGACAATTGCAGTTCTAGAGACTCCGCCAAGCTGGCCTAAGAAGGGCAGTCACCATGACCAGACCATTCAGCATAAAAGGAGCAAAGAAACAGCAGGAGGAAGAGCCGTGCAGAAGCTGGGGAGACAGGATGTGGGGGCAGACATAGTGGGAGAAGGGATGTGGGAGGTGGAGAGATGTGAGGGGAGGTAAGGTGTTGGGGTGGGGCAGCTAGAAGGGGAGCAGGAAATGTGTGGGCAGGCTGCTTTTCCTTTAGACCTCTATCAGGCATTTGACTTTACTATTTGACATTTCTGTAGTGTTTAGATCCTTCATATACAAAAAGCATATAGTATATGCTATATTTATATATAAAAATAAGGTTTTTTTATTATTAAAAAGTCAAAAGAGATATCTTTTTTGTCCTTGGACAGTCTTCCCCCTGTAACCCACTGATAAAGATGTATGTCCCTGGGGCAAGGTTTAGGGACAGAAAAACACAGTAAGAGAGATGAAGAAACTCTAAGGAGCAAGCCCTCTGCCAGAGGTTGAGTCACTCAGCGTTTAGAGTTTCGTCAGGGTAGACAGTGAGCCTCTTGAGGCCTGGCAGGGACATGTCTCCTTCCCTTGTACCCTGGGCCCTGGACACTGCACAGCACAGAGCTGATATCTGATGGATAGATGGAAGGCAGGCAGGCAGGCAGGCAGGCAGGAAGGCAGGAAGGAAGGAAGGAAGGAAGGAAGGAAGGCAGGCAGGAAGGCAGGAAGGAAGGAAGGAAGAAAGGAATGAAGGAAGGCAGGCAGGAAGGAAGGAAGGCAGGAAGGAAGGAAGGAGGAAGGAAGGAAGGAAGAAGGAAGGAGGAAGGAAGGCAGGAAGGAAGGAAAGAAGGAGGAAGGAAGGAAGGCGGAAGGAAGGAGGAAGGAAGGAAGGAAGGAGGAAGGAAGGAAAGAAGGAGGAAGGAAGGAAGGAAGGAGGAAGGAAGAAAGGAGGAAGGAAGGACTTGTAGATCTTTGGCAGCCCAAAGGGGTAAGAGTCTCTCCCAGATTCCCTGGGGATTCAAGCACCTGTCTGCCTCAGCAGCCAGGGTCAAGGGTGGCGGAGGGCTTATGTCTGCTCTGAAGGCCCCTCAGTCAGGGAGGAGCTGAAGAGAGGCAGAGGAAGCACTGTGGCTCTGGTCCAGAGGTCTGGGGGAAAGTATTTCATCTGGACTTTGTAAAGTTCACCTCAGGGCTGGGCAAGGGCTCCCACTCCTGCAGCCAGGTTCTCACTTGCGGCTGAAAACACTCTCTCTCTCTGGCCTGTGCCTGTGACAGAGAGCGAGCCACGCAGGCTGCGGGAGGGGCCTGCCACTAACTTGCCCCATGGCCTTGGGCAAGGCTCAGTCCGCCAGAAGGAAGACGTCAGCTCCCGAAAATTTTCAGGCTTCTGGGCACACTGTACAGACTGAAGAGGACAGCCGGAAGCTCCCTAACGGACTGGGAGGGGACAAGTCCCACTCTGAGAAGGAAAGGCAGAAAGAGATGGGCAAGCAGGCTGCCTCAGGGAGGGGGCTGAGGCTGTGGCGGCCCCTCTTAGACCCTGAGATCACAGAGACTCCATGGATTACTGACACTTGAAAGGTGGGGGCAGGGGGAGCCAACAGGAGGGCCGGCTACAACTGAGCGGGTTTATGGCTAGATTGAGCTGCCTGGCTTCTCTGTAGACCGCAGCTTTTATTATCCTCACTCCATTAAGCTGAGTTGTAACCTGGGGGAGAGAGAGAAGGGCAGCAGAGAGTGGGAAATTCTAAGAACCTTTCATTGTAAGTATCAATTAACAACTTCAAAATGGGAATACACAGAAACCCGAGGTCACAGACGTCAATGTCGGCAGACGTGTCACTTCTTCAGCTTAAGCTATGATTAAAACGAGAACAGCACAGGAGCTCAGGAGTGAATGTGGCTGTGCCTATGCCATGGCTCCAGAGCCATTTGGAAGGGCAGGGAGAGGGGGTTCCAAGTGTCTGGAGGAGGAAGAGGGGGCGGAGGCAGCTGAGGGGTGGGAAGTGTGCGAGTAGGGGACAGGGGCATGGAGAAGCCCAGGGACAAGAGGGAACCAGCACAGAGGCAGAGGGATTTAGGATACGAGAAAGGCTGCCCCAAAGGAAGGGGAGTCCAAAAAGGCTGACAAAAGGAGGCCCTGGATTTGAAGGGCCTGTCAGCCTGGAATAAAATTGGAGAGCCTGGTTCATAGCTGCCTTGGTCCCTGGGGTGGGTGTGCAGGTCTTCTTGGTTTGGTGGGGCCAAACACCTCTTACCGTGCCACTCAGTGAGCACCCAAGCTACTTACAAGGGGCGTAGAACATGACCAAGGTGTGTTTCTTCTTCTTCAGGGTCTCCCGGAAGTTGTCCCCCACCAGGTGCAACACGCTTGTCTGCTGCTCTTCCCACGTGGGCTCTGGCGGCGGGGGGGCCTCAGGGCTGCAAGAAGCCAGGGGAGGGGGGAGGCAGCCATGAGGAGAGATTTTTAGATGGGCAAGGAAGTCCACCCTCAATGTCCCAACCACTCGGGGGAACGTGCATGAAGAAACCACTACAATCCTTCTAAAATTTCATTTTAAAACCGTAGTTCAAACGCAAACAAATCTGTGCCACCAGCAAAGATCTTCCCTGATTCCCTCTGAGGAGCCCCTTAAGGAGCCATTTTGTAAAATATGGAAGACTTGACCCCATTTTAGGGCAGGGCAGCCCCCCAGTTGTGGGCCATGAACTCCTTGACAAGGGCATAGCACCACCTCCACTTGGGTTCCCAGGCCCCTCCTTCCTGCCCCCTCTAGGACCCTACATTATCGTTCATTATTTTCTGCTTCTCAGCCTTTGTTCTGGTGGAGAGCATGGGCCAAGGAGTGAGGCGGGCCTGGGTTCAAGTCCAGCTGTGCAACCTTACCAGCTGTGCAACCTTAGGTAAGTTACTAAACCCCTCTGAGTCTCCATTTTCTTTTCTGTTAAATGAGGACAATAGGATCTTTATGAAGAGCATAGAATATATGTAAAGCATCTACTCAGTCAAGGAACTGATATTTACTGAGAGCCTAGATGCTCTAATAAATGCCAGGTGTTGGATAAATATTATTGCTTCTCAGTCTCTTGCTGTCCACTGGGTCCTTCCACTCTGCCTCATGCAAGGATGGATCTCGAGGGCCTTGCAATAGCCTTTGCTCCCCTGCTCCCCTCTCTATAACCCAACTCCCCTTTTTAATTCCTCATTTAATTCCCTAGACAAGTCTATGCGGAAATTACTGTCTCCATCTTACATAGATGGAGATGGGAAGCTGGGGCTTAGAGGCGTCAAAGAAATGGCTCAAGGTCACGATCTGAGCCCAGGTCTCTCAGACTCCAAAGCCCATGCTCTTGACCTAAAATGCTTAAGAAAGTACTTAAACCTGAAAGCACTTAGCCTGAGTGCTTTTCAGGCTCTCAGTAGCAGCAGCGGCACACAGAAAGGGCGGAGGCCCCTCATGCTCGCTGTTTGTGTCCAGGACTCTGGAGCACTGGTTAGTGATGATCGACACTCTGGATTCCCTCGGCTCTCTAACCATAAGTCCAAGCATCACAGGGACCTGGCCAGATCCCCCGCCCCACCCAGTCCTTTCCAGTGAACCAGCTCTGGCACCAGAGCAAGGTTGGAAAAGTGGGTGTGAACAAGCCACTTGCTTCAGACACTAGAAGGCCTTGATGGGTGAGCACCTTGTCCGTTTCAGAGGCAAACCATCGTTTTCCTCTGGTCCCTAAGACAAAGGCCTGGCTACTTTCCGAATCCTCCCAGTGGACGAGCAGGACAAAGTGGGAGAAGCTGAGGCCAGGATCTCACCAGTCCATTCACCTCTTGCCAGAGGCCTCCCCTGAATCTAGTGGCAACTTTGTTCCCATTCCACAAGCTGGTGTTTCTCAGAACACCATGGCTGAGGTTCCCATTCACACCTCCTGAATCAGAGTCTCAGAGTCTGTGCTTTAAAGAAACACCTCATATCTGACCAATGTCCTAACAAAGTAGCTCAGACCGTATCGGTTCAACTGTGTCCCCCTCTAATTCCTATGTTGAGGTCCTAACCCCCATTATCTCAGAATGTGACTATCTCTAGAGATAAATTATCCCTTTAAAGGGATAATTCAGTTAAGATGAGGTCATTAGGGTGTGCTGTCATCCAACATGACTGGTGTCCTTATAAGAAGAGCAGATTAGGTCACAGATACATATAGAGGGGCGGCCATGGGAAGTCACAGGCAGATGGCCAAGGGGAGGGGCCTCAGAAGAAACCAACCCTGCCAACATCTTGATCTCTGATTTCTAGCCTCCAAAATTGTAAGAAAATAGGCTGCACACAGTGGCTCATGCCTGTAATCCTGGCACTTTGGGAGGCTGAGGTGGGTGGATCACTTGAGCTTAGGAGACCAGCCTGGGCAACATGGTGAAACCCGTCTCTACTAAAAATACAAAAAATTAGCCAGGGCGATGGCATGCGCCTGTAATCCCAGCTACCTGGGAGGCTAAGGCAGGAGAATCGCTTGAACCTGGGAGGTGGAGGCTGCAGTGAGCTGAGATTGTGCCTCCAGCTTGGGTGACTGAGTGAGACTGTCTCAAAACAAAACAAAACAAAATTGTAAGAAAATAAACTTCTGTTATATTGTTATATTATATTGTTGAGCCATCTGGTCTGTTACTTTGTTATGGCAACACTAGCAAACTAATACACAGGCTGAGGGGGCTCTTCAAAATCTTTATCCTCAGCTGCAAACCACCGCAGCCTGCCCTGTGGACACTACCGGAGGCCCGGCCAACCACTAGCAAACCTGGACGAAATGAGTCTAGCTCTGGCTATGAAGAGCTGTGTCTCCTTCATTTATTCAAAGGGACTGGAATAAAATGCAGACAATGAGACTTGGGCCTAAGGAGGCTGAGATAGAGAAAAAGCAACACACAGTTTAGTGTGTCGATGAAGCTGCGTCCAGAAGGACTGCCAGCAGTGACCTGCTGATCAGGACATGTGATCAGCACACAAAGGGTGGCTTTAGGGTTGAGGAAGTCAGATCTGTCTTGACTCCTGAGCCCAGGATATTGACCATAAAGTTTACTTCACCTCCTCAAGGTGGTCTCCAGGGGCCGCCAGCCGGCAGTTAGGATGTGCTATTGAGATCGTAACACTTACTTTTGCATCCACTCGAGAAACTTCTTCTTTGTCCTGAGCACGGGCACTGCATATTTCTCTCCATTCTTAAAATACTTCAATGTAGGAAACTCTGAGATGTGGAATCTTTCTGCCAGGGCCTTGTTGACAGTGGCATCGACAGCTGCAAGGACACCAGAGCTCTGGGATGGGGGAAAGGCCAACCATGCATTACAGCCTCAGATGCGGTGCTGGTGGAACACAGGAGCCCAGACGCTGCCCCCACAGCCCATCCTGGACCTGCCGGAATTTAACTGGGGTGGCTAGCCCGATGGGCTCCCATATCCCAGGGAACAATTGAACACTGGCATGGCCATTTCTCATTTAGGAGCTGAGATGAGGCTTTTGAATCTGCCCCACCAGCCACGTTGAGTAGATTGGCACCTGTTCCCATTAGCCAGGGTCCCAGAGAAGAGAGGGAGCAGGTAGAGGTCACCCAGACGGGCATGGGAACATGGCCCAATAGTCCTTCTGCCCTCCTGTAGGATCCCATCTGTCTAAGGCGTTCTACTTGGGCACACAGAGGTACTGCTGGCCTCCAGGGACCAGGGGAGCTGCAGCAGGGCTTGTAGGGCAAAGTCATAATGATTCCACCTGTCAATGATTCTTTCAAAGAGAACGGTGAGGGGAAGGAAAGGAAGCTTACATCTGCTTCTCCATGGAGGGCTTCTGCTGCCTTCTCAAACTCTGGCTTCATTTTCTTACAGTGGCCACACCCTGTGGGGAGAGATCAAGAGAAACCATTCTTATGGCACAGAGGCCCTCGGGATGCTCCCCTGCGCCGCCTCTGTAAGGCAGCTCAGCCCCATTCCTAGACACTGGGGGGACCTGGGAGAAAAGCAGCAGCAGCACCAGCTCAAAGAAAAGAAATATTTTGCTTAATCCACCAGAAATGGGTTGGGGTATTGGGAAGGTACTCCAGACACAAAAATAAAACAACTACATAAAGAGGCCTCTGAGGCCTGAGGCCCTGAGCTGGGCATAAAAATTCACAGAAGCATGAGTATGGGACATAATTACATCCCAATTGTCCCCACATGACATGATAGGATTTTCTTGGGATAGAAACTGCTCCGTCCTTTTCTTACAGCCACATGAACACAGTAAGATGTCACAAATCACAAAATTTCATGCATTAAAAAGTAATTAAGCACTTCGTGTAGATGACAGACCTCGACATTTGTACATCGTTTTCAGTTTAATAGAAAGAGTACTTTCTGGCCTCCGATGCTGGAGGGACTGGGAGGTGAGGGATCTGCAGACTGGCTTAGGCTGGAGGCTGCTCAGAAGGTGAGCCCGGCTGTGCGGGGATCATGCATTAACCAGGATCAGTGGATGACAGGTCGTGACTCAACCTTCTCAGGGGTGTGCTACTGTGTGGGAGCTGAGAACACTGTAATTCTACCACTGATTGTTAGGAAAAAGAAAGACAAGAAGAAAGGAAGACAGAAAGTCAAACAGTATAATCAGAGGAGACCTCCCACTGAGCTATGGAATCGGCTTTCCTGCCTCCAGCTGAGCACATGGCAGGGATGAAAGCTCCTGTCTCCTCCTTCAAGGCCATTTCTGCAGAACTCAGCTCCAGGTGAGACATGAACCTGTCTCATGCTTAATCTCTCCACTCCACTCCTGCCTGTACCTGGCTTCCTCAGCTCATCCTCACCCTGTCCCTCTCAGGGACAAAGGACCCTGGAGTGCTACTCCCCACTTAACTGATAACAGAAAACCAAACCGATCCTCGAGCTCCCAGGCAGTGTTGTCAAGCTCCTCCTCTGGACAGAGCACTGGAGACATGACTTGGTCAAGGGCACTGACCCTCATGGAATGCAGCCAAGGGAGTGACTACAGTTCCGAGCCACACCAACATGTCTGTTCTTCCCAGGTGGATCCAAGAAGAGAGACACTGCTAACCCTCAACTGGGAGGCTCCACAGCAAGAAGAGGAGGAACTGCTGGGTATACAGGCATCTCTGCTGCCATTATCTAGGAAGCTCCCTACTCCTGTTGGGCTATGATGCAGAAGAAAGGGTAGAAAAGGCATTAGCCCTTAGAATCTTCCAGCATAATGACAGACAGGACCATGGTCTTTGGTCCAGAGGGGAATATAGTGGCACACATGATGTCTTCAAGGGATGAACCAGAGGAAGAGCACTCCTCACCTGCCCTGGCAGCCCTGGGGGAGCTGGCAGCTGCTTTTAGCCCTATTACATATTGTGCACACACTACACACTCATCACGCTGGGCTCTAGGTACCGGACAGTGACTCTCTGGTTTTTTTTTTTTTTTTTTTGAGATGGAGACTCGCTCTGTCGCCCAGGCTGGAGTACAGTGGCGCGATCTCAGCTTACTGCAACCTCTGCCTCCTGGGTTCAAACAATTCTCCCGCCTCAGCCTCCCGAGTAGCTGGCACTACAGGCGCCCGCCATAACGCCCGGCTAGTTTTTTGTATTTTTAGTAGAGACGGGGTTTCACTGTGTTAGCCAGGATGGTCTCGATCTCCTGACCTCGTGATCTACCTGCCTCGGCCTCCCAAAGTGCTGGGATTACAGGCGTGAGCCACTGTGCCTGGCCCCAGATGGTGACTCTAAAGGTGGGACTTGAGGTTTTTTTTACCTTCTACCTCCCCATGAAGCAAAAGGATCATCATTTAATAGATATATGATAAATATTTACTGGTCAGCAATGCAGATACCTAATTAAATAATTAGTAGACAACTCCTGGGGTGACCAGGGGCTTGAGAAGACCTCCTGGAGGTGGTAGATGAAAGGACACATGGGGGCAAGTTAGAGACAGAGGACAGAGGTCCCAGTCAGGAGGGCAGGGCCAGCCTCAGAGAAACAAGGATGTCCCCATGCCCAATTCAGCAGTGCAGAACTCTGCTGCCAGGGCTGAGCAAGGCACACAGCCCCAAAAGTGCTCCTAAGGGCTCCTCTGGGACTGCTGAGCTCAGCCACCTAGAGGCTGCCCCTGGGCTGGGCAGGGCAGCTTGGCTGTTCCTGGCCTGGTTCTCCACAGCAGATGTTCTTAATGTCCCCTGCAGTCAGACATTATGGAGATCATGATCAAAGTGGTAAACCCTTCTTCCAGAAAAATGCACACAGGGTTAGACAATGTTGGGAGTTTATGGTCTGACTAGACCCCACTTGGGATCCCCCCTATCATGAGCTGTAGAGGCATCAAGATCATCATTATTTTGAATGACAAGAATATCACTTTCCAGAAATGAACATTAGCATCATCACAAGCCATGTGTCGCCTAAATAATCCAGTTACAAAAGGGTTGTTTTGTTAAGTTGGCTGTTTTCCCCACAGAAACAATTTTACACACCGATTACATGCAGATTCCCAGAGGCAACCACAAAAGCCCATTTAATAGGATGCACCTGAAACAAAAGCATGCAGTGCTATTTGTATTTCCCTGAGCCTGCTCCCAATGGGACACGTGCAGCCCGTGATCCAGTGGGGAACAGTAGGCAGGCCCCTCCTTCTAGGCAGTGGCCCCCACCTCAGCAGTGAGAGGAAGAAGAACTTCAAGAGGGACCAGGGAGAGCTGGGGCAGGAGTCTGAGCCTCCCCGGCAGTCACATTCTTGAGACTGTCACAAAAGCCTCTCTTCTCCTTCCCCACACTGATACAGATACTCCACATGTATGTATAATTCCAGCAGGATCCTCAGAACTGGGGTTAGGAGCCAGGACAAAGGAGGCCACCAGACTCCAAGCCAATCACTTTCCAATGGGAGGGGAAGTGGAAGAACACAGACTACTGACTTAATATGAGGTATATTAAGATTAAAAATTATTTTTTTGCTTCTCACTAAAATAGAGTGGAGTAAACCATCCTTTGGGGCCATGGTCAGGATGAAAAAATTCTACAGTTCTTAAAGGGATCTTCCTGCCCCTGGGGCACCCCCAGGCTGCTGCTCCCTGCACCTGTCCAAGGTGAGCCCCCCACTCTCCTGCTCTCAGGCTGACCTCCTCCGACTGGGGCAGAGCGAGGGGCTCACCCTGCATGAACGAACTGCAGGAGAAGGAAGCTCAGAGACTCGCCTGCGGCTGTGAGTGAGTTCAACCTGCTCTGGAGAGACGTGAGTGGTCCCTGCAAAGTCCTCAAAGGTCCACTGCCCTGAGACAGACTGACTCGGCCCAGCAGCACATAGTGGAGGACACACAGGGAGGCCTCAGGAAATACAGGCGTGAGGCCCTGGGTGGCCTCCGTGGGAGTTGGGAGAGGTAGGGAAGAGAGGCTCCCTTGACCACTCTCCCCGTACCCTCCATGATATGGATGGTGCTGTCAGGTCAGCTGCTGGCAGGGCCCACGGTCAAGGTGGACAGTGGGACTGCAGTAGGAGTCGGGGGAGGGAAGACAAAGAAAAGCCAGCCGTTGCCATTCACTGCGAATCACTGTTTCTTTCGAAAGTGACCCAGCTGATGTGGCAGGACTCCTGAAGATGAGAATTCACTGTGTGCTGGTAGGGAGGTTTACTTCATCCCTTTATCAGGCTCCAGGCCTTTGACGCCACTGCCCTGCTAGGGTGGCAAGTGGGTTTCATTCCACCTGCCAGCTTCCATCAGCAGTGGGCCTGAGACAGAGGCTGAGTCTGAGAACTGGCTCACTGGGAAGAGGAGCCGTGACCACCTTGCAACGTCTGCCACAGACATGCGAAGCCAGCTGAGGTCGATACCAGGAAACCAGTTTCTGCAGCTCACACACGTGGCTGTCTCCTGGACTTCGGCCTCAGCTCCCAGAATTCCCTACCTCTATAAGGAAAGCACTCGCAATCTGTG
The DNA here is from genome assembly GCF_008728515.1 of Papio anubis. Taxonomy (NCBI): domain Eukaryota; kingdom Metazoa; phylum Chordata; class Mammalia; order Primates; family Cercopithecidae; genus Papio; species Papio anubis. The sequence continues at coordinate 42,906,208 of NC_044977.1, read as the reverse complement.
CTGGGCTTCCACACTGTATTGCAGCAGCCCCACCAGACATGTGACCCAGCTCAGTAGGTCCGTTTTACAGTGCCAGAAATTGTGGCTCTGGAAGATGAAGTAACAAATCCCCCAGGGCCATCACCACCTGCCCCCTCTTCCTCCCAGCCCCTGTCCTGATGGATAGGACCTCTCCACAGGCAGCATCCACCCTGGACAACCCCTCACAATCCTGCCTTGGTTCTGGCCCCTGCTTTGAGTCTTCCCAGTTCACTGTAGCCCCATCAAATGATCTGTTTCTCTTCTAATTACAAAATACTTCTTATTCAGGTATTTCTATGGCATTTAATTTTGTGTTGCTTTGTGACTGTGATACTGCTGTCTTCTGTTATTTAAGGGCAGCTGGGGTATATTTTCAAAACATCAATCATATCAAATCGCTTTGCTTAAAACTTCCCAGTGGCTTCCTATCACAGGTAGATTCAAATCCAAACTTACTATGGCTACAGACCCCACACAGTCTAAGTCCTGCCTACCTTCAACCTCAACTCAGGTCACTCCTACTGCAGCCTCTGGCTCTCCTTCTCTTCTGCAATCACACCAAGCTCATTTCTACCCCAGGGCCCTGCAACATGTTCTTTCCCATGTGCGGCTCACCCTTTCCATCAGCCACTCAGGCTTCCACTCAAATTTCACCTTCTAGGAGACCCTCCCTGACCACCCATCCCAAAGGTGCCTCACGCTATCATGCTTTCTCCCAATAACCTGTTTTGTTTTCTTAATTGTACTCAAAGCAGCTGGAGTAATCTGCTCACTTGTTCCCTGCCCATCCCCTCAACTGGAATGGAGGCTCCGTATGTGCGGGCAGGGGCTGAGCTGTCTTGTCTAGTTGGCCACTGTATTCCTGATACTGCCCACGCTGCTCCACACACTTCCTGAATGAATTAGCCTCATGACTTGTTAGGTTGCTAGGTTTACACCTGTGCACACAAGGTTTGGCAGGACTAAATTCTTTATGGGCAAGGGTCATGGCTTGCACTCAAATAGTCGTTAATATGACTAAACACCTTGAATGAGCAGAACTGGCAACCAAGCCATTTACTGTGCACGCCCCCTCCCCTCCCCTTACCACTACCATCTTTGTGCCTCCTCTGCACCTCACTAGGAGAAAAAATGTCTCCCAAAACCTCTAATATCTAAGGATGCTGTTCTAAAGTTTCCCATACATACTCTAGAATTCTCTTGGTATCGTTATGGTTTTCAATTCTAGCATCAATTCCCTCTGACCCTGAATAAGACACTAAGGCTAAGCAATAAACTTCTGCAAACAGAGTTTAAGATGAGGAACCTGGCCAGGCCCACAGGAGGAGAAAGGTCTGGCTGAGCAAACACCTCCCTCCCTGACACCCTCCTGTCTTGGGGAGCCGCGGGTGATGGATAGAGCTGGCCGTGACCTGAGCACCAGCCCCCTGGGCCTGGCCTTCATGATGTCTCTGGCTGTGGGACAGCTGGAGGAGGAGGGTTACACGCGGGGAGCGGGACTCCGGCCCACTGCATTCCGTGTCCTGATTGTGATTTGAGGGGCCATTAAGTTTTATTGCTAAACTTCCTTGTTGGGCTTTTATCATCTGTGTAAGTGCACTTACTCTAATTTCCATGATCTGGCATAGAGGTCTGCACATCAACTCCTTGATCATGCTCTTTTCTGGCTGTGGGAATGTTGGCCTCCTGTCGACCCCAAGCCCTTGGATTCCTCTAGATTTCATTAAATTCAATTATTCTTATGATTTTATTACAGACCAGCTATAGGGCTTTCCTGGATGCTGGAACCAGAATTTCCCAGGGGACTAGATTAATCTGTAAAGCTCCCTGGTAGCCAGGGTACTGGGGTAGTACTTGGGCCTCTAGAAGAGCCTGCTTCCTGCCTTGCTTGGAATCTGGCTTGGGGCATGCCAGGGAGGGAGGGTCTCCTACAAATGCCAGCAGAAATACGGACACAGAGGGGCCTACAGAGACCTCAGAGCTCTTTTAAGGCTTCCAAATGCATAAGCACCAAAGTGGACTCCTTGACGGTTACAGGCATCTTGGGGAAGACTCACGCACTCACAGACGCCTCTATTCATCACATGGCCCTTCCTTTTATGCAAAGAGTTTGTTTTTTCCTTTATGTTAGTGCAAAATGTGGATAAACAAGCTTTTAAAATTTTACTTCCAGGTTTCTATCCTAAGGAAATAATCTGACATGTAGACAAATATTTATGCATTAAAATGTTCTTTGCAGCATGATTTATAATGGGAAATATGGTCAACAACTCAAACTTTCAATATTATGATGCTAGTTAACTAATTTACAGTGTCATTATATTATACAGTGGAATATTATGTGGCCACAAAAAGCATGTAAAAAAAAACATTTTTAGTAACATATGAAAATGCCTACAAGATAATGTTAAGGGGAAAATGTAAAGGAAAAAGATGCATATGAAAGACTTAAATAAATAAAATTAGGGCCAGATGCAGTGGCTCATGCTTATAATCCTAGAACTTTGGGAGGTCAAGGCAGGAAGATTGCTTGAGGCCAGGAGTTTGAGACCAGCTTGGGCAACATAGTGAAATTCCACTGCTATAAAAATTTAAAACATTAGCCAGGCATGGTAGTGTGTGCCTGTAGTCCTAGCTACTTAGGAGGCTGAGGCAGGAGGATCACTTGAACCCAGGAGTCTGAAATTGCAGTGAGCTATGATCATGCCACTGCATTCCAGCCTGGGTGACCAGAGTGAGACCCTGTCTGAAAAAAAAAAAAAAGAAAGAAAAAGAAAGAAAGAAAATCAGATCCCTTCCTCCCACCTGGCACAACAAACAAACGAAAAATAGAGATGAATTAAAGAAAGAAATGGAAAAATACAAACATTGTAACAAAATATAGGGCACTATTTTTATATCCTAAGGGAGAATTTCCTAAACAACCCACAAACCCCAGAGGTCAGGATGGGAGAAGGCAGACTTGCAGAATGGCTCAGTGGTTAGGCTGTGGCCTCTGGGACAGCCTGGGATTTCATCCTGGCTGCACTTTTTGGCTATGCGACCTTCGGAATGTTTCTTGACCTCTTGGTGTCTCTCCTTCCTTACTTATAAAATGAGAATAATTAATCATGACATCAAATTCACAGAATTTTTTAATGAAGACTAAATGAGTTAAAATATGGAAAGTACTAGAACAACGCCTGATCCATAGTAAGTGTGATCAGTGACCAATAAATATAATAGCCATTATTTAGCTAAAAAGGATGTAAAGCTTTGTACAATGAAAGGCACCATAAACAAAGTTAGAGCAAGAAATAGACTATCGGAACATGGAAAACGGAAAACAGATAAAGATTAATATCTATAATTGTAGAGTTCTAGGTCAAGAATAAAAAGACAAATAAATAAAAAGACCTAGCAGAAAAATGGGCAAAGCGTATGAATAGGTGGTCCATGGAAGAAACATGAAAAGCTGATTATCACATGAAAAGATATCCAGCTTCCCGAGAGGTCAGATAGCTGCAGACAAGTTGCTCTTTTGCCCAGCTTAGCAGAAATATAAAAGGCAGATAGTATCCATGGCTGCGAGGACAAAGGCTCTGTCACATGCCGGGGTTGGGAAAACCTTTCTGTAGGGCAATTTGGTAGCATCTATCAAAGCTCAAGCTTACTTACCCCAGGGCCAGGGAAATTCACTTTTAGGAATTAATCACAAATATTTATACATGTTCCCAATTATATATGCTTACCAATGCTCACTATGTTGTTTGAATAGTGAAAAACTGGAGATAAATACAATACCTATCAATAGTGGAATGGTTTAAAATTTCTGGCATATCCAAATTATAAAATACTATTCAATGGTTAAAAAGATTGAGGTAGATTTAGGTGCCAATATCTACATTTACATGAAAATATCTTCGAGACCTACTGACAATTTAAAAAAAGCAAGTCACAGAAAAATGGATAGAAAGTAGTGCTATTTATGTTAAAAACAAAAACAAAAAAACCCAACCCCTGTTGTTTAGGTAGAAGCACTGCAGAAGGAGAAGGAAGGATCCATCCTCCACTGTGAGTGGTGACCAGCCCTGAGAAGGGGCACGGCATGGGAAGTGAGGGATTTTCACTGTCTACACTGTACTCTTATGTATCCCTTGAACCTTGCACTGCTGACAACAAGAATACTGTTAATATTATTCTTAAATTATTTGTGTAATTAGAAAATACAAGTGGCCAAGTGCAGTGGCTCACACCTGTAATCCCAACTGCTTTGGAGGCCGAGGCAAGAGAATCACTTGAGCCCAGGAGTTCAAGACCAGCCTGAGCAACACAAGGAGACTCCATCTCTACAAAAAGAAATTGAATAATTAGCCAGATGTGGTGGCCTGTGCCTGTAGTCCCAGCTACTCAGGAGGCTGAAGTGGAAGGATCACTTAAGCCCAAGAGTTCGAGGCCAGCCTGAGCAACATAGTGAGACTCCATCTCTAAAAAAATAAAAGAAAAAAAAAGAGAAATAAATGAATGAATGAATAAAGTAAAATGACAGCATGAAGGCACTTAGTGGCATGATAGTTACACAAATCTATACATGTGATTAAAAAACAAGGTCAATTTTATGGTATATTCATTTTAAAAATAAAAGTTAAAAACAAGGGGAAAAAATAAATGAACGACAATAGCAAGAATGATGCCAAAAAGTGTAAAAAAAAAAAAAAAAAAAAGTGGTTACCTCTGGATAATGGGATTATAGGTAGTTTCTTTCCTTGATCATTTATATTTCACTGTACCTTCTAGGTTTTCTACAGAGGTTATATATTGCTTTGAGAATAAGACAAAAATAAAGTTAAAAGCTTGAAAAAAAAAAAAAAAAGATAGCAGCAGAAAATCTTGAGTCTGATAGGGACCTGCTGCCAGAAACAGCCCGGCTCCTGGAAGGCAGTGCAGACACTTGCTGGAGGCGAGTTATGGCAAAGAAAACATCCCATCTCAGACCTGCTGCCAAGGAAAATGGGTTGATGAGTCAGGGGGTGGGCAAGGGTAGAGCCACGTGGCCCCCCACAGGCCCTGCAGCACAGGGGAGAGGAAGGGCGGGGGTGCTCAGGATCCCCAGCACCTGCATGGGTGTCCACGGGCCTAGCAGAGACGAGCTGCTCCTCAGGAACACCCCTCTCTGGGATGCCCGCTTTGCTCCCCTGAACATCCCCACATAAATGATGTCTACTCAGGTGGTCCCACAGCAGCCTGTCCTTCCCCTGCTAATGCAGGCCTGGAGTTACTAGAGAGGGAAAAAAACAGTGACAAGCGGCGATGAGTATGGCCACACACACTCTGACTTCTCTCATACAGAACGCTGCAGAAAAACAAAAGGTGCCACGGGTGGCAGCAGCCAGTGTCCTGCTGACACACCCTTTGCAGAGAGCATCTCTGTCGCCTGCAGGATGGGAAAACTGGGCCTGGGGCTACATGTGAGGCCCCACCGTGAGGACCAGAGGGAGGTCAGGCATGAAGCCTCGCTACAAAGGGGAAGCCAAGTGCTAGCAAGAGAGGCTGTTCCTGGCTTTGGGCCCAGGCTCTGTCACTGGCAGTGCTACAAACGCCCCTCTCAGAGCCCTCTGCTCACACTCAGCCTGTCCTGCCCAGGAGGCCCAGCCCAGCTCCTGGGGGACAGTGTGGCCTGCGGCAGGATGGAGATCACCCATATGAAGGGCCTAGCACTGTGGCTGCCTCGGGCTCATGTATATAGTGACAACTTAGGCATCAGTTGGAGAGGCCACTGAAGTGTCTGTGGAGGGTTTCTAATGGGCTGTTGCTGGGAGACAAAGGGAAGGAAGACAATGGGGAGACGGGGGAGGCTGAGGTGGGAAGTGAGTGGCGGGAGTGCTGGCAAGAGGGTAAAGGAGCAGGGCCCATGGCATCTCCAGGTCGGTCATCACTCATGGTGATGGGTAACACAGAATAGGGAGGGGTGCCGTGTGCCTTTCCTACCAAGAGCCCAGCAGGGCGGCCTCACAAGTATCCCATCAGTTCCAGGCAGAGAAGCAAGTGACTTGCCTCTGGAACCCACAGGTGACAGAGAGCACCGCCTTGGGGCAGCACAGATCAGGAGGAAGCTGAAGGCCCTTTCCCTTCCTGGCCTTTCTAAGCAGGATACGGGAAAGAAACTAACATTGACTGGGTACTTACTATGGGCATAGAAGCAACAATGCAGACCAGCCTGGGCAACAAAGTGAGATCCCATCTCTACAAAAAACTTAAAAATTAGCCAGGTGTGGTGGTGCGCACCTGTAGTCCCAACTACACAGGAGGCTGAGGCGGGAGGATCACCTGGGCCCAGGAGGTTGAGGCTGCAGTGTGCTGTGTTTGTGCCATTGCACTCCAGCCTGAGTGACAGGGTGAGACCCTATGTCAAAAAAGGAAAGAAAGAAAAGAAAGCAAACAACACTGCAAAGAAAGACCATGGTCTTCTCTGGGAATCAGTATCAGGAAGCATTTTAATTTTCTTCTCCATACTTTCCTGTATTATCCCCTGACAAAATGTACATGCATTACTTTTATAATTAGCATAGAGTCATAAAAAATAAATTCAGCTTTTTAGTTTGAACCCCACTATTTTGGTTTGTTGGGGTGTTTCAAAATGTCAATGCATGGCCTGATATTTCAGCTGGTTAGCTTTTTCCCAAGGCTAACCCTGCCAAATGTGAAAGTATGCCTTTTTATATTGTTAACAAAGTTGTTGATTAAAAACAAGTACATACGCTCTAGACAGACTCAGGCCAGATTCACAGTCACAATGTATTCAGGGGATGCTTCCCCTCAGGGTAGCTCCATCCTGTCTGATTCTCCCCATCACACTCAGGAAAAGAGCCACTCATTTTGTCAAATGTCTTGATAAAAGAAAGACATGCTAATTCATCAAGCTCAGCAATCCTGTACCAAGAAACAAACCGAGCAGCGCATTCAGCGATCTGGAGTAGAAGCTGTGGTCTGCTATGTTAGATGGATCCCAATTTGTTTCTGTGAGTTTCTAAAATGGTCTGTCTCCAAATCACTCCGTATTTGGCCTGGGACTGACACCTGGAACACTGTGATTTCTGGAATTCATCCTTTCTGCACTTAGGAAACCCAGGATGACACTGCTGGTCTCTGGCCTCTTGGCATTTGTCCTTTACTCCAGGTCCCTCAAACACTGCAAAAGTGGTTTCTTGATCACTGGGGGTTCTCAGAAGCACTCTGGCACGAGGTACAAAGCCAGGCAGCTACGAGCTCTCTGCTCTCAGTTCACCTGTCCTGAGCTCTGAACTCCCTAAAAAGCATGTATATTCCATCCCTTCATAGGCTAAAGACCACGCTCCTAATGAAAGAGCGTGTAGAAAGAGAATTGTTCCAGAGCTATTACCATCTAATGGGAACATTAACGGGCGGCACATCAGGAAGCTAACCACGTGCTTTTGCCCTGATCCCTCTCACTCTGCCAGCCCAGCAGAAATAAACTCACACGCGCAGAACCATGAATGGCCAGGGGACTGGTGGCCTCTCCTGACTGTAACTGGAAGGACAGACACATGGCAGTGAAGACGCTGGAGGTTCCCAAGAAGAACTGAAAACAGCCAGCCAGTATCTGCCGTCATGGTTGGGACGGGGTGCAAGCAGGGTGATTTCGGCTCTAGGTTCAACATAACTTGCTGAAAGACCTGCTTCCAGCAGCAGCTCTGAGGCTGGCCAGGGAGTGTATTTTATAGCTAGGAAGAGAACTGCAGTGCTGCCTGGCTGGCCTCATGGTGGGCACTTCTTCGGGTACCTTTACCCTTGGGGATGCCCTCACCAAGGCCCTAGCAGACCTGAGGCAGACACCCCTAAGGCCCCATCACTGCACTTCATCAGGAGAGGCCCACAAGACTGGAGGGTTTTCGAAACTTAGTTTTGGGGGCTTGTTTTGGTCTCTTTTCTAGGAACTCAGAAGAAGAGCTATAGGAAACCTTTCCTTTGGATTCCCTTAAGAATTTAGCACTTGCAAGAAAGAAAGAGTTCAGAAAATCCATGGTAAGAGTACGTTGGATAGGTAGCCAAACCCACAGCTACTGTGGGGGAAGGGGAGGCGGCCAGGAGACCAGGGCTCAGGCTCTGACCCTGTTCTTCCTGGATCCTAAGGCTCTTGAGGCCTGAAGCAGCTCAGGACTCATGGAGCCGTGGGCGGTCTACGTCATTTCTCTGTGTGATGGTCTCATCTGTAAAATGGGGCTAATCGTACTCACTTTTGGCACTCTGGGTAAAATGAAAGATGACCCTTCAGGAAGACAATTTGTTACCGCCGTCAGGTGACACACAATTGTTGGCATGAGGATCCTATGTTTAAGAGGAGTAATAACATTTCCTCCTCACAGAATATGCCTGTATGGACTAACCGTCCTCAGGCACCGTGACCTCGCGATTTCAGCCCTGCTCCGTGAGGCACTGACCTCTTGCTTTTCCTCCACAATCTCTTACTCACAACACTCTGTGCCTGTGCCTGCCATCCCCTGGCTCTCACGTGGCCTTGTTTGCCTTCCCAGGGGCAGCCCTGTCCCTCTTGGAAACCACCGATGGTCAATTTTCCACACTCCATGGGAGTAGGGAGGACACTGGCCCAGAAAACTCCTGAGCCACAGGCCTTCCAGCCCTTATCGCAAGCACATTTGATAGCATTTACAGCATTTTACTTCCTTGATTCACTGTGGTCATTTCAGGCTGAAACTGCAACCAGGTGAAGCAGACAGAAGGCATTCTAGATGCTACGTGATCTGCAGCTCTAGTCTGGCCTCCCCATGCCTTCTCAGCTCCTGGGCAAGCACAGGCCCTCCTGTGTGCACCACCATACCTGGCTAATTTTTTATTGCTTGTAGAGATGGGGTCTTGCTATGTTGCCCAGGCTGGTCTTGAACTCCTGGCCTTAAACAATCCTCCTGCCTCGATCTCCCAAAATGCTGGGATTATAGGCATGAGCCCCCAGATGAGGCATCAGCCCTAATTTTATTTCCAGGCCCAGTCTGTTCTAGGTAACATCTCAGGGTGCTTCCAGCCTAATTTCTCCAATTCATGCTGACTGGGAGGAAGATGCTCAGAGCTAGGGGTGGTGGAGCCTCACTGAACCCTAGCTAAGTGACAAATGCAGCCCAGTCAGGACTTCTGTGCTGTTTCTATGGCAATGGGGGGTAGGCCATGTGCACTATGAGGGTGGGGACCTTGCCCGTCACCACTGCATCCCCCAGCTTAGCACGAGTCCTGGCATCCAACAAATAAGTGCTTCTTGGGTTCACGTTGCAAAGCGCCACGCTCATCCTACTCTGAGAGAGGGGAGGGTGTGGAGGGGGAGGAGCAAAGTTCCACTCACATGGGGCGTGGAACATGACGAGGACAGAGGAGTGTTCCTTCACAAACTGGTCAAAGTCTTCATCGGTCAGGTGATAAACGGAGCCGCCCTCATCTGCCCAGGGAGTCTCAGGGACCTGGGGCTGTGGCGGCTGCGGACTGGAAGACCAAAAACAGGCAGAGCTCAGAGCAGGCCCTGGGGCCTGGGCAGCCCTTCTCATTCCAGCCCCCTGGACACGAAGCTCCCCACAGGCTCGGGATGGCCCACTCCAGGGGCTCAGCCTTTAACAAACCAGAAACTGCCCTCATGGAGGTGTCGTGGGGTGAGTGGTGCTGCCCTGCCCACCTCCACCTTCCCCACAAAGCCCCAGACAGGTACTTAGCTGATATCCTGTTATAAACAGTGGCTTCTGGCTACAGCTCTCTAGATAGCCTAAGAAATCTCACTTCCTCCTGGGAATCTGGGGGCTTGTTAGCTTTCTCAACCTATTTCAAACTTTGAGCAAACTGGAAAGAATAAATAGCAACAGTGAATGGTGACCTTTGGAAAAGCTCACTGTTGTGTTTAAAACTGCCCCCTGGGCAGTGGAGGGGAGGAAGAGGATACAGAGAGGAGGGGGTGAGGAGGAGAGAGAGAGGCCAGGTATCTGAGAAAGTTCAGATTTAGGCCATGCAAGGGGAAGCTGCCACATAGGGGTGCAGGGAAGGTCGCAGTGAGGGAAGCAAGGCTGGGGGTATCCTAACTATGAGAGTGTGGACGCTACATCACTAATCCTTCCCAGAGGCCAACAACCAACTTACTTAGTTCTCCCAGAAGCCAAATCAACTCTACTACTCATCAGCTGCAAAATCTTAGGCAGCCGCCTGACCTTTCTGGAGCCCGTTTCCGCAGCGTGACTGTGTGCCAGTCCTATGTCATCATCTGCTAGGAGGAGGGAGGCTTGCAGGGACCCTCTGTTGCTCCAAAGTTCAGGACAAGGCGGCTGGTGGTGACACAGTCTCTCTGCTGCTTTATTGCCACGACTACCCTTGCCAGAGCACCTTAATTGCAGCTTTGAAAAAACCCTCGAGGATGACAAATGTGAAAAGACAACCATTGTGTACCGCCTTTGAGAGCCTACAGGAGGAAACATTTTAAAGTTCCAGCAGCCAGGGCTGGATAATCCAGAAGGAGCGAAGTGGCTGACACAATGGAAATCTGCCACTCGCTTCCCTCCGCAGAAGCCCGGGTATGATGTCGCCTTCAGAAGCCCTCTCTGGCCCTTCTGACTGGGCCCCACTGGCTGCCACGGCCTCCCGGGTCCCAAGAAATGGAAGGAGGCAGGGAGAGGGCAAATCAGTCTCAGCCCATGCATATCCAATGTCAGATAGGACTGGTGACAAAATCAAGCTTCAGAATGAGTCATCAGCCAGACAATGGTCCTAGACAAACATCATGCAATCTAGGTTCCTATACTTGGGCTCAAACTACTGACCCCTCAAAACACTACCAATTCCACTTCTTATCTTTACAATACACCTGCACACAGTGCACAATTATGTGCATCTGAAGGCATTCACTGCAGGTTATTTGTCATAGCGGAGACTGGAAGGACGGCTTAGGTAAACTGCTGTCCATCTACACGAGGGAGGGCTGAGCACTACAAAGAATGATGTTCTGTACGCACTGATGTGGACAAACTGCTGGAGATGGAAGGAACAGTCTAGAATTTGCTAATTTTTGCATTAAAAGGGGGGAGATAAAATATACTTATTCACATTTGCTAATATCTACATAAAGCAACACTCTAAGAACATGAAAGAAACTGGTCTAAGTTGTAAACTCTAGGGTATGGGGGGGAGGATAAGAAGGAGGAAAGAAGTGAAAGGGAGACTTTTGAATGTATTCTTTTTAAGCATCTTAAAATTTTGCCAGCCTGCGCAACAGAGTGAGACTCCATCTCCACAAAAATATGAAATAAAAAAATTAGCCGGGCATGGTGGCCTATGCCTGTAGTCCCAGCTACTCAGGAGGCTGAGGCGGGAGGATCGCTTGAGTCCAGGAGTTCAAAGCTGCAGTGAGCTATGATGGCACCCTCTGCACTCCGGCCTGGGTGACAGAGCAATACCTTATCTCAAAAAAAAAAAAAAAAATTGAATTATGTGAATGTAATCGACTCAAAAACTAAATTTTTAAAAAGTCCAGCAAGTGCACAAATATAGGATGGAGAAGCCATGGCTTTGCAGGAGTACAGGCACCGTAAGGAAATAACCGGAGGAACTTCTAGTTAACCACAGAGGCAAATACACTCTAAAACTGCTAAAATAACAGTTCAGGAGTTTAAAACAAAAAACAAAAAACAAAAAACTTTCTGGGCAGAAAAAGCAGAGTAGGGGCCCAAGAACAACACCCACACAGAAGACAAGGCTCTGAAGGGCCCGGAGGCCCACTCCTTGAAGCAGAGCTACAGCCTACAGCTGAAAACAGGAGGTTTAGCGGTCACAGGAGTGGTCAGATCCTCAGATCCTAGGGCGCCCCCCTCTCCCACCCAGGAGGCGACTGGAAGTTTCTTTTCGGAAGAGGACTGGAGAACTGGGCACCGTGGTAAGAGGATGTACTGGGAAGAGACGAACTGAGTGGGAGTCTGAACCCAAAACGCTAAATGATGCTTTTCACTCCCTGCCTACCCCAGGCCGTGAGCTCCTTGAAGACTGGGCTCTCCCTCACCTCTTTACTAACTCCTGCACCTAATACACAGCAGAAACTCAATACATGCTTGTTGAATAGGAGATTCCTTGAATGAGGGAATGCTCATTTCTCTCATTCGGGGAAAAACGGCTTAAGGAACCGGAAGTGTTTAATTTCGAGAGAGGACATAAAAGAACACAGTGGCTATCGTCAAATATTCCAAACTGCATTAAGAAAAGAAATTCAGATTTGTTTTCTAGGGCCCTGAAGAGGAGAATCAACACTAACGAGTGGAAGCTCCAGAGAAAGAAACTTCGGTTTGGTGTAAATAAGAGTGTTCTGTCTACAGCAGGGGAGAGGGACAGAAGGCCAAACTGGGAGTCAGAAGACCTGGCTTGAGTCCTGTTTCCTCCACTAGCCACAATCAAACAGCTTAAAACAGTGACAAGACAATGCATTGTGGTCCTTTCTTTACCTAGCTCTTAGGCTCAGCTAAGCTGAGAATGGATGTGAGATGCTTTGTAACTTTATAAAGTACTACCCCAATGCTCCTAGATATAATTTATCACCTAAATAATAAGAGTCATTCAAGCATGAATGGGGAACCTCAGAATGAGTCCAGTGGGAGTGAGGAAATGCAAACTTTAAAAGGAGAATTGCTGGGGCAGATTTGATGACTTGTATGTTCCCTTACGATCTCCCTTCATGTGACTGATTTTATGAGCTCCGCAGTTTGGAGACAGCAATTGTCCCAGGCTCTCTAGGACTGGGAGGGTCACACAGTCAGACCCTCATCTAAGCGAGATGCACGTGCCATAGATGAGAAGACGCAACTCTACACATTATGAGTCCAGAAAACTTGGTGTTTGTTAATTCAGTTCACTTCTGGTTGGTATAAAGCTACACAGGCCAAAATGGCCCTGCCTAAAATGGATCACTGCTTATGCACCCCTCCGCCTGTCTTCTAGCCCAACTCAGCATGTGACAGCTTCAAGGGGCCAATGAGATATGTGGCCATTAGGAACACAAAAGACACCAGCGCCACGATCAACGATCAACGTATCTACTCCAGAGCCCTCATACACTCAGATGCCAGGGCTGACTCCCTGCCCTGCCTCACCTGATGCCACCCTTCCCTGGTCCAACCACCAGTGTCACACATTGAAGGGCGGGACCTGGGTCTTCTCTCCTAGGCATTGGAGAGCCATCTGGAGAATTAGTTAGGCTGGCTTCACCCTCATCTTTGTATACTTGGCTGCACAGAAGCCCTGAGCAGCTAAGGGCCAATGGAGAAAGCAGGAAAGATGAGGTCACTATTGCCCACCAGGATCCAAGGGGAAACTGGAAAAGGCTTAATCCACATGGGACCGGGAAAACCCACATGCGGAGCTGGATCTGTGCAGGGGAAATAACAATATGCTATCTTTGGGTAATAGGGTGGGGGAGGACTTTTTGTTTAACCACACTTTTAGGTTTTTCTATAATAAGCCTATCTTAGTTGAGTATCTCTAAAATCAGAAAAGATTTTTAAAAATTAAGCCAGCTGGTAGCAGAATGACATTGCTAGCTCTTGCAGAGGATAAGGCCGTTAACAAGAGCTCCTTCTCTCCCACGGTGGGGGATGGGGGGAAGTAGGAAGTGGGGATGGGGTGCCCAGGACCAGAATCTGGAGGCAGCTGTGGGGTGCAGGCCAGCCAGAGCAATGTGGGTGGGGGAGCCGGGATGGGGTACACCGAGAGGAGAGGAGTGAGAGGACGGGGTGGGAGGCTCCAACGGGGAGATAACAACCTAGTTCAGAAATGCCATTGATGTGCTCCCTTTGTCTAGGGTTAGCAGGTAATTCTGAACACTTAAAAAAAACACATAAACCTTATCCTTCCAAAAAAGATATGAGGGTGTTTTGAAATCAGAAAAGGTTAGAGAAGGGAAGGGAAGCAGACAGATTTTATGCTCTGGTGACAAATGAGATTGCTATTTGTTGAGACCTTCTCCCAAAGCAGAATGAGATGTGTCTGGCTGGAGGAGAGGACACGCTTATTATCAAATGAAAAAGGAAAACAGGAAAGCAAAGGCCCAGGTTAAGACAATGAACACATGATAATGGGCAGCAGCCTTCCCAGGCGGGGGCTGGAAATGAGGTGGCCGATGGGGACAGAGATGTGAGAACGCTTCCAAGAAATAAAAGACATGATGCAAACATGTGCTAGCACTTGTGTCTTATCTCCCGGGAGTAGGCAGAACAAAAGATGGAGATTCTCCACCTTTAGAAATCTAACAGTTAGTTTCATGTGCATTTTTTTTTTTTCCTGGTACAAAACCCACCCTTCTTTCCCATTTTGAAAATACACATTTTCAACCTCCGTATCTTTGGATAACTAATTCTTTAACCCTGGGGTTTGCACACTATGTCCCTAAGGTAACGATAAATATCCACTGTGCTGGCAGCCGAGGGGAGGGGGTCTGAGCAGAACTTGAGGAGGCTGAGTTGGACTGTAGGGGCTGCAGGGATCCATCAGGGCCCTGCCACTGCTTACCGGCAGCACCACCCCCTCACTGTGCCTCAGGAACCTCATTCATAAAATGAAGAGAATGGTAACATCTTCCTTACAGTGCTGTTGTGAGGATTAAAATGATAATCCATGTAAAGAGCTTAGAACAGTGTCAGCCACAAAGGAGAGCCCAAAAGACATTGGCTGTTATTATTCCAACACATATACACAAATACCCATGAAGCAGCAGTGGCTGGTAAGTGCCAAACTCGTGACACACAGAGCGCAGCCTGAGCCGGGTGCGTGCTCAGCGAGGGTGGCCTGGGGAGGCTTCCAGAAGGGGACATCGTGAGCCTGTTGTGGAAGTGCTGGTGAGAAGTGGGAATGGGGTGATTTGGCAGGACAAAGCAGCAGGCCTAGCACAGTGGGGGCTCCAGGTAAGGAGGCAGGGGCCAACAGTGTGGTGGGGTTTGGCATTACAAGGATCTAACCACGTTATAAAACAGGGATCACAGGTTGCTATGAAGCAATGCCTGTGGGGGTTGAACAGTAAAGCACTCAGCAAGCCTAAGGCATTAGAATATTTCTTAGTACCTTCACAGCACCTAAGACAGTGCTGTGTTTGAAATAAGTGTTCAACTGACAATTCTATTTTCAGAGAGACCTGCAGTGGAACCTCTCTCAAATCTGGTAGCCTAGGTGAGAAATACCTCTATCCACCAGATAGACGTGTTGAGGAGAAACTTGATGTGAAATGTGGGAAGATTTCAGAAAGGCCCTGACTATTCCAGAAGAGCTGATAGGCTTAGACAGCCCCTCCCCAATTCCAACCCGTGGAGAAGGGAGGTAGGGGAGACAGACTCCACACCCAACACCGAGGCAGGTCTGATCATCACAGGCTAAAATCACACCAAATCCTCCTGGCTCCTGCAACCTAAATTCCCACAATCCCCATAGTGACCTAGACTCAAGCCAGAGACAGCTATGCAGGCAGTACCACAATTCCCTTCCTTATTCTCTCCCCCAATCCCCAGCCAGAGCCCTGCGACCCTCAGGCCCAGCAGGTGCCCCACCCTCTGGGTCCACGCCCCCTGACACACACACACACCCCACTTACTTCTTCAGCCACTCCAGGATGTCCTCGGCCGTGGACCCATAGTTGTCATACTGGAACAAGAACCGTCCTTTCCTGTGAAACGTGGAGAAACAACGTGGGCTCAGTCAGGGATGCAAATGCCACCCTGAGATTATGGTCAATCACCAGGAAGGGAGGTGAGCTTTAGAAGGAAAGTGGGGGACGTACTCAAAATAGCAGATGGTGGGGAAGCCGCGCACGCTGTACTCCTCCTTGATGTTTTCAAATTCAGAGGAGTAGACATTCATCCCGGCCAGCACCTGGGAGGAAGCGGAGAACAGCCGTGTGGAACCTGTGCCCTACAGACACCCTCTAGTCCACACGCCATCTGTCCAGCTGCTGTCCCACCAGAAAGACATGTGGGACAAAGCCCCACAGACTGATGTGCATCAGGGCTGCGGAGAAACAAGGCCAGCGAAGCCAGCCAGGAATCATGACCTGGCGCTGGAGAAGCCAGGCAGCTGGGCCGAGTGCTACACTCTGCATGCCTGCTCCCTCTGCCTCCCTGCAGAAGGAACCACCCCAGAGCAAAACAAATGTTCTGAGGGTTGCAGAAGAAGCCTGGCCTTGCCATCAACTTCACACTGCTCTCAGAGAGGGACCACAGTCAAGGATGTGTTAACGCCTATTTCTCTGCTCATGTCAACTAGGGTTGTACTCTTTCCTAAGCAATGGAAATAAGTGGCTTTCATACACCAGTTCAGCTCTGCACAACGTCCTTAGACACCTTCCTCAATACCTCATGGTTTGCCCACCTAGGCTTGAGTGTGATGTTTTCAAAACTCACAGCTTATCTGTGGCCAGGGAGGCTGTGTGGTTCTCATAACACAACATGAGAAACGAGGCACCTGCCTAACTCTCCTCCCTCTAGGCTGAGCTGTGTCTCCCCAGTGTTTCCTCCTGTTGGTGACCATTACCCACAGCCTGGCTGGATCATCATCTCAGAATTCTGAACATATTCTGGCTCCAGGGGTCCACATGTCCACTATCCCTGAATCAGAAAGAGTATTTTAGTAGCTGGGTAACTGATGATGTAGCTAAATACTAAGACTGACTCAAAGAATCCCCTAAAACTCCCTCTGCAGTGGCATGATCATAGCTCACTGCACCCTCTAACTCCTGGGCTCAAGCAATCCTCCCCCGTCAGCCTCCTGAGTAGCTGGGACCACAGGTGTGTGCCACTATGTCCGGCTAATAATTTTTTTCTTTTTGGTAGAGATGAGGTCTTGCTGTGTTGCCCAGGCTGGCTTCCAACTCCTGGGCTCAAGCGATCCTCCCTCTTCAACCTCCCAAAGCACCGGAATTACAGGCATGAGCCAGCATGCCCAGGCAAGACTTTGAATCTGTTCTCACCAGAGAACATAGCTAGAATGGCCAGACACACAAAGGATGTTCCACAAAGCAGAGTGGCATAGAAGCGAGGGAAAAGTTAGTTAAAAAAAAAGCCAGCAGCAGTTACAGAAGCAGAGAGAAGAAACCCAGGAAGCTGGACTTCACTGAATAGTATACAAGGACACACACAGAGAGAAAAATAAATAGTGGTTTCAGTGGACAATAAACTTGATTGCAAAGACAGTTTCCACCTATGAGTCATGTGACCTTGGGCAAGTCACTCACCCTCACTGAGGCCCCTTGCTGGAAGATGTGAACATCACAGGGCTCTTTAGAGAACTAAATGAGATGAGAGGTTTTAGCACAAAACTGGAGCTGAGTAACTGTCATCTTCCTACCAAGTCTTCCTGGTGATGGGAGCCGCTGTGCCTCTGGCCTCTCCATTCCTAGGGGCACCTGGGTATCTTTCCCATTGTTTTAAGTCCCTAGCACAAGGCCTCACATACAGCAAGGACACAATAAATGCTCACTAGATCACTGATTTTTTTTTTTTTTTTTTTTTTTGCTAACCCATTTTAGGATGCAGCAAATAATACAGGAAGAATAAATTTGAATTCAAATTTACTTGAAGCCCTGGAACGTTCTATAAAAGTCATTCTGCTCATTTCCCAGACTGCTCCAGTGGCCTGTTCCAGTAATATTTGTCTACTTTAAAAGTCCTTTTTTTTCTGCCTAATTGATCTCCCCAGTGTCAGTGTACATTCACCACAGATTAATCTTACATGTCCTCCTCGCTCATTACATCACTTCCCTGCACAAAACCTTCCAATTTCATTGAATATAGGCGAAAATCCAGCTCCATATTCAATGCCCATATGTTACCTATTTCATTTTTGAATCTTTCTTTCTTACAAAACTCTTCATTGTACACCTGTTAGGGTCTAGATTTTTTATTCTCCCAGGAACAAGACAGTCGGAGATTTCTGCACAGGAAGGAAGTTGGGCCATCTGCCTTCTCAGACATCTTGCTGAGTGCAGCAGCAACATGGTGCAGTGGCTGGAAGCATGGGCTCGGGACGCCTGGGTTTGAGTCCCGATTCCCCATGTGGTCGTGCATTTCCTTCATCGAGTCACAGTTGTCTCTGTGTCTCACTTTCCTCATCTGCAGCCGCCTCATGTGGTTGTTGAGAAGATTCAATGAGATAATACAAGAGAAGTATCAATAACACTCAAAATGTATTAGCTATTTTTGTTACTAGGACTAGGAGGTGCTCTATTTCTGCCCACATTTCTGGAACACTCGCTGTTCTCTCCTGGTCCCCACTTGGTGCCTTCCAGTCCCCTTGCTGAGGCTGCCCATCCCTCACCTCCTGGAGACCCCCAGACTCACCCATCCCTTAAGGCAAATCAAACCTCACCTCTCTAGCCTTTTCAAACCACCTTTGCTTGGGGTGAGCTCTTAATTCTCCAAGTTTCTGTAGCACTTTTGTGCCACTTTGGGGGCATCTATTAGTTAACGAGACAAAGGTTTTTGAACAACTACATACAAACACTCTCTGGAGTTAGAATCTGTGAAGTCAAACGAGGCGAAACACCTGGTCTCGGCCTATGGAGAAGATAAGAACACAGCCTCCCCCCGCCCCACCGCCATCTGCATGCTTGGGGCCACTCAGCTGGCGTGACATGCTCTTCTGTGTGTTCAGCTCTGCTGCCAGGAATCATCACGGCAGCTTCTCAGCGTAGGCTGTATGTGAGCTTGCACTCAGAGGAGAGTAAGATTTCAACAGACATCCTGGGATGGGGAACCGGAGGCAAGGCAAAGAAAGATGTGGCCCAAGAAATGGAGCACATTTCCTTCTAACTGGAAGGCAGGATACACAGAAAGGAGAAGACATGAGAGAAAAGGCTGAATGAGTTGGCCAGGATCACTTTGGGAAAGGCTTGAAATGCCTGAGAAATCAGGACTGTATTCAGGAAGTGATGGAGACCTCCTGAGGGTTTCTAAGTAAGAAAGCAATCCGCAACCCAGTTGCATCTCTCAAAGCAGAAAGGATGAGCTATGAGGGAATGCTGTGGTCGGGAGACAAGTCAGCAGCCTTTGGCAACCAGTTAGCATGGCCCATTAGAGCGTGGACAGGACTGGTGGGCAGGGAGAGGATGAAGGGCGCATGAGGAAGATGCCTGATGATGCCTCAGTAAAGAGATGTTGGGGTGGGGGGCGGGGAAAGAGCCTGGCCCCTGGGGAAAGGTCTTAATGCAAAGTTCACAGTCTGCCAGATGGAAAGATACTGAATTTTCAGACATGCATTTGAGACACAAGTGAAAAAATCCAGATGGAGATGTGAAGCAAGCCATCTGACATGTGACACTGGCACTTAGGGGAAGGACTCGGGCTCCACAGAGTTATGTTTTGTTGAAGCTATGGACAGAGATGTGGTCATTGGAGGGCAAACCGTAATAAGACAAACCCTTGCTCCAATGTGTTAACAGGAAAGCGGAACCTTGGGAGCACCCCCATCTAGCCGGTGGGAGGAACATGGTACAGGGCAGCTGTAGGGAAGAGAGGGGATCAGTCACTTTTGTCTGTGAGTGCTCTGTGGGGTACGGGGCTTCTTGCGCACAGCCCATTTGTTCCTCACCACAACCCAGTGAGGTGGGCAGGGTTGGCATTATCATCTCCATTTTACAGATGGAAAAATGGAGGCTCTAAGGCTAAGGAACTTGGACCAAGATCTCCCAGCTGGTTAGCAAGAACCAGCACTAGAGCCTGGTCTGTACAAATCTGTCGTCATGACGGTTCTATTTCATGGTGTTTATACCCAGACATGGCCGAGGTCCACCAAAGACTGGCAAAGCTCAAAGGCTCAGTGCAGATGTCAATAACTGGCAAGGCTGGGAAGAGGCAGATGGAGACAGGGCTCATTCTAACGGTTGCTCTGAGATAGGGGGCAGCGTGGCTGCTAATGAGGATGTCAATTAGCAGGAGTAGATGGGACAGACACGATGAGTCACCAGACGTCAATGACAGCAAAAAAGAGGCAGCCCTAAGTTTGGAAATGGCAAAGGCTGTGCATCCCTGACCCGGCATGCCTTCCTTTCTAATGATATCATCAGGTTGAACACTTCCCAAGAAATCTGTAGAGGAGGAAGATTTTTGACCCTTGCCAGAGACAGAGCCAGCCAAAAAGGCTCAAAGATGACAGAGATGAAGAGGAGACAGAAGGACCTAATCCAGCTGTGTTTCAGCAGCGAGGAGGAGGTGAGCTTTGATTTCTGGGGAACAGCAGCCCATTTATCAGTCCCACCTCTTCTCTGTGTGTGAAGACAAAAAGCAATTGACACCTGTGGTCACTCAACCCCTCTAGCCCGGTCCCCAGTTTCTGGTGAGCTGCCCCTGCAGAGTAAGCCCTAGCCTCTATGGGCCTCCTACATGGGTGATGCCTGCAGTGGCCAGGGCCCTTCCCCCTTTATGTAGCTGGGAAAGGGCTAGAACTTTCCAGAAGATGCTTTTCTAGGAAATGAGAGGGAAAATAAAACAAAACAAACCCAAGCAAGAAAATATACAAACAAAGAAATGAGTTTACACAACGCAGATGTCTTAGGCCAAGGCAGCCAACACCTGGTCACAACTTGACTTGCCCAGCTTTGTAGACAACGCCCCCGACTTTTCTGTAATGTTGAGGGAATTGGAATGGGTAACTTTTATATTTCTAGACCTGGGCCAGGCAGGAGAAGCTGAAATTCATTTTTTCTTTTTTTTAGAGACAGGATCTCACTCTGTTGTGCAGAGCATGGCACAATCATAGCTCACTGCAGCCTTAAACTCCTGGGCTCAAGTGATCCTCCTACTTCAGCCTCCCAAGTAGCTAGCATTGACTACAGGTGTATGCCATTGCACCCAGCTAATTTTTAAAATTTTTTGTAGATATGGGGTCTCACTGTGCTGCCCAGGCTGGTATTGCCTCAAGTGATCCTCCTGCCTTGGCCTCCCAAAGCACTGGGATTACAGGCGTGAGCCACCACGCCCTGCCGGAAGCTGGTATTCTGAACACGAGTGGTCTTTGCAGTTAACCTTATAACCTGTCCCACAAATGTCCTTCTCACTATGCTTCTGGCCTTAATAACAAATGCTCTGAATTCCTTTAAAAGAGAGAACTATCACTCTTAATATAGAGCTTAAAATAAAACATACCCATCAGGAGTGATGAGCCACAAGCCTATTCATTCATTGGCAAATACCGGGTATCTAATGTGAGCTTGGCCCTGTGCTATGTGCTAAAGAAAACAGACATGAACATGACTCCCGTGCCCAAGAAACTCACATATCATAATTAGTTTCAAGTGCTGAACAAAGTGATCTGGAACAAAAGCAAAGATGAACGTATCTGGCTGTGCGTGACAGGACAAGCTCTGTGGCAGTGTGGGAGGGGGCCTGGAAGAATACTGAGTTTGGCAGTGGATGCAGCATTGGCTGAGAATGGCCCACGAGATGCACCAAGACTGGCACCAAGTCCTCTTCTGCTTCAGTGGGTCTGGCCAGGATAACTTGTGATCTGATTTGGGGCTGAGCTATTTACCTTCCACAGCACAGAATTCAGGAAGTTGAGCTGAGCAGATTTCTAAGTGTATGCGGGTGCAGGCAGAGAAAATACTGTGGGTAATTAATTCTTTTCTCCAGGCTAAATAATCTCAAAATATGGTATCTATTGAGGTCCCAATAATGTGAAGCGAAACTTCCCTGGAGTGTTGTATGTGTGCCCCAAGACCAAATGTCTCCAGGCAAGTTACTAAAAATTCATTAGTGAGAAGCAAGCAGGACCTCAGTGTCACCCCAGAATGAGGTCAAAAGAGAAAGCATTGGCTTTCTGCAGCCCCATCTTGCAGCTGGCGAGCAGGGCCATCGCCATGCCCAGGTGCTGCCACTTAAACTTTTTAAGTTGACTTTGAGCTAATCACCACTTAATTTGATCCACAAAGATCATGATGCAGTTTCAGGACCTCAGGTCTCCCTTAATGGGGCTTTGGCCACACCACTGAGATGGCTCCTCTCGATCATCTTTCATGAAAGATGTATGGATTTTTCCACACTCCCTAGAGGAGCCAGCAGCTGTTTTTATGTTGCCATCAAAACAAGATACTTCTGCTACTTGGGGTAAGTGCAAAAATGGACAAACAGAAATCGAGAAGAATTAGAAGCAGGATCCCAGAGAGGTATTTGCACACCCATGTTCATTGCAGCATTATTCACAGCATCCAAGAAAGCTGGAAGCAACTCATCAACAGATGAGTATGTGAAGAAAATATGGTACGTACATACAGTGGAATATAATTCAGCCCTAAAAAAAGAAGGAAATCCTATGACATGCTACATGGATGAACCTTGAGGATATAATGCAAAATAAGCCAGTCACAGAAGGACAAATACTACAGATTCCACTCATAGGAGTAACTTAAAATAGTCAAAATCATAGAAATAGGCCTGGCCAGATGGCACACCCCTGAAGTCCCAGCTACTCAGGAGGCTAAGATGGGAGGATCGCTTGAGCCCAGGAGTTCAAGTCCAACCTGGGCAACATAGTGAGACCCTGTCTCTAAAACAGACAGACTATATAGACATATATAATCATAGAAACAGAAAGTAGAAAGGCAGTTTATCAAGGGCAGGGGTGGGATGAGAAGGCAGAATTCATATTTAGTGGGTATAGAATTTCAGGTTTGCAAAAGGAAAAAGTTCTAGAGAAAGGTTGCACAACAGTGTAAATATACTCAACACTACTGAACTGTACATTTAGAAATGGCTAAGATAGTCAATGTAATGTTACATGTTTTTTACCACAATGAAAAAATAAGACACAAGGCAGAGAACAAAAAAGCCTGGCAGGGTGGGGGAACACAGAGGTACCAGGGAGCACTTGGTGACTGACCATTGGCCCTTCTGGATGAGGTCTGTCCCCCCTCCCAGCTCTCTTCTCCCCTGCAACACTCCATGTTCCCCTTTTACCTCTCTGCCCCATCCCAGCTGCTCCTACTTCTCTGAAGTCCCATGTCCTTAGTGGCTTCTCTTCCTCCTCCTGTGGAGGTAGGCATCCTTAGCACACGTGTCTCCATTCTGCCTACTCCTTCCTGGGAGAATGCCTGCATTCCCAGGTGTCTCACTCCCCACCCAGACCCACCTCCTCCTCTGGTTTCCACCATTCTTCTCACCCCACAGGAACCACAGAGCCTGGGAAGCCTGGACAGGCCATCAACTCTGTGAGCCCCCTTTCTGCTTCTGGTCCACCCCTAAGGTCATCGCACCTTCTTCTTTGCCATTGGGCTCCCCAACAGCTGCCTCAGCTCACTTCAGAGCCCAGCCCTCAAAATTCCGGACTCATGATGTTCTGACCTTGGTCCCTGGTCCCCTGACAATGTCACATGTGCATCTTGCTGGTATCCTATTTCATCACTGGCCTTTGGCAGGTGTCAAACTCTCCTGGTCCTAGCAACTTGGTGGAGTTCTCAACCTTCACAGAGAACAGGTCTCTGAGCTCCAAGCAAAGCTTCGATTCAGCAACGGCCCAGGCAGCTGGGTCAGCCATCCTCACCATTTCAACACCTGTCCCCACCCGACCCCCGGCACGCTTCCTCTGCCAAGTCCAAGAGTGACCCAGCCCTGCCAGGCAATGGTGCCTCACTTACGGCGTGGCCTCGCAGCTGAGTTGCAGCCTTCTGGAAGTGCGGCATCATCCTCTTGCACATGCTGCACCCTGGTCACAGGCAGGAGAGAGACCACATCCGGTTACAGGGATGGCTGAGCCCTTCCACTCTGCCCTGCCTCCCCATGGCCATCCTCTACCCAACAAGAGCTTATCCAGCCTTGAGAAGCTCAGGACTATTCCAGACCCTGGGAACACAAAAGGAACAGGAGGTGGGAGTCCCGGTCCCCAAAGAGCTTACAGTATCAGTAGTGCAAAACAAGGCACTGCCCAGAAACCACTCATAAATGTTGGACTGAAGAAACAAACATGACACGATGGGAGAAGAGCAGAGCCTAGAATGCTTCAGTGCTGATAATAAATTCAACAGAAATTCAGAAAACCAGAACAGGTGTCAAGAAAGCAACTGCTGCGTGTGCAGCGAAAAGCCACCCCCACTGCCCAGGCAGGGCTGCAAATGAGCTAGAGTCAAACGCCATCATGAAGAAAAACGTGTGACCACGAATACAATCACTTTTGGAATGTCCATGCCTCCTTTCTCTTTCATTAACAAGGATAATTAAGCAATGACCGGAGGCAGGCTGACCGTGAACAGTGCTGGCTCTGGCCCGTGGGAAGAGTGACGGGCCAGGAATCGGGATGCCACGCGGACTCTGATCTTCGCTCAACTTGCTGAAGGCCTTGGAGAAGTCACTCCCTCTCCCTGGGCTGTTTCTTCTGGCAGATGAGGGGGGCTGGACCACACAACCTCAGGCCCCTTCCAGCTCTGATAGCAAAAGGTTCTGTCTGCGATGGCCTTGGCTCAGCCCTCTGGGGCTCTGTGATCTACCATGGTCACACTCCTCTCCTAGTGGTGAAGACCCGCAGCCTTGATAGGGGGCCTTGAACTCCTGGGCTCAAGCGACCAGGAAGGCCAGGTCCCAAACATCCACTAAAACATCAGAGTGACCTTAAACTCCTTCCCTTAAACCAGAGCAGACCATGTTTCAGCACTGATCCCACAGGACATGAGCAGTTTCTTCAGACAGCAGGGATTCTGAAGTGCCAGGCTATTACCCTTTCTGACCACCTCTCTGCTACAAAACAAGGCTTCAGATGCATCTGAAGACCACAGAACCAAAGCTGCCTGGAACCATGTGTCAGGCTGATCTCAGCTTGGCACAGCGGGCACAGGGTCCATGTGGCGACAGGCAGCCTAGCTCCAATCCATGCTTAGCTGACGCCTAGACAGGCTGTGAAACCAGAAGGCCAACATTCCTTCTGGGTCACAAGAACCTCCCCAGCACCAAGCCTATTGGACAAGATGCAGACACTGGACATTTGGCCATGAGGCTCCAAAAATGCCCCACAGCCCCCTCCTGACATTCTTGACAGGTGGACTCACACACACCCCAGTACGTGAACCCTGGGCTTAAGTTCTGCCATCAGTCCTGGCAGGAGAGAAAGGGCTGTTTCGAGGCCAGCCTGCAGTGGGAGCCTACCGAATCTGCCCTCAGAAGATAAGAGGCACCTCTCCTCGGGACCTGCCACCTCAATGCGACCACCACCAGCAGCATGAAGGAAGGAATATGACACTTGTCAGGGGCATTGTTCCCACTGTGGGGATTCAGAGAGAGGAGAACAGAAGCAGGAACAATGCTCTGGGAGAAATGCACCGGGTAGAAAACAGGAGGCTGCAGGTGGTGCAGAGGAAGGAGCTCAGCTCTGGGAAGAACGAGGCCGAGACCGAGGTCTGCATCTCCCCATAACTCCTGCTGGCTGGGTGATCCTGGGCAAGTGGCTTGGCTTGGCTTCCCTATCTGTGCAGTGGGGATAGGTGCCCCGCAGGTGTTAGATAGAGCTGGGGAACATTCAGTGCCTGCAGAGACATCTTAGTTCAACGCCAGGCCTGAGAACGTGCTTCCCGGTCCGTGGTGGGGAAAACACTTCCAGTGAGGGAAGAGGATGTCGCTCCACTCCCCAGGAAGGAAAATAAGGAGGGGACACCTGCAGCCTTTCACTCATTCTTCACTCAGTGACTTGAGTCTGACGCCCACTGGGCCACACTCATCTATCAAGAACTTTATTTACTATCTGTCTCCACAGTGGGGCCTCTCTCTTCCTGTGCTGCCTGTTTGCAGCCTGCAGCAACAACACCCTGAAACAGGGATAAGTCGGCCAGCTGTCCCAGTGGGCAGGGCCAGCGGTGCTGGGTGGAGGTTATTGGTGGGGGAAAGGTGATGGAGGAGGAGTAGGAAACCACAGGCCAAGCCAGTTTCCAATTTAACTTTACCAAAAATAGAGCTGGCCCTGTGATTCCTGAGTTTATCTTCTAGCTGATTCCACTGGGAGGCAGGGGGAGAGGTAAGACTAACTATCACTCTCAAACCCCAAAAGTCAGAGTAGTCAGCCTTTCTATATCATTAATTCAGAAAGCAAACCTGGGGAGCCAGGTTCCTTGTCACCACCGAAGGTTCCCACTGCCTTTGGGCCCATTCACCCCACGTGTGACCAAAGGGTCACAGAGTCCTAACAGACGTCCCAGTTAGGGAACTGCTGTGTATCCCAGGAATCAGCTGAATGTTGATGCCATGAAGACTTGATTAGACTAGTGTGCTAAAAGCACAAGCTTGTTTCATTTTGTGAAAAAACATACACATGTGCATAATCAAAAAAAGAGTCCTGAGGTTCCTTGGGATCTAGGAGTCCAACCAATCTGACCCTCTACCAAAAGTTTAACTTAACCTCCGAGTTTTCTCCTCCCTCCCCGACCACCAATAAGCTTTGTGACTCTGTGAGGTACCTAACTTCCCCTGCCCCAGCTTTCTCTTCTGTAAAGATGATAACTGTGCTCGCATCTCTGTTGTGAAGGGTGAGATGAGCACACTGCCACACAGCCTGGGTGCGTGGCGGGAGAGGGCACAGCATGCAGGTGCAAACTGCCAGTGCACCACTTCTAAATGACTAATGGCATCACACTGAGACCTGCCTGGTTACACCTGGATGCTGTCTTGTGGCACGTGCTGCATGTTGACATACACTCCGTTTTACAGCTTCATTTAACCAATGTGTTGAGTTCCGAAGGACTTTAAGATACACCAAAGGAGGCCCATCCTCTAGGAGCTGTGTGGACAAGGATAATTCCTAAAGCAATTCACAGCTGGGTAGCTAATAATATTCCTCCAAGAAGAAACAAAAAGGGGTGAAACCAACTAATGAACATCAATAAAGAGGGTTAAAGTAGCTACCATTCAGGGCAGAGCTGGATCTATAGCAGGTAAGACACCAGGGCCTTCTCCCAAAGGCGAGCACAGCCCTGGGGCCAGCGAGGAGGCCTGGGGAGGAGGCTGAGACTGGAGGACACCCAGCAATCAAAACAGGGCTGGGAGGGTTGGACACGGTGGCTCACGCCTGTAATTCCAGCATTCTGGGAAGCCGAGGTGGGTGGATCACCTGAGGTCAGGAGTTCGAGACCAGCCTGGCCAACATGGCAAAACCCCATCTCTACAAAAAATAAAAAAATTAGCTGGGCGTCATGGGCACCTGTAGTCCCAGCTACTTGGGAGGCTGAGGTAGGAGAATCATTTGAACCTAGGGGGCGGAGGTTGCAGTGAGCTGAGATGGCACCACTGCATTCCAGCCTGGGCAACAGAGCAAGGCTCTGTCTCAAAAAACAAACAAACAAACAAACAAAAAACAGGCTGGGGAAAGGCTGCTGTTATGGTGAATAAATTACTGGCTCAAGTCAGGCAGAACCACCAGAGTGCCACAGAGGGGCATCCGGCAGGGGGCGTCGTCCCCAGGGCACAGATGGGGAGAACCTTTGCCTAAATAACTCAGGAAGTGGGATTCGAGATGGGCTTTCATGAGCAAAGAGAACTCTGGTTTGCATGACAAACCAGCGCCTATGACACCCTCCTGGGCCACACACACACCTGGGCACACCTGCCTTGCATCATATACAGCCCCTCTGTCACCACAGCCTTCAGGGAGACAATGACGCTGCTGGCTTCATGAAGGGCCGATGCAGCTCACAGAGGGGCAGCACAAAGGGCCTTGCCAGGCTCAAACCCAGGATTATTTTCAGTCTGTGAGTTGGGACCCATTAGAATGTGGAGGTGCCAGACAGTGAATATTTGAGGCTCTGCAGGTCACACTGTCTCTGTTACAAGTACTCAACTCTGCTGGTATAGATCGTGAGCACCCACAGACATCACATCAATGTATGGCCATGGCTGGGTTCTAATAAACCTTTACAAAAAGAGGCAGCTGGCCCGTCGGCCATAATTTGGTGACCCCTTGTCAGAGAGTTATGAAGCAGTAGGAATAACCAATAATTTTTAAATAAAACAGAACAGAAAATAGTAGGCATTACATCTGGTAAACAACAGATGGCAATAGTAAGGGCAAGAGTGGTTTTGCAAAACTTTTGTTTCAGCTTATTTGCATATAATTTATACATACTTCTAATACTGAGTTGCAATATAAAACGTTTTTAATTCTGTGAAATTCAATCAAAAAATTTGAAAGCCACTACTGTGATCCAGTCCCTTCTCTTACAGATGTGGAAACGGAGACCTAGCGAGGTGAAGGACTTGGTCAAGTTCACCCGGCTTGCTGGTGGCACAGCTGGGATTCAAAGCCACATGTTCGGGCTGTCATCTGAAAGATCCTCCTGCCATTTCCACATCCTCCTGCCTCATATAGGGACTGAGCCCAAATCCTGGAACCCATTTCTCTCTGCTCCTGGTTCCCCGATCCTCCCAGGTAGCACCTGCAGAGGATGCCAGCAGAGGATGCAGGAGTCAGAGCTAGACGAGCTGCTGCCCCCAGAGGTAGGCCAGGCTCTGGACCATGACGCCATGCCTGAGGGGTGGAGAACAGCCACAGGGTGACCGGCACTGAGGCATGGCACCACCAGCAGGAAACGGGACATGGCTGGGGAAGGTGGAGCTGACCAGACAGGGTGGAGCTCTGGATAAAGAGGGTAGAAGGACACAGATTCTAGTGGAGACAGAGTGCAGGGCGGACAGCAGGAGGGGAGGAGCCAGATGAAAAGGCAAAGATGAAGGAAAAGAGGAGCAGATGGAGAGATGAGTTTCAGCATTCTAAGCAAGGCACCGGGCTAGTCCCCCCAACTCCGCCCGCAGCCCCTACCCGCCTCCTTCCCACAAAGAGACTAAACAACTAGCTCTGGCCCAAGGGAGAAAGTTTACTCACAGGGGGCATAAAACATGATGAGGAGCGGTTTCTCTTCCTTCTTCAGGAGCCGTCTGAAGTCCTGAGGCACAAAAAGAGAATACCAGCAGCTCACACACAACACAATAACAGGATGAGACCCCCTCCCTGACCCTTCCGCACACAGTGGGGTGAAGGGTAGGGATGGGGAGGGGAGCAGGAACGAGCACTTCAGAAAGTACACGCTGGCAGCTGATTTGCAGGTGGGGGCAGAGCCGCAGCAGGTCAGGAGCTGGAAGAACCACAGAGATGGTCTATTTGAGACCACCATCGCCCTCGTGTATTACAGATGGGAAAACTGAGGCCTCAAGCTAACAAATGGCTTTGGCCACCTGGTGAGAGGGAGTCGTGAGGTCCAGGCTGCTGGCTTTCCTTTCAGTTCCACCTGAACAGTTCAAAGATGGCAAAGAGCGGCTTTTGTCCCATGGGGTTGTTGAATAGGCTGCCCCTTCCTGTGACTTACACAGCGGTTTTGTTGTGGTGCGGATGGCTGTTTTCATGTGTGCCCGACTTGGCCAGATGGGGAGCCGCTCACTGTGGGAAGAGGGGTTAACCCATACCCACTAATCTCTTGCTAATCTCTTCCCAGGCTCCAGCTCTGCCACCACCATCCTTGTCCCCAGGAGTCCACGGAGCACACAGGGCAGAAGGAGGGGGCCTGCTCCACCCTCCAGGAGGTTACAGGCAAAATGGATTTGTAAAACCCTTAGAACAGTGCCGGGCATGTTATTAAGCAATACATAATGATTTGTTAGATACATACAATAAAGGCAAAAAGACAAACGGCCACACAGTGCTCATGTAAAGACTTGAGTGTGTGAACAGGGTAGAGAGACTTTTCTTCCAACGAGAGGCAATGATGGATGGGAAAAAGCAGCTCTACCAAGGACTGCAGTGATGCACGATGATAAGAGCATATTTTGATTAAAGTAAGCTGCTCAACCACATTTTACAGAAGAAAACGAGAGGGTTTTCTCTTTTGAATAATAAGGAAAATAAGAAAATTTCAAAATGCAGCTTTCTGGCAGCAAGAAGGCATTAGGTAAATAAATGATGGCACATTCAGCACAATGGGATACTACTGCTTCATTAAAGCTGATAAAGAGGAGTGTTTAATGTCACAATCAGATGTGCACGGTGCACTAAA
Source organism: Papio anubis (assembly GCF_008728515.1). Taxonomy (NCBI): domain Eukaryota; kingdom Metazoa; phylum Chordata; class Mammalia; order Primates; family Cercopithecidae; genus Papio; species Papio anubis. The sequence goes on along the minus strand of NC_044977.1, from coordinate 42,876,177 downwards.
GCGGGGGGAAGCAAGTTACAAAACAGCATATAAAATGTAATGACATCTTTGTGAGTAAAAACATTATGTACACATTACCTTGAAAGCCTGGAAGCCTACAAAAATATCAGCAGGCATCTCTCTCAATGTAAAGGTATGGGGTGATTTATTTTTTTTCTTTATGCTGAAGGTGTATTTTCTAAATTTTCAACAATGTGCATTAACTTAAAATTTTTCAGTTAGATTAAAAAAAGTTTAAATTTTTGTGGATATCCAAAACACTAGAATAATTTCTGGAAAAGTTTACCCTCGTTTCCATAACTAGAGAGAGGGTTAAGGCACTCATTTTCAAACAAATTTTGTTTGCACTAATTTCCAAACAAAATTAGTAACCAAGATATTTAACCCTAACTAGAGGTACAGGAGGCAAATGCTTCTAAAATTGTCTTCTGGAATTTCTGGAGATAAAAGCTAGTAAAAGATCCGAGAAGAGATTTTTATTGAGCCTATAGCAATTTGGTTTCATATCCTGAGTAGTAACAGATATTACATTCAAAGATGCTTAATTACCTTCACAAAGTATGAAATTTCAAGCCTACAAATTGAATCAGCCATTCAAACTTGAATTTGGAATTTTTCATTACTTATGTGGACATTCTATTAGCAGACAACCAGCTATACTTCTTATTTCCATAGGAGAGAAAAGAGCACAAAGCGGAATGAGAGGATTCGCTACAGGTGTGAAAGAAATATTTCCGCTTGATATTCCTACAGTTACAGAAGAACAACCTGAGGAAGGTTAGGACGTTGTATCTGGGGGAGGAAGGCACCAGGCAATCACTTTCCAGAGGAGCTCTCAACATTCATCCTCACAGGAGCAGCTCTCCGTTTAGGCTGTTGGTATTTCCATGGTTCTAGGCACATGTGCCATTCTCTCCTGGCACTTGCCCCTCTTATGTTTTTTTTTTTTTTTTTTTGAGAAGGAGTCTTGCCCTGTCACCCAGGCTGGAGGCAATGGCATGATCTTGGCTCACTGCAACCTCTGCCTCTCAGATTCAAGCAATTCTCCTGCCTCAGTCTCCCAAGTAGCTGGGATTACAGGCACGTGCCATCACGCCTGGCTAATTTTTTGTATCTTTAGTAGAGACGGGGTTTCACCATGTTGGCCAGGCTGGTCTCGAATTCCTGACCTTGTGATCCACCCTCCTCGGCCTCCCAAAGTGCTGAGATTACAGGCGTGAGCCACTGTGCCCGGCCTTAAAGATGTCTTTTTAAAAAACATGTGGGCCCGGCGTGGTGGCTATCACTATGTTGCCCAAGCTGGTCTTGAACTCCTGGCCTCAAGCAATCCTCCTACCTTAGCCTCCCAAAGTGCTGGTATTACAGGCATGGGCCTCTGTAACTTGCCTATTGACTGTACTCTTAATGCTTGTTGGCGCAAAAGAAAATGATGCCTTTTTTTTAACCTTCTGGAGGAAGATAAAATGTATCATCATTGTAGGCCAACCAAGTGGATCAGTGGTGATTCAGATTAAGGGCTGGGCACAACATTTTCTGGGATACAAAGAGCCAGTATTGTCATCTTGAAGATATCTTTTTTTTGTTGTTGAGACAGAGTCTCACTCTGCCACCCAGGCTGGGGTGCAGTAGCATGATCTTGGTTCACTACAGCCTCTGCCTCTGGAGTTCAAGCAATTCTCGTACCTTGGCCTCCCGAGTAGCTGGGATTACAGGCATGCGCCACCACGCCCGGTTAATTTTTGTAATTTAGTAGACGTGGGGTTTCACTATGTTGGTCGGGCTGGTCTTGAACTCCTGACCTCAAGTAATCCACCCATCTCCACCTCCCAAAGTACTGAGATTACAGGCGTGAGTAAAAAATTAAAAACTAGCCAGGCATGGTGGCATGCGCCTGTAGTCCCACTTACTTAGGAGGCTGAAGCAGGAGGATTGCTTGAGCCCAGGAATTCAAGGTTACAGTGAGCTATGATCACAACACTGTACTCCTCCAACCTGGGTGACAGAGCCAGACCCTGTCTCTAAAAACAACAACAAAAAAGAGTCAACAATTTTAAAGGAAAAGGGAGAGGAGAAAGAGAAAGATGAAAGCTATGTTTTATTTTATCGAGATAGGAATGAACCTTCTCCCTCCATCTACAGAAAGCACTGCTTGACTCACAGACCATCTGGACAATCACAGAGAAATTCTTGCCCATCCTAAGTGAAGGCATCATACAAACACGGATGCACATGGCTAAAGATGCACATTCAGGTCAGGTGGGCAGGCTGTGGACGGAGGGGCAATGTGTGTCACAGCTTTTGCATTCTTTATTTTTTTAGAGATGGGGTCTCACTACGTTGACCAGGCTACCCTTGAACGCCTAGGTTCAAGCGATCCTCCTGCCTCAGCCTCCTGAGTAGCTAGGACCACAAGCACCTGCCACCACAACCGGCCTGTCATAGCTTTTGTTAAATACTTAAGAACTAACAAAGACTATAATCTAGATCTACCCTTCTACCTCCACCCCTGGCCAAATTTGGAAATCAAAGCATAAGAGGGTAAATAATTGGTTGAAAGCTATAGAATGATCCAGAATTGTAGAAATCTGCCTCAAGTCTCTGGAAATCTAACCTAAATGTCTAAGGTTATTCTTTAAACAAAACAAAACAAAACAAAACAAAACAAAAAACAAGATGTAAAGCCAATCCTAGCAGCATCTGGATTACACAATAGAGAGAGAACATTTAAACCTATATTAATGTATGGAAAATCTAAACGTGTTCAAATAAATTAAATAAGGAAGGTGAAGAATGGAGAAAATTCTCAGGCAACGTGTGATCGCCACTGGTTACAAGATGGAGGTGGGAAGGGGAGTCAAATATTAGGGTCCTGGTCTAGCTTCCCTAGAGGAAAGTACAAGTGATCCTGGAATAGTCCCATTTCTCAGTTCGTTGGGCTCCTTTCCTTGGGAGGCCCTAGTACTAGGGAAGATTCCAGCACCCATCAGAACTGACAGGAATACATTACCTTTTCACTGTCAAGGTGGACAACATCTTTGGCTCCAGGATCTTCCTCCCACAGTGGGGGCCCTTTTGGATCCTTCAAAAAAGCCACTATGGACTGAGGAAAAAAAGAGAGAAGAGAAAATGCATTTTAGCCCTGAAAAGAGGGAGGTGGGGGAATCAGGAACCTGTCCTGTTTCCCTGCCTGGAGACCTGGGCACACCAGGTGCTGGGTTCAGGACTGCATGTGGCATGAGCTTTGAGGGTGTGTTATTTCCACTGTCCACTGACATCATGGATAAGTGCCCCAAAAATGCACCTCCACCACTCCCACCAGGCTTTTTCAATCACAAGACACCTTGCCCACTCCAGTCAGGTGGTCCATGCCTACTATGCATCTTCATAGACAAAAAAAAGAAAATTTGAGACAATGAGTTGGCTTATTCAAACCAGAGACATACTAGTGCTTCTACTAAATCTCATCTCCTCCAAGAAGTCTTTCTGACTAATGGAATAATGGTCTCAGTCTCGTCCAAAGGAGACATTTCCACATTCCTGCAGCCACTAAAACTGTCATCCCATAAGCAGATCATCATGCCTACTTACGACCTGCTTGGTATTTCATGATCTAAACTGGTTTTGGAGTGGATTAAATCCTGATTATCCTCCACTATATGTGAATAAGTGGGGTCCAGGCTGGGAAGCCCCCAGGGCAGGGTGAGCACCAATGTGGCCTCACCCTTGTGGCTATACTTCTCTTCCTGGGCCCCTCTTCTAGACTGCCTGGATTGAAGATCTGACATAGTTCTTACAGATAAAGGGCTTTGCTGGCCTTTGTTATGTGTACAATGACTCAAATCTTTACTCCCTTTGGGGAAGACGTACAGGGGCAGGGAAGAGGAGCACTGTCCTTCCACCCTCCTCCGTACCCCCCTGCCACTCTCATCGGTTCAGGGCAGAAGCAGCATTCCCTTCCCCCTCAGTCACTCAGAGACGGTGCTCAAAGTCTGTGAAAGCCAGGATCAGGTACCAGACCCCAGTCAGATTCTGTTACTTCTGTCAACTTTGACCACGCTCCAGCGAGCAGATGCTGAACTGAGAGTGTGTGTGTTTGTGTGTGTGTGCGGCCTGAGATGAGAAAGGGAGGTGCCCTTCTATAATAATAAGGGTATGCATTCAGCCCATCCACCGGTCACACACGGAGAGGACCTTAGAAAAGCTTATTATTTCTGGAAACTCTATTTGGAAAGAACTACTACGGGAGAATGGGAGACAGCCAAGACTTCATAGGATTTCATTCAGGTAGTGCTTCCTGCCTGTCCAAGTGGAGCTGTGAAACGCCTCCTGGCAAGAGAACAGCCATTTCTGCCACAGCAAAAGGCGGATCCACCCTTTCTCGGTCCCTTGTCAAAGCTTTGCCATGACAACCTAAGGAACTATGGAATTGGCAGGATCTTCCCAACACCCGCACTCACCCACAGCTGCAGAGGCACCTGTCCACGAGGCCATGTGAGAAAGATGCTGGTAGGCGCCCACCTGCCTGGGGTTCCAGAAATACCCGGTGCAGGGTTCTTAATCTAGGGTGCACGAGGGACTTCAGGAGTCAGTGAAACCCCAGGCTCATGTGAAAACATTGACTTTGACTGTATGCACACACACTGTTTCAGGGAGGTCTGTGTTCAGCAGGTGCTCAGTGGGATCAGGACCCCAGAACAAGTTAAGAACTGCTGCTCTGGGGGGCTCCTGGCCCCACGCCCAGCCCCCCGCCCCCATCTCCACCTCAGCCTGAGGTCCCATCCAGTCTGAGGGTGGCCAAGAAGAAAAGACAGCAGTGGATGGAAAAAGGAGAGAAATGACCTTTTAATGTGACAACTGACATGTCCGTACACACAACCTTGCTTTTCAGGTGAGGATTATTCTCATTTAACTGAAGCTGAATAACCCCACCCATAGGTTCTCTCCGAGTTGATCTAACTGGACAAGACCTCATGGGGAAAGTCTGTGGGGAGCAGTACTGGAAGCCCACCCTCAACGGTCCTATTCTGGGTGCTCTGAGTCCCAGGCACCGCCTGACACTGCATCTGGCCTTCAGGACACCTTCCCGGCTGTGATCCTGGCTCATAGCTACTGGGCCCTGAGGTCATCAGTGAGTCATCTGAATGCAGACTGCCAGGCACCTCTGGCCCTCACCACTTCTACAGTAAGGATTTGGGGAGTATGTGTGAACAAGGAAAGGGCAGCTTAAAGGGGATGTTCCCCGCTTTGAGTTTCCTATTCTTTGCCAATGGGGAGATAAGTTCTCACTTATCTGGCCTGTGACCTCTCTAGATGCCGTGGCACAGCATCTGTGACCAGGCTTCTGCCCAACCATGTGGGTTGACAAAAACCACAGCCAGAATATGGGCCTGCAGGCCATGGGCCCCTCCTACTGGGGGCTCCTCCGTCTCTCTGGAGTCAGGGTCCCAGGAAAGTTAATCAGTGACTAAGGTGGGCTCTGATCTCAGCTGTCTCAAGCTGAAAAAGCAGAAGCCATCAGCAGTCAGGGAACCATCCTGTCCCCTTCCCTCTGCCCTGGAGAACTCCAGGGACTCTGCCCCAGTCCTGCTGGGGGTGCTGGGACTAAGAGTGCCATCTGAAACTGAAGACTCTGGCCCCGTACAATGCTCAGCCACTTCTTCACCTTGTTGATGCCAAAATCACGGGAAGGTCAAGAGAACGCCGACCTCACACACCTGATCTTTGTAAGAGGTGGGGCGAAGCCAGGATTCTGCCTCTCCCACCCAGACACCCAGTGGCATGCTGGGGCCGCCTGGGCTCCTTGCTGCTTCTCTGCTACCGCAGTTTTGAGTAGCTGCTCAGAACTCCCTGCTCCATAAGCCTAAGATGGATTCCTCAGAGGTCTCAGTTAAACATAAAATATATACAGCCTCCAATAATAAAACAAAACCCTAGCCCTCTCTCCATCATTGCATAAGCGCTTCCCCCATCCCACCCAATTAAATCTTGTTCCTGGGGAACGTGTGTTCTCTCCAATAACTTCGGTTGACGTCTTAACACAGAATAAGAAGGGCTGAGCAACTGTAGTTGGAAGAACTTTCTAAGTGTCTAAGTAGGTGTTAAGGTGATGAGTAATCAGGCTGAGTCCCTATATAAGGTGAACGCCGTAGCAACTTAAAAAAAGAATGAGTGTTAGTGGATAAGCAAGAAATGACCTGGAGAGATGGTGGGGAGAGACACAGGGAGAAGGAAGGGCAGAGGGAGAGGGTCTCTGACAGCTGCACAGACAGACGGACAGATAGGAAAAAAATGGAAGAGACACAGATGGAGAAAGAGGGGCAGATGAAGAGACAGGAGCACAGGGTCCAACCCAGTGTGGGAAACAGGAGGGTTAGGAAGTGAGTTCAAACATGTCAGGACCAGAAGAAATATATGGCTTCAGCCAACACAGGACCAGAAAGCAGAAGACAGGTTGGAGGAAGGGAATCCTAACCCTGAAGGAGGAGAGTTGCAGTTCAGGAGGACTAAGGGCTGGGGCAGCTGCTTTGTGGTTACAAAGCATGTATAGATTACAGGATTTTATATTTCTTTCCATTTATGCTTTTTCATCTACTTCTAAACTGGATTGATAGCAGAGAACTCTTCAATGATACCCATATCTCATCTGGAACAAGCTACATCAGGCCAAAGGTGCCAACCTGCCCATGTGTGACACCCTGTGCTAACCTGGGCACCGTACGTCCCACCCAGCCTGAGGGTGGCCACTACCGCAGAGATGAGGGGAGGACTTTGAAGCTACAGCAAAAGGAGGCCCAGGCCTTTGGCAGAGAGAGAGGTGACATCATCTGCCTCACTGGACAACTGCTGATACATTCACAAACCCATCTCCAAAGCTGGGTTAATCTGTTGTGTTAAGAGCTACAAACTTTTCCAGATATTCTGCTGACATATGCTCTAGAGATAAGAATCTCTCAGGTCATTCAGAAGAGCTATTTGTGCAATCTGCCCTTTCTTTTCTCAGAGAGAAAACCTGCCAGACTTTGGGCGTCCATTCAGACTCCACCTCTGCTGAGAATGAGGGAGGTAAATTTACCTTAAATGTCACAGCTCGGTTATATTCAGTATGAAATGCACCATCCCTGTCAAATGAGGAGAAAAATGTGTTAACTTTAAGAATGGTTGTGAAGATACATACCTTTGGTTTCCTGCAGCATCTTAATAAGGTTCAGCTTTTGAATGCAGTTCAGGATTTTATTTTTTTAAAGAAACAATTGTAAACACAGGAAGAAAACCATTCTGAAATAAAATTAATCTAACTAAAAATTGCTGTTCACTGGAAATACCAATGAAAACGTTCGGCACTTACTTGGAAATTGGAAATGCCCATGTGTACTTACTGGTAATGGAATAATTCGACCTTTTTGTCCTTCGGGCTCAGGTCAACTTTCATCTTCTTGCACAATTTCCTACTCTCTGCATCACTGAAAGACACAAATGTCGGGAACCATTTATCACCTGAAGTCCTCATAAAGGTGTTGACAGCAAAATCTGCTGGTGTCCTAAGAAATAAGCCAGGTAACTTGGAATTCCCAATAGCAGATGAGGGCCTTACTACAGATGGGCTGTGAGAACTGGAGGGAGGAGACTAACTAGGAGGCTAAGGGCTGATAAAGAAAGACAGAGGCTGGCTGCGGGGGCTCATGCCTATAATCCCAGCACTTTGTGAGGCTGAGGCAGGTGGATCACCTGAGGTCAGGAGTTCGAGACCAGACTGGCCATCATGGTGAAACCCCGACTCTACTAAAAATACAAAAATTAGCCAGGCGTGGTGGTGCATGCCTGTAACCCCAGCTACTCGGAAGGCTGAGGCAGGAGAATCGCTTAAACCCAGGAGGTAGAGGTTGCAGTGAGCCAAAATTGTGCCACTGCACTCCAGTCTGGATGACAAAGAGAGAATCCACCTCAAAAAAAAAAAAAAAAGAAAAGAAAAAAAAGAAAAAAGAAAAAGAAAGAAAGAAAAGAAAATAAAGAGACAAGCAGACAGGAGCAGGTGTGTCACGACTTGTGGGTGGCAACACAGACAGACAGAGGGAGAAGGACATTTAGTAGAGATCGGGTTTTGCTATGTTAGCTGGACTGGTCTCCCTGCCCCCTTCCTCCCTCAGGCCCAGACAAAGACAGGTCCAGACAAAGGAGGTGCCCCAGCAGCTTAGGGGGTGGATAGTCCATGGTAACAAGAAAATAAACTCCAATCCTGGCCACTCTTTAGATTTACCAGGCAAGTTTTTAAAAAGATCGATGCCCTGGCCTTCCCCTGATTATTAATTTGGAATCACTGTCGGGGGTGGGACAAGCAAGATTTTTGTTTTTAGAGCTCTGACATAGGCTACCTGCTATACACTATGTGACCAAGGTAAGAGGAAAACATGCTACCATGTTGAAGAAGTTATGAAATCTGGCCAGGTATCGACAAAAGACAAAAGGAGAAAGGACCAGGCTGTGGTTAAAGGAGCCCCTCCCTTGGCATCTGGGATATTACACTCTCTTCCAATAAGAAATGCCTGTCAGGTACCATTCCCCGTTTACAAAGCACTCGTGCACAACCTCATTTCATCTTAGTGCCCTGCCTGTTAGAACAATGGATTTCAATATGTGGTCCCTGAACCAGTAGCACCAGCATCATCCAGGAACCTGTTAGAAATGCAAATTATCAGCCCCATCCCAGACCTACTAAATCAGAAACCCTGGGGATACCTGAGCAATTGCATTTGAAAAACCTTCTAGGTGATTCTGATGTGTGCTCAAGTTTGGCAACCACTCATTGCATTAGACTAGCTCCTTCACTGGCTCATGTTCTTCTCCCCTACCTCCACGAGGTTTGGCTCCCCTGTGCCCCACACCAGCCCCTTAGAGACCTGACCTGCTCCCACAGCTTCCCCATCCTGCCTGCACTCAGCCAGTCAGAGAATTCTGCTTGTTACTTGGGGGTCATCTCCCCAGCCCTGAAAAGACTCAGTGAGGGCATCTCGGCTACCCAATGCCCACTGGTCACCATTGACTACACAACTGGAGTCATCTTTTGGGGAACTTTGTTGGGACAGGTACGACAGCCACCTGAGGCAAGGCACTGTATCCCCCTGTTGCTTACACGCCTCACCTCCACCAACAGCCATTAGCTTCACACAGCTGTGCACCAGCCCAGAACAGATGGACTAATTAAACCACTCAGCTCAATTCTAAAAGCAACACTCATCAGTGGACATGTAAAAAACGCAGGACCTCATTTTAAGTGTAAAGATGCAATTTGCAACTCAAGAAGCATGTCTTACTGGAGAGGTGTGTGATGGTCAGAGAGGAGGAGTGCCTCCCTGCTCCCTTCCTCCCTCAGGCCCAGGGGTTTCCTCCCTACTAGTCCCAGCTGTCTAGCCATCGCTGCAGCCACTGTAGCTTCCAGCCCTGGGTCTGGCAAACAGTGGGGACTCACGAAATGCATGAAGAATCCAGAGAGGAACTGCAATAGTTCCTCCCCCAAGGTGGCAAGGACATTTTAGGATAGAGTCCAGAGAGAAGCGGCAAGCTGGGGGTGGGCTCTCCAAATACAGAGGGCAGCCCAGGGCATCCGCTGAAAACTTTCTTATCCTAAAGCCCTCTGAGGTCCACATATGCCTCTTCTGACCACTGCTATTACAGTTCAGGTGTGCCCTGTCCCACAGGGACTCTGTGGTGAAGCTGCACTGACAGGTGGTGGGTCTGTTTGAGAACAACTGCGAATGAGGTGCCCCTTCCCCGCTTGAGTTAATTCCCTGGGACAGAGGGCTCGACTCGGGATGTTTACAACCACTCACTTGGCACCTTCCTCGTTGGCCTTTGTTCTGCTGTGCTCCACTGTTTCTGTGACCACCTACCGTCCACCCAAATGCAACAACAAACAGCAGCTGGGGCAGGAGCCAAGGCTGGGATGGGATGTGTGCGGCCTCCCTCAGCCCCATCAGCCCCATCCTGGCACCCGCGGCATGCGAAGGGCTGGCTCATCGCTTCTCTGTTCACGCTGCAGTGCCTGCCTGGGTAGCTCAGACGCTGCAAGGCAGCAACTGGAGGGAAGAATCCCCACCCTATGTCCCTCTCTCTTCCATCAAGCCTGGCTGGCAGCCTCTGCCTGTGACTATCACAAAGCAGAGGGAGGAAACAGGGGCTTGGTTCATTCCCACGCCAATCCCGGTCCACTCTGTGGGAAACCCATCCACGAAACAGTCCCACGACGGCAGCCTTAGGTTCCCTTAGGGGCCAGGCAAATCAACTAAGTTGGCTGGTAGAGCTGGGGCCACAGAGGCACCCCTGCTTATTCTTCAGCTTGGCCTCCAAGGTTCAGCCCAGTGCGCAGCCTCCTGCCCTCACTCCACCTAAGCAAGTGCCCCACGAGCCCTCAATGCAGACTCTGTGCCACCTTCTTTGTTAGGTTTTGTAACACTCCTAAGGATTCTCTCCTCTCCCCATCCCCTGCATTCTTTCTCTCCCTGAGAGGTGAGTGGGGAGGAGGCTTCCTGTCTGGTCTGAGCACACTTCCGGCACAGACCCGAGGACCACTGGATCCAGCACTCCTAATCTCCCCTCCCCTGTTGTCTTCCTCTCCATGGCGCTTGTCAACATCTGACCAACTTGTCCACTGCCTGCCCCATCAGAAACATGTGCTCCGTGAAGCCAAGGGCTTGGTTTTGTGCACAGCTATCTCCCCAGTGGCACAACAGCAACTGACACATAGTAGGCACTCTATAAATCACCTGACTGAATGGCTGAAATGAATGATATTATCTTACCGCTGCTGGGATAAGGCTCTGCGTTTCTGGCTTTCTGGGATCTCTGGGCTCCGTCTACTGAGCTCCAGGAATCCTGCCAGATGACAATTCCTGACAATGTTCTCTCAGCACTGCTCCCCTCCTTCCCACAGTTCTGTCTCTCAGAGTGTATAAGTGTGAGTAGTGTGTGTGTGCGCAAGCATGTGTGCACACACTAATTGTGCAGTGCAGACAATAAATACCAGAAGAGTTCAAGTAGGGGAGAAAATTACCTAAGCTCAGAGACTTAAAAGGATCTGAGTTGAGAGATTAAGTACAATTAATTGATCTACTGCCTACCTCCCTCCCCCAGCCAGTGACTGAGGCTCTAGGGGAGAAAGGAGACAAAGCAGTGAGCAGGAAAACGAGATGCTTTGCTAGAATTGAGGGGATGGAGAACGCCACCATGGGTCATGGAGAAGGGGCTGGCAATGCAAAGACCCTCACCCGCCACTCCCCTGGCCCCTGTCCTGCAAGAACCAGCCATCCCTCTGCCCATTTACTCACCACTGTTCCAAGGAATGAGGCGCCAAGGCCACTGATCTGCTCCATCCTATCCTTCCCCACTTCACTTGGTTCTCTTCCACGAATAATGTGGAAGAAAAGACTGCAGAGGCCTATACACACTTCCCTCCCCACCCCACACCCCCACACCCAGACAGACACATGGGCATGGGTGTTTTCATCTGAATCTGCCATGGGACAGCTGGCTGCCAGTCGGGAGTGGCTGCTGCAGGTACACAGTGCTGTGTTTATTGGATTTTCCTGTGCAGTAATTACTATCCAAGAGACTGGAGACACACACTCTGGGGAGTCAGGCCCAGGGATCAAAGTGGGGGTGAGAGCAGGAAGAAAGAGAAAAAACAAGGTCTGGGAGACGGCGGGGTCAGGGGGTGGGGGTCTGAGGTCTTTCACGAGTCCAGCCTAAGTACCACAGCCCACTAGAATGACAGTTTCAACATCTGGCTCTGCCATTAGCGACCTCTGGCAGGACCCTTAGTTTCCTGAGCTGCAAAATGCCAGAGTTATCCACATAAACTGAATGGAGCTTGATTTCTCTACGGGGTCAAGTCAGACTAAATAAAGCATTGAGACAGGTTGCCTTATATCCTGACACATGAACCACGAGCCAGAACCTGGGGCGAAAAATGAAGACAAAACAACCTCTGAACCCCTGTCATCTCTCTCCTCGCCTCCCAACCGGCTCCTCAGTCAGCCACAGTTGGGGTTCTCACGTCCACGGCAGACCATGTTCAGCCCCTCCTGGTGGGGTAGAAACAAGACCACACTGAAGATAAGAAGGAAGGCTTCTGCCTGTCTTAACATTAACTTTGTGCCCACGGCTACCCCAGCCTCTCTAGCTCCATTTCCCCATCAAAGAAGGGATAACTCTCTTCCTCCCACCGGCCCCGGTCTAACATGGCAGGATTCTGGCCAGGTGGACCCGTGATCCCCTGGGGACAGGTAGGAGAAGAAAGGTAGAAAGTGTCCTCACTTCAAGGACGTGAAGAAAAGGGGGGCGAGTGCTGAGCAAGAAATACTGAGTGACTGCCTGAAGCCAAGTACCGAGGATGACGTGAAAGAATGTGGCTGGAGGATACAAGGCAGGAGGCAATGAGACAGAAGTCCTGGAAGAGCTGAACCTTGACCTTGGACAGGCCGTGGTGGTCACGTAGCACCCTCTGAAGGAAGGATTCCCTACAATAGGGTTCCTCCCCAAGTTGGCTGTTTCCCTTGGTACATGCCTCAAGAAGGTGCATCATAGGGTCTGGATTACGCAGTACAGTCAGTAAGAGTGGTGGGAAAAAAAGAGAGGAACATGGCTTTTCTGAAGAAATGTAAGGTGCCTCCCCTCTGCTGCCCTCCCAGCCCAGCAATTCTAAGGCTCTGCTCCTCAAGGGGATGTGTCACTGCAACAAGTGCATGGTGGTGTGCTGGAAGGTATCTGAAGCCACAAGATAAACATGGCACTTCTTCTGGGAGTCTGTTTTACCCCCGGGTAAGTAATGTTGAACATGCTGAGGAGCAAATGCTAAATTCAAATAGTTTTTAGGAGAAAACATAAGTCTTCAAAATATGTTATGCCTGCTCTGGCAGGTCCCCAATCTTACACCTGGGAAGCTGTCACCGCTCCAGAGAAATCAAGCAGATGGGGAGAAGGGCAGGGAAGAAAGCAGATGTGGTTAAGCAATGACCCTAAGCCTTAAGGAAAAGAAAGTAGCAAGCACCTGATAGGACAGTCTTGCCCCCTGTGAGATGCAGCCTCAGGAATTAGCAAACCAGGCACAGCTCCATGCTGGCTCCAGCTCAACTTCCCAGACAGCAGCACTCCACGCCAAGCCCGAGCCCAGCGCCCAGCTGGCAGGGCACGAGGGGAATACCAACTCCCGCACACACAACCCGCTTAACAGCCGGACAACCACCACCAGCCAGACTGAGCGTGGCTGTTGAGGTCTGAGCCAGGAGTGGAGTGAGGGAGAAGGAAAGCTGACAAAACCCTGGACAGAAGTCAGACGCCCTACAGACACCCCAGAGCAACAAGTTACAGGACCTGGAGCAGGGAGAAAACCAGCGGAGAAGTGTTCGTGTGTTCCTGCAGGTGCGCATAGAGGAATAGGGAGGAAAGAGCCAGAAAAGCAAAAAAATTAAAAAAAGAAAAGGAAAAGAAATATCCATACAGAAAGGAGAGAGGAGAAAAGAGGCCAAAAGAAGGCCAGGCCAGGCACGGTGGCGCATGCCTGTAATCCCAGCATTTTGGGAGGCAGAGGCAGGTGAATTGCTTAAGCCTGGGAGTTCAAGACCAGCCTGGGCAACATGGCAAAACCTGGTCTCTACAAAAAAATACAAAACTTAGCTGAGCATTGTGGTATGCGCCTACTGGGGAGGCTGAGCTGGGAGGAAGGCTTCAGCCTGGGAGGTCAAGTCTGCAATGTACTGAGATTGTGACACTGCACTGCAGCCTGGGCAACAGAGACTGTCTCAAAAACAAAAAGGGCCGTGCAAGGTTGCAGGGAGTCCTGGACTCAGGATTGGGAAAAGGGAACAGAAACCTAATAAGGGGAGAGAAAAGAGGGAGACAGGAGAGAACCTCAGAGAGAAGGACACGCACCCTTCCAAAATGGGGAATGGGGAGGGAGGGGCACAAAGAGAAAAAGACCCCCCTCAAAGACTAGAAGGCACGTGCCCACCACCATGCTTATAACACACACACACCAAGCCTGGAAGCTTCCAGCATTTTTTGAACCAGGCTATTTAGGGATGAAAGCAACTTGGAAGACTCAACCCCACATTTCCCAGAAGATTCAACTGAAGCCCAGAGAGGGGCAGTGACTTGCCAAAGGCCCCACAGCTATTTGATGTCAGAGCCTAGACTCAAAGCTGGGTCTCCTGACCTTTAGTCCTACAAATTCCACTGCACCCTGTACTTTTTTTTTTGGACGGAGTTTTGCTCTTGTAGCCCAAGCTGGAGTGCAATGGTGCGATCTCGGCTCACCGCAACCTCTACCTCCTGGGTTCAAGTGATTCTCCTGCCTCAGCCTCCCGAGTAGCTGGCATTACAGGCATGTACCACCATGCCCAGTTAATTTTGTATTTTTAGTAGAGATGGGGTTTCTCCATGTTAGTCAGGCTGGTCTCGAACTCCCGACCTCAGGTGATCCACCTGCCTCGGCCTCCCAAAGAGCTGGAATTATAGGTGTGAGCCACTGTGCCCAGCCTGCACCCTGTACTTCTTAAGGGTCAGAGCAAAACACCCATGGCCTGGGGCTCCCTCCCATGCCCAAAACCTTCTTCAGGTTCATCCTTACAAGAACCAAGGGGTCCTCACCCAGTAAACAGTTGCTGAGTGAACAAGCATACCATTTCTCCCCCTCCAGCTTCCTCCTGAACAAACTTGTCTAGATGAAAAACAACACTAGGAGAACGGTGTCTCACATTTAAATTGTATTTCCTATTTTAGAAAGAACTTTCATTTACCCGATCCTTATTACAGACCTGGAAAGAAGGCAGAACGTGTATCGCTGTCCCATTTCACAGCTGAGGAAACAGACTCAGGGTGACCGACTTGCCTGGTGTCACAGGGCTAGTGAGCAGCGCAGCTAACTAACTAGTCAGCAGTCAGCCCGGGCCCCCTCCTAAGCCCAAGGCTTTCTCTTTTATTCCACACGCCTGCAAAGACACCTTGACACTGAAGTAGCATCTTCTCTCACCCCAGATGCTCCCTGTTCCCCTCACCTGCCTTTTAAAGGGAAAAGTAGGGTGGCCTGTGTACTCCTGACCTTCCTGGTCATCCCAGCCCCAAGCCCTGTCCCCATCCTAGCCACCAACCCTTCGTGGGCAGGGCAGGAAGTGGAGCTGGAAACGATGAGAGATGGGTGCCTCAGCAGGGCCCATTTGAAGGAGGTGAGCTCTGGCTGGCTACCTGCTATTTTACAGTGACAAGGATAAAGAAGGCAGCCTGGCCCCGTGCCACCTACTCGCTCCTCAGCACACAGCACCAGAAAGCAAAGTTCCCAACGGCACTTCTGCCCATCCCTGGGTGTGTCTCATTCACAGACCCACAGAATGGACTGGACACACTTAGGACAACCGCGAGAGCTCTCATTGCAGGGCTCTGTGGAGCTAACACGGGGGCTCCCCATGTCCTGATGATTCCAGGCAAGTTTAGAAGTCTAGAAGCAGGAGTGAATGAGCTGGAGGGCAGGAGCTGAGTTCTCGGAGATCTCCTTTTCCAACAGTGGTTCGTGACAGCTGCCACCCAGAGTGGCCTACCTGGGCCACAGCCCAGAGTTCTGAACCTTGGGCTACTCAGGAAAGATTGCACCCTGCCTCTAATTTCAAACTCACACCCAGATATTCCTGAGTCCAACTTAATCCACTTTGGCTCCATAATTCACCTACTTATCCACACTATTTTAAAAGCTATCTAACATTTCAGTTTCTATTTCCTCTTACAGGAATAAATTCAACAGAGTAAGGCAACTACATGGAATAGTCCATCCTTCCGTCTTCGGGTTAACTCTTTCAAGCTCCAAGGTGCTTCCCTGCCCCAATTTTAATTTGAGCACGTGGAAATTCACAGGATGTTCTCATTGGCACTTTTATTGACTCCAGACATCATGTTTCCAAACTTGAGTCCTGAAGTTGAATCTCCATAGTCTATCTTCACCCACTACCCCGACCCCATTTCACTCAGGCACCTTGCGCTGCATGTTTTCCAGGCTACTCAGGGACAGCAGCAGGCCTTTCACCTCCACAGGCAGTTCTAGGGGTCCACTCCATAGGTGGCCGCCTGCAGGGAAAGCCAGGGCACTGTGAGCATGTGGTATTGTGCTCTGAGGTCTTTGCACCAAATGTGAACACGACCTCCTCTGTGAAGCTTTTCTCAACCTTTCCAGGCAGAATGGAGGGGCTCTCCTTCCATACATAGAGTCTGTGTTTGTGGCACTGTTCACCTGACATTGGAATCACTGGGCTAAGTGTCTGCCCTCTCCTCACATACTGAGCTCCTTGAGGATGCAGTTATCCATCTGTGTGTTCTCAAAGCACGTAGTAAATGCCCAGTAATGTCTGTTACATGGACCCAGGTGGAGATAGCAACTAAGTCAAAGCTCCTCTGCCCATTTCTGCCACCTACAAGCCTTGTAAGAACTCCCTACAATAAACCTCCATCAGCTTGGCAGAACTGCTGTCATCTCCAGATATGGAAATTCCAAAGTGCCTTGTCTCCATCTAATAGGCTTTGTTACTCTGCCAGTCACACAGAGCACAGCTGGTCAAATATGGGAGACAGAGAGATGCCTGGAAGGCAAGCACCCTTTCGGATCAACTATGAACTAGAATTAACCAATGGCTAAGATCTCACCTACTGCCTGGTGAGCAGCCTTTTCTGTTCAGTTAGTATCTGAATGAATCTAGAAGTATAAGGCCACACACACACACGCACACCCTCTACAGCACACACCACTTGACTAAGACTTATTATCCTAGTTTCACTCAGTGTTTTGTCAAAATATGAATCTCCTTCAATGCTCTCTAATCACAGGCAGAACAAACTTGAGGTCATCAACTTATAAATCAGTTGTGTCCCAAAAATTCACTTGAAAAGTAACCATTTAGAACTCAGACTGAAGAGGAAGAGGATTACACTGGGGTGGGTACCATAAATGTTCACTTAACCTGCAGGGTAGTAACAGGGCGTATTACTCAGGCAATAATAGCTACATTAAAGATTTAGAAGACCTTTACAGGCCTGGGCCCCCTCAGAAGCCAAGGCACAGGCAGCTCGACCCACTGATTCTACCTTTGCATGTTGGGCAGCAGAGGCATCTAGTGGTAATGTCCTGGGTTGGGGGTAAAGCTCATGGTTCTTGCTGCAGACCCACCACAGGCAAACCTGCTGGGTAACCCTGAAAATCACCTTGCCTCTCGGGGTATCAAGGCCACCCTCTGTAAGACAGGAAGGCCCCCTCTGCCACTCACCTCCCTCTGGGAAGACAGAAGAAAGCAACACATAGAAATAGAAGAAAGTGAAATCTCTATGGAAAAAGGGAAGAAAGGGGGCTGGGCTGTGAAGAAAGGGGTGGAAAGCCAGACACCACTCTTCCAGTCCCGAGTGACCTTGAAGTATCACTAGAGGGAACCTTTCCATCGCATACTCCCTCCCAGATTATGAGTCAAGGGACAGTTCCCGTCCCCACCCTTCAAAGCCCCAAGTGCCCCCTGCCCAGCAGCCACATGGCACATGGCCCCAGCACATACCCACAGTCCACCCAGCAGATGGTGCCTTGTCCTTTCACCGCTTGGGCCACTGTGGACAGTAACCTGAGATGATTTTCAGCTGCCGCCTCTGTAAAAAAACAGAAAATTAAACATCTGTGCCCAAAGGCACTGGGTCACCTCTGCCATCTTCCCTCAGAGGTGAGGAAGGATGGAGACCAATCCCAGAGCGGGTGGAAAAGTCCTGAGCACCAGGTAAAACACCCATCCCTGCACTCAACAGTGCCAGGGCCTGTGCTGCAAGAATAGTCCTGGCTCTTCTCAGAAACCCCTGATCCCACCATCCTCAGGGGCCTTCCTCTTGGACACAGAACCCCCAAGTCACCCTGCCTTAATCCACACTTCACACCTTACTCTTCCAAGAATCTCTCAGCCAGATCCTCAAGGCCAGTAAAGTCTCTGACTCATGTCTTTCTGGGATACATTTCGAAAATTCCATAAACAATGACAATCCTATAACTAAAGCAGGGAATGATGCTGCTGACTCCATGTTCAAATGTCCTGGCACCCCACCTAGGAGCTGACGAGAGCTGGGGTCAGATCCTTCCTTTACTTGTGGAGCACACGCTTATCTAGGAGCTCAGTACAACCTGGTGGTAAAATGAGGTCTATACGTGACACTAGGCTCTGATGGGCCAATGCCAAAGACACCTAAGCCCCATTTAACAGCCCACTTCCCCAGAAGCCACGGGGCAAGAGCTGGTCCTGACAGCACCTCCAGGAGTCAGTTGCAGGAATGTGGACCACGCCTTGGGACAGGATGGAGTGATCGCAAGAAAGGAAGACTTTCTCATTGGTGCAGGTGTCAATCCTGATGGGTCAGGGCAAGGCACCCGGATACTACTGTGGGAGGGCAGGGTCTTAGGGACAGAGCCTCTGTGGCCAGGATTTCAGCACTGCCAGCCTGCAATGATCCACTGCAAAGTGGCTGTGGCCAGTGTTTGATTCCTATGGCCAGCAGGCTCCTGAGTCACATTCTCCTAGGTGACACCTGTGAGCTCACTTGAAAGTCCTGCCAGACAAAGACTGGTGGGGAGAGTGATCTGCCGCTTTCTCCCGCCAGAAACCGTATGATACATCCCCACGCCAAGCAGAAATGATGTCTGAATCATGTGCCTCCACAGATCGCCTTTTCTAGTGTGGATAATGGTAGCTGTTTGTGAATACAGAGCATGCTGAGCCTTTCACAGAAGCAAACAAAAGTATCGCTCAAGAGACATGCACGGAGTCACTCGGAGGAGGCACTCCCAGGAAACCACGGCCAGGGTGACAGGAGGAGGGCAAGCCACTGAAGTGGGGAAGCCATTGTTTCACTGTTCTGACTGGGTTCTGGGAAGCAGGGGAGGGGGAGAAATAAACTAGAGCAAGATAAAGTACCCCCTGCCCTAACCTGCATTTCAGCCATGGAAAGGGAGGCACTGCTTGGAAGGATGGGAGGGAGCAAAGAAAATCCAGTTTTTGCACTGCTCAAAATCCCACTGAAGGTCACATGTCTCTTGTGCAGCAGGCCTGGGCAAGGAGGCAGGAAGTTAAAATAATTGCCCAGGCCCCATCAGGCAATGAAAGCAGGAGGTAGGCTGACAAGTGGGAAGCACCAGGGCCTCTACTCGCAATGGCTCGAGACAGGGTGGGGTGAGGGAAAGAGAGCTTAGGCGCTACCTCCTGCCCTGCAAGCTCCTGACAACAGGCCCCACCTTTCCACTCTCTAACTCCCTAATGATTTTCCGGCCTCAGCCCCATTCTGATCTCAAAGCCCTTCTCTCATTGCAGAATCAATACTCTCTTCCCATCCTCCATCAGAGAAAATAAGAGGCAGCGGGGCATAGGGGACCAGCTCCCACCTGCTGCTAGGAGATCTCAAACGAGTCTGCTACTCCCAGCTTCCATTTCCTCATATGTACACTGGATGTCCTCTGACAACCCGCACTGCCTCCCTCCTGGCAAAGGAGCAAATGAGACTGTATTATGATGAGCTTATATGGTGGGATCTACCCTAGAGAAGGAATGGAACATGTCTATCACTGACAGTCATCCTAGCTCCAACTCCAGGAGTATCCAAAGCAGCAAGCCACATGTTTTCAGGGCCCTATGCCCCAGGCCTCAAGAGTACACTGCTTCCCTTTCCCTTGATTTCACCTCTATTCCTGAGAGGTGACAGCAGAGAAATGCTAGTCACATGCTGTGCTCCCAACAATGCACTCGGGGTATGTGTGTCAGACCCTCAGAAGGGGAAGCAGCAGCCGCAAGTGGCAATGAAGACATCCCACATGCCAGGGATGCCTGGAGAATGCAGGCACATCTGGAGCCTCTATCATCCCCCAGGTGCCAGTGAGGGTTGAGGCTGAGCTGCCGGGGAAACCTGTGCCCGGAACCGGCCCAGCCATTGGCTGCTGCTTCTCCAGGGCCACAGAAAACTTGGCATCCTTAGAAGCAGCAAAAAACACTTAACTCCGCTGGAACAACTTCAACGGAGTCAGTGTTCACCCTCCCCCAAAGTCACTGCCAAGAGCCAAGCAAACCTCTCTCCATCTGCTATGTCCTTGCCAGTCTCAAGGTCGGAAGAGAGGCAGGCTGCTGCTCCTGCCCCCAAGAAATGCTGTGTCCCAAGCTTAGAGCCCACTCCAAATTCAGTCTTGCATCTGACCCCAGAGCAGGACAGATGGGCTTGGCAGGGCCAGGGCTGCCAGCTGGGGTGAGTGCTCCCGAGCCTGGGGCCCATTCAGCTGGCAACAGGCCGGCCTGGCCAGTAAATCAACAGCTCTGGCAAAGTGTGCCCTGGCAGGGATCGGCCCCATGCCTGTGCAGGAAGCCAGGACATCCATCCCCAGTGCCCGCCATTGTGATCCTCCATCCTACTTCACACACGCCCTCTCCCTCTTGAGGAGTGAGGGGCTCCAGAGGGCTTTCCCAACACTCATAAAAAGAAACGGAACCACCCCTGGGATCAGAAAGCGGCAGAGCTAATGCTCCTGTATGCCTCTGCCTCTGTCTTCTGAGGAAAGCTAACAAACCCCAAGTCCCTTGGACCCTCCCTGAGTGGTTTTCATCCTAAGGTCTCCTGCTTTCCATGTCCACCCCCTTCCTTCCCCTGAATCCCATCCTACCCCGATGGTTGACCTCAAGGCTGGAAAGGGACACTCACCAGATTTGGAGTAAAGCACCAGTACATTATTCCGGGTTCTGAGCAGTTTTTTCAAGTCCTTGGGGTCAGAGATTCTCTCAATGAGTGAGGAGACCTTTGCAGAGGACAGCCACAATGGCAGGACCACCTGGGGATCAAGGAGCCAATGACCGTGAGTTCCAGCTTCTGGCTGGGCCCCAGAAGAATCGGTGCCCACAGATGTGCTGCCTAGAGTTGCTTTCCTTCCAGAGGATGAGGGCAAACCAACACATCTCATGCACCACACCTACTTCTTCACCTCTAGGGACACTCTGCAGCCCACTCCCAGTCTCCCTTCCCCATGCACTTTTATAAGGCTGTATGGACTACAGATATACATAGTCAGCCCTCTATCTCGCAGGTTCTGCATCCACAGATTTGACCAACTATGGATGGAAAATGTTTGAAAACATAAAAAATAACAGGATAACAGTAAAATATAATACCAATAAAAATAATACAATATAACAACTACTTACATGGCATTTATATTGTATTCAGTATCATAAACAATCTAGAGATGATTTAAAGTATACAGGAAGCCATGCATAGGTTAGATGCAAATACCATGCTATTTTATATAAAGGACTTGCGCATCTATGGGCTTTGGTACCCTGTGGAGGCGGGATGCTGGAACCAATCCCTCAAGGATACCAAGGGAGGTTTGTATAAACATTCTGCATTGTTACACATCAGTCGAGAGCCCCCTGGGAGGTCAATGTCTGTCCATATTCCTCATGTTACCCCAATGCCATATTCTCGGGCAATGTAAAAACTCCATCCCATCTAGCAGCACCAAAGCATAAAATATACAGAGAAATAAGATCATCCCTTAATGCTTAGGGTGGGAATGGATGGGTAAGAGGCTTTTAGCTTTTCTTACTCAGGCAAGTGATCTCAGGAGGTTAGTCAACAAGAAATAAGCCAATTCTCCCCCAGAGAACCCTGGGAAACTTTGGGAACTGGAGGTGTCAGGCACCTCTGCAGGCACAATGAAGGGTGGGCTAAAAGCAGTGGGTGGGGGTTTATTAAAAGTGTGAATAAGGAGTAGACACAAAGCAGATCCCCTTGCCCAGACTGCACAGCTGGGCAACAGCCCCTTGCCCACCTGACAGAAAGCAAGAGGGTTACTATATGGAGAGATTGAGTAAGAAAAATTCCACTGGGAGATAACCCGGCAGAGGGTAGGAGGATGGCCGTCAGAAAAGACAAGGGGATTCAGAGGAAGTCTACAAACTGAATCTTGAGATCACTCATTTCTCCAAGCTCCTGGCCCCCAGCATCTCCCTTCCCTTCTCTGGAATGCGACCTGCCAGTCTTTTTCCCCAGGCAAGAGATTAGAGAATTTCCCTCTGGGGAAACTGAGAAGCATAAGAAAAACAACATAAAGACAGTGATTTGGAGATCAAACAGCTGAGTTCCTGCTCAAATCTCTACTGTGAGGCTCTCCCAGTAAACAAGCACTCTCCACTCCCTCTACACACTCACAGAGCTGCCAGTCCATGGGCGAGTACCTTGCTCTTCAAAACAGACAGATGATCAAAGTTCACCAGTTACAAATGACAGAGACCAGAACAAACCAATGGAAAGATGAAATGTAGAGGAAAAAGAAAATTAAAAGCACAGAAGTAAACAAGAAAATTATTATTCTCAGAGAAATAAAATGGTGCATCCATAAAATAAGAATAGAATGACATGAAGAAAAATAAATACTCAAAGAGAATCATGAAAATCTCTTGGAAAGTAAAATTATCACAGAAATAATTAGGGTTGGAAGTAGAATTGAGAAAACAAAAACAAACTCCTGGAAAACACAACAAAAAGATCAAGAAATAAAAAAGGACTTAAGAAAAATAAGAGAATGGACCCATTAAGTGCAAGAGCCAAATTAAAGAGACTCAAGAAAAAGAAAAAGAGAGAAAAAAAAAGAGAAAAATCAATTATCAAAAAGTTAATTCGAGACCTGGCACAGCGTCTCATGACTGCAGTTCCAATTACTCATGAGGCTGAGGCAGGAGAATCACTTGAGCTCAGGAGTTCATGGCCAGCCTGGGCAACAGTGACTCAATCTCTAAAAAAGCAAATAAATTAAAAATAATCATTCAAGAAAATGTTCCAAACCTGAAGGATGTCAGTCTTCAGATGGCAGGGCCCAGCATCATGAATAAAAAGACTCTTACCAAAATACATCACTGAAAACTTTCAGAACACTGCTGACAAAGGGGAGATCCTAACCATTTCAAATAAAAAAAAAATACAACATACAAAAGATCAGGAGTCAGAACTGCCATAAGACTGTTCATCAGCACACAAAAGACAATGAAACATTGGCTTCACAATTCTCAAGGAAAATGATTTCTAACTGGAATTCTGTAACCAGCTAAACTATCCACCAATCATGAAAATAAACCTACTTGAACAGATTAAAGATATCAGATGTATAAAATTTACCACCAGTGTACCCTTTCTCAGAAAGATACTAGGACCCATTTTCCACTAAAACAAAAAGTAAATGAAAAATTCGACATGGAAACAAAGAATTTAATGAAAGAGAGAGACAAAAGGTTGACCGCGTTGATGGTGAAGAGAAATCCCAGGATGACAACTGTTCAACAGCCTGCAGAGCAACCAGACCAGAACAGAGTGAGGACAGAGCTCATGGAGGAACACGGTCAATAAGAAGAGGCAACCATAGCTTATTTGATATGCTTGGTCATACTGAGAGGAGTTTTAATTTCTGCTACAAAAAATTGTTTTAAAAATAATATGACCAAAATTACACAGCTCGTTAAGTACAGCCAGGACCTGAATCCCAGTCTTTCTAATATGAGCTCACGCCTTCTCAGCCCCCTGCCTCTTTGCAGCCAGAAGCCTTGGATTGAGTCTGAGCCCTACCACTCAAGAGCTAAGATGCCTAGCCAATGTCACTCAACCTTTTAGAGGCTTAGTGACTCCCGTCTGACATAGAGATAATGATACTTCCTTCGTGGGATTGCTGTGAGGATGAAATGGGATAATTTATTGAACGTGTTTTATAAATCAGAAAGCACTCTGAGAGTATCAGTTACCATAATATGCAACACAAACTTCCATCTCAGCAGAGAAGAAGACTGAAACATGACCATATTCTAGTGTTTCTAAATATAATCTGCCATTGGAATTCAAAGTTTCCCTCTCCCCAGAGTAAAGCCATCCAAGAGGAAGCCAAGGTATGATTTCTCCCTCATCACACCCTGCAGAGCAGGGTAAAATGCCTGAGGACCCACTGCCCTTATGCAGGCCACCTTAAGAGCTCACCAAAAAGCTTGCTAAACTTTATTATTATTATATGTTATCCTACTGCTCCCAGGGAGCTAATGGAGTTCAGACTGAAAACTCCACAGCTCAATGCACATGATTAAAGGGAAAAAAATAATCTGTTGGAAAAACACATTGCCTCACTGCTGTTTTTAATCCTCAGATAATCTGACCAGTGGAGAGCAACAACTGCTCTTGCCCAGGGCCTCAGGACTCTGACCTGTAGCCCAGCCTCTCCTGAGGCTGGTAGGCACCTACGCTTCTGGAACTAGGGAGAAGGAAAAGGGAAGGCAGGAGGGAGGGTGAGCCTAGAGCTCATCTGCCAGGCAGCACTGTGTGCAGCTGGGTTGCAGCGACAACAAAGCGTGTACAAGAGAAACCACAAGAGGCTGAGGCTCACAGCACACCCTCAGCTTCCTTCCCATAAAACCCAGTCCATCCCGCAGGTCATCTAACCAAGGGCCACTGAGATTTAACAAACCACTTTCCAGCCAGCCAGCCAAGCCCCTCACCCAGCGTTTGGTGTCACGCAGTAGAGAAGTTAAGCCCAACCAGAAACGTGCTGAGCAAATTTACTTTGCTTGAAAACCATCACTGGGCATGACGCTGGGGCTCAGACTGGGCATAACCCACAGCCAAGCCGGTTTGGAAGCTGTGTGAAGGGTCCATCTCCCTACCCTCACCCCCACCCCCAAGATTAAGAGCTCTGGAGGAGGGCAGGGCCCTGCACAGGGCCTGGTCCATTGAAAGCCCTCAGGAAATGTTTGCCCAGAATTATAAACATGACAAATTATACTGTCACCACACTCCTGACCTTAGCAGAGGTCACCCACTATCAGCATGTGATGGGGTGAGTCCACAGCAGCCCTTGGGAGGCCCAAAGGGACTATGGAAACGAGACAGATCACAGCTCAGGGGGTGTCTGGGCTGGAGCACGGCAGAAGTCAGCGGGGCAGGCTGGGCTCTTCAAAGTCTGCCCAAGGGCCTGGCCTGGTGCAAGAAGAGAGTGGGAAGCATCATTGCCCAGTTAGCAGGGGAGTGAAAGGATGAACATGGCATTGTAGAGACTCATCTGGCCGTGACCTCAGACTGGGCAGCAGCCAGGGAGGCCGGAGGTGGAGGGCCCTGCTGGGTGACTGCCCGAGTGGAGAGACATGGATCAATGCAAAAGCCTCAGAGGGAAAAACAGCAAAACCCAATGACTATTCATAGGTAAGTGAGGAAGAAAGAGAAAAAAAGTCTAAAATGACTCCCAGAATTCTGGGTTGGGAGGCTGGAACAACAGCCAAAGATGGAAGAACAGAGAAGCAGCAGCGAAGGAGGCTTTTCTCTCACATTAAGGAAGATGATAATAGGCTCAGGTTTTGGACAGGTAGACAGTGAGGCATCAAATACAGGCATTCTCCAGGTTGCAAGGTGAGCCACCAAGTAAATGAAGTCCCCGTGGGCCAGGCTCAGAGGGAGGAGACAGGAAACACCCTCAGTGAGGGAGGAGGCAGGACCAAGAGGGAGGTGGGGAGGGCTGCGTCCACAGAGACTAGGGAGGGGACGCTTTTAAAGAAAAGGGAGTGATCCACAGGCAGGCAGAGTGGGGAGGGGCTGGGACAGGGCCAAAGGCGGTGAAGTCCCTGGGAACACTGGAGAGAATGTCAGTGGTACACGTGGCGGGAGCTGGAAGCCAGGTTGCAGAGGAGAGAAAGTCTACCCAGCACAGGAGCTGGGGTGATAATGGGAAGGTGCAAGGAGGTTCCACAGGGTCAGAAGAAGGATAAGTTGTATCCCATGAAGATGGGGGCGTGCAGGCATTAGTGGGCAGAGGCGAAGCAGGATTTGCCCAGAGTGGCAGGATCTGAGAACAAGAGAGGAAAAATCATCAAGATAGGCCGATCCAGGGAGAATCCTGAGACATGGGGTCCAAAGAGTTGAGACACTAACCGGGCTTTTGAGAAGGGGAAGGATGAAAGGCCCCTCTGTGTCTGGCCTCAGACAGACCCTCACCCTAGCAAACAACCACAGGGGCAGACAAGTAGGAGGCGTTTCCTCCCTCCCCATAAGCCCAAGGGGACTTTCCTCCTGCCACTTAACATTCTCCTTTCTCCTCCACTTCAGTCTATTTTAACCTTTCCAATGTACACGCTCCTTCCTTTCCTTAAGATGCAGTCCCAGCAAACCTCGCGGCACCTTGCCAAGAGCCTTACTGCAGACTTCATAAGTCACAACCCACAAACCTTGATAACAACAATAACTACAGCAACAATAACAACGTTAATGATGCAAAAACTATCTGCTCCTTTGTCAAGCCCTTGCGGGGGAAAGGGCAGGATTTGAGAAGTGCTTCCAAAGGCAGCCAGGGTTCCATGCCAGTCATGGCATTGTTCCTGGGCTTGGCAGGCTCTTTACATTCGAAGTCAATCGCTCTAGAGGTAAAGGAGAGAAAAAAGATCCCCTTTGTTCACCATGCAAACCCCTTCTGACCTTCTCCAATAATTGCTTTCTTTCTGCTCACAACCCTCAGCTTTAACAGTATTTACATCAGGGCTGAGCTGCCCCTGCTGGCTGAGCTGAGACCCATAAAGCATCTCCCTGGTGCAGGGCAGAACACTGCCAGCAAAAATGGTTTTCCCCTTTTCTGCTTCTGGGAAACAGAGGCCCCCAATGCCAGGTCCTGCCTATTATCAGCCAACCAGCACATCGCTGTCAGAGCACCAATGCCCCCAACCTCCAAACCCCCTCACAGAGCTTCACTGCACCCCCTCCCTCCAGAGCACCAGTCCCCTTCCACCACCCAATCCCTCCCCTGAGTACAGGCTCTCTTCAGAGTCCAGCAGCAACAGAGTGCCGGGCACGGAGGTCCTCACTGCCCACCTCTGCCATGTCTGGAGGCAATGGGGTGGAGACTGAGTCCTTCCTCATCTTCCAGACCCCCTGCCGTGCTCTTGTAACAGGTGTCTGCTCATTCAGAGCCTGCCAGACAAACCACCATCCACTTAGAAACCCACTCTCTTCTCCCCGCTCTGCAGTCTTCCAGACACCACAGAAAGAGCACTGGCTCAGGAGTCAGACAGACCTGGGGAAAATCCAGGTGCCACCACTTACAGCAAGATGACCTCAGGCCTGTTACTAGACCTCTGAGCGTCAACTCCCCACCTGCAAGGTGGAGAGGAGAATACCAGTGCCCAGTTTGCAGGGTGGCTTAGGACTACATGAGGGGGGAAATGACAAAGAATCTAACGTTTGGCATGCAGAAGCACAGAATAATTGCACTTCTCTGTATTAACAAGACAACTTAGAAGGGGAGCAAGGACAGCAGTAACACAGGGACCACCTCTTCCTCTCCAGGGGCCCTGTCTGCAATCAGGCAGGGCAGCAGGTCCAGGCAGGAAGGAGCGAACACGTACACACATTCAGCCACCAGAAAGCCTCGAATCATCACCAGCTGCACAGCGACCCAGACCAAGAGGTCACACGGCACATTTAGAGCACACTTCCCAGGTTTCATACCCACTAACTCGTTTACCCCTCACAATACCCCAGTGAGTAGGTACCTGCCTCATCCTACAGATGAGGAAACTGAGGCTCAGACAGGTTACATTAATTACGAAGGTCACACAGTAGGTAAGTAACAGAGCCAGGACTACAAGTTGGGCCTCCCAACTCCCGACTCCTGGCCAGAGGAGGCCTGCTTCTCTCAACCCCACAGGCTCCCTGGACTGCTGCAACAGATGGCACAACCCAAGCAGAAAAGGCACATCTCCTTCCAAGGCAGGGCCTGCCAAAGCAACCAGGAAATGCCCCCATCTCCCAGAATCCCAGGGCAAGGAGGGTCCCAGCAGGGGTTTAGACTAACCCTCTGCTTTCTGCAAGCCCAGCAGATCCTGGAGTCTCCCAAGGTTCCTGGGACCAAGAGCATGAAGATCCTAAATGTGGCAATTAGCCCAGGTCTGTTCCCAGCCAGAGACTGTGTGCAGGAAGTGTGTGGTCCTCTCCATCTGCTAACACAGCACACACAAACTCCCCTCTTCACTTACCTCACTTAATGAGGCTGATCGCCACCCAGCATCACCATCAAACTAAAGAGATAAGAGTCCCAGTACGCCGGAAGATAATCAGGGAGAACAGTCCTTGCCACATTACACCTCAGCTTTAAAAAGTTCCTCATCTCTGGGGCGTGTGCCAGCACCCTCACATTCTCTGTAACTAGCAAAGCCGTCTGTCATTATGGATTTACTATTCAATGCAGACCATGAAGCCAGCGATATTCAATTATGTAAAAGCAGCTTGCTAACGGAGGAAGACTTGGGAACAGAAGTTTAACATTGAGGAAAAAGGGTGAAGGTGGGACTCAACCTCTTTTGCTCTGTCACCTGGAAAAAAGATACCCTTATGTTGAGAACTGTGAAGAAACAGGTTTAATTTAGTTTAACCCACATTTTGCTCAAAATAGTTTTGAAATGTCAGAATCTAAGTCTAGACTCTTAAGAAGCTGGTACTAAAGGGACTCAGGGAAAAGAGGAGGACCTGAGAAAACAGATGTGGCCCTGAATCCAAGGTCAGAGAACTTGAGCGGGCTGAGAATTTAGAGCTTGTGGTGTGGCGGAAAGAGCACTGTACCTGGAGTCAGAAGCTCAAGTTTTGTGCTGACTTTGATTATTACTGGTTGATGTCTCTCCTTCTCCAAGTCTGCTTCCTACTCTGGAAAACTGAGGAACTGAGAGTGATTTCCAAAGTTCTTTACAGTCGTATCATTTGGTAAACCTATTCTCATGATCACTACCAGAGGACTGTGAGGTAATCATGCTTTGTGAAGAAACCATTGAGTTTCCCTGGGTAAGTGGCCACCTGCAGTAAAAACCTCTTCACCTCTCAGTCTCCCTTGCAGCAAGTGTGGCCATGTGCCAGCCCCTGGAACGCGAGCTTAAGTGTGATGTGGCAACTTTAACAGACATCTGACATGACTCTTCTCAGTCCCTGCCTCATTCCTGCCAGCTGGAATTTGGACAAGATGGCTGGAACTCAAGCAGCCACCTTGAGACAATGGGGAGGAAGGGCCTGCTAAAGAGGAGCTAACAAGATAGATGTTACCTGGGTCCCTGACACTACACAGGGATATTCTGGCCCTGGAATATCCCTGTGCAGGCTTCTGCATGAGTGAAATAAATGATCTTTTTTTTTTTTTTTTTGAGACGGAGTCTTGCTCTGTCACCCAGGCTGGAGTGCAGTGGCCGGATCTCAGCTCACTGCAAGCTCCACCTCCCGGGTTCACGCCATTCTCCTGCCTCAGCCTCCCGAGTAGCTGGGACTACAGGTGCCCGCCACCTCGCCTGGCTAGTTTTTTGTATTTTTTAGTAGAGACGGGGTTTCACTGGGTTAGCCAGGATGGTCTTGATCTCCTGACCCCGTGATCCGCCCGTCTCGGCCTCCCAAAGTGCTGCGATTACAGGCTTGAGCCACTGCACCCGGCCAATAAATGATCTTTTTAAGGAGTTCTCATTCTGGGTCTTCTGGCACACATACAAATAGATCTTGAACAAAAGCTTTAACTAGAAAGAAATACAAACATCTGTTCTAATTGGGATATTTCAAAGTGCCTCAAGCACCAAATCATGCATTAAACTTTAGATATGTTATCTATAAGGAAGGAGACAGAGAGACTGTCAAGGGATTGATTTACCCAGTGTTCTTCCTAGTAGCCCAGATTTTCAGTGTGCCTGTTCTTATCAGGTACCTTGGTCACCTGATGCCAGCTATCCACAAATGAAAGAAGAATTAGCCCAGGAACTCCCCTGTTTCCTTACCCCAGCCCTTTTCTGGTAAGAGGACCATTCTGGAGACAAAAAAGCCAGGACATCTCTTTCAATTCGGATTTGAGTTGGGCTGACTGGTTTCCCACAAATATAGAAATCCCCTCAAAATTCCTCACATACCATCTCCAGCCTCCAGGTAGCCCTCCAGAGCCAGGGACTCAAAATCTCCTGAGACCACTCAACTCAGCTGGACCAGGAAGCTGTGGGAACTCAATATGCTAATATGTGGAAGTCCCATGTCCTACACCATACCCATATCATCTTGGAGCGCTCCTCATTAGAAATGTTAAATCCCCCCGGCCACGCGCGCACATCTGTCAGCCTATCACACTCCAAAGACAGCA
This sequence comes from Papio anubis, assembly GCF_008728515.1. NCBI lineage: Eukaryota > Metazoa > Chordata > Mammalia > Primates > Cercopithecidae > Papio > Papio anubis. Next base: position 42,845,984 of record NC_044977.1, on the reverse strand, counting down.
AACATGTCTCTTCTAGGATTCTCTAGGTGAAATATCCTAATTCCTCATGCGTGACCTCAAATCCCCCACTGTCCAGACACCGCCACCTCAGTGATTCCCAGAGCTCTTCCCAATGCTCTGTTTCAGACTGTTACAGCTTGAAAAGAGTAATGTGCTATTTTATACCATAATTTGTTTTTAGAAATAAATACCTAGGCTCTCATAAATCAAAATATAGGAAATTAATCTCAACCCAAATCTTCATTGGTGGGTCACAGTTTAAAAAAAATAAAAGGTTGAGAAACACCATTAGTGAACCTCTTAAAATATGGAGCTCAACTGTCATATACTGCTGGCAGAAACCTCAACTAGTACCATTCTTTTGGAAAGGTAGCTGGCATAATTTATCATGTATCTCTAAAGTATTTATGCTCTTTGACTTGGTAATTCCACTTCTGGGAATGTGTCCTGAGGAAATTAGCAGAGGTCTGACACACATATGACTCACAACCATTCTACTCATAAGAGTTAAAACCTATAAACAACCTAAATGTCCAGCAACGACAGAATGGTTACACAGAGTAAGCCACTCAATAGAAGAATAAGCCATTTAGATGGTATTTTATTTAAATGGTGTTTTTAAAGACTTCGCAATGCAAAAATGTTTGCTTTAATGTTGTCTTTAAAAATAGAATTTAAAATATGCATGGTATAACCACAACTGTAAGTAAACAAAAGTATGCTCAGAAAAACACTGAGGATTTGCCCTCAGTAGTATTTATTCTTCCCCTTTCTCTATTTTTTCCACTTGTCATAATAAGCATGTCCAATCTAAATGTTTAAAGAAAAAAATTACCACCACTTGGCTACCATTATGAAAATAATTAACTGCCTCAAAGTGTCTCCCCATCAGAAAATGTAACTTTACAGTGGTTCCCCACTGTAGATGGCAGAAACCCCCTTAACTAAGGGGCCAACAGAAACACCACCAGTAATGGGTCAAGTTGACGTCAGGTGCCCCCTAATATAACGCACTAAATGAAAACATCGTCAAAAACCAAATTGAGGATAATTCTTTAAAAATGTCAAGGTCACAAAAGACAGAGACTGAAGAACTGTTCCAGATTAAAGGAGACTAACGAAGGACAATTAAATGCACTGTGTGATTCTGGTTTGGGTCCTGAATCAAATACTACCTTCCTAGTTTTGATCGTTGTACTGTGGTTACATAAGAGAATGTTTTTGTGTTTTAGGAAATACTGAAGTATTTAGGGGGCAAAGGAATATCATGTATAAACTTCATATATATAGAAGAGAAGTATGATAAAACCAAATGTGATAAAATACTAATATTTGTGGAATCGAAATAAAGGGCACATAACAATCCTTTGGATTCCTCTTGCAACTCTTCTATAAATCCGATGTTATTTCTAAATAAAAGTTAAAAAGAAAAAAACTTGCCTAAAAAAAAGAAAGGAAAGAAAGAGGCTTCCAGAACACAACCAGATACTGCCCTTAGCTCTTGCATAGGCCTTCTGATTCCTCCCTGCCCAGCACTTGCTCTGTGTCCTTTCCCATGTATGTGCAGTGCTCATGTGTCCTTCTGCACTGCTAGCTGAACAGTCTCGTCTCTGGTCATGAGACACTGGGTGGTTTGGCTTTTTTTATAACTATTATATGGAATCTGCAAAGTACTTGGCATGCAACATATACCTAGCAAATACTTGTAGAATGGTTTTGATGAGAGATATAAGAAAGAACATTAATTTTAGGCCAGGCGCGGTGGCTCACGCCTGTAATTCCAGCACTTTGGGAGGCTGAGGTGGGCAGATCACAAGGTCGGGAGTTTGAGACCAGCCTGGGCAATATGGTGAAACCCCGTCTCTACTAAAAATACAAAAATTAGCCGGGCATGGTGGCACGCGCCTGTAATCCCAGCTACTCAGGAGGCTGAGACAGAAGAATCACTTGAACCAGGGAGGCAGAGGTCATAGTGAGCTGAGATCGTACCACTACACTCCAGCCTGGGCAACAGAGTGAGACTCTGTCTCAAAAAAAGAAAGAAGGAAGGAAGGAAGGAAGGAAGGAAGGAAGGAAGGAAAGAAAATTAATTTTAAAATATGCATACTGTATGCCCCTTAAAAGGGTAAATTCAAGAAAGAAAGAAAGAAAGAAAGAAAGAAAGAAAGAAAGAAAGAAAGAAAAGAAAAGAAAAAAGAAAAGAAAGAGTCAATTTTAAAATCTCATGTAATGCTTATAAAGGATTAAATTCAAGAAAGAAAAGAAAGAAGAAGAAAGAAAGAGAAAGAAGAAGAAAAGAAAAGAAAATTAATAATTTTAAAATAATATACTATTATTATAAAGGATAAATTCAAACATCTGCCATGAATACCGTGAAAACACAGGGTGGGAGAATCAAGGCCTGGGGATCTCCTGGGCCGAGATGATGCCAGCAGCCTGAAATAGAGCCAAACATGGGTCCCTGGATGGTGGTGGTGTGTGTGTGTGTGTGTGAGAGAGAGAGAGGTGGCAGGAGAGGCTGGCCCTGGGATGTGAGACCCTTGGCTACTGGGAGCCAAGAGAGCTAACTGTGCTTATTAACAAACAGAAATGCAAAAGCACCTGGCAAGGAACAGAATGCAAGAGAGGATCCTTTAATTCCAAATCCAGGGCTTAGGGATTAGCCCATGATAACAACAACAGCCAAAAGCAGAGTGCTTATTGTATGACCAGCAGTGAGCTAAGCAGTTCACATGTTATCTAACTGAATTATCTTGACAAGTGTACGAAGTAAGCACTTTTATTGTTCCCATTTTATAGATAAAGAAACTAAGACTAAGGGGAGTTAAGAAATTTGCTGAAGGTCACACAGCAAGTAAGAGAGCTATGATTCAGACCCAAGTCTGACAGACTCCAGCACCAGAGGTGGGGCTAAGGAAGACAGATTCCCAGAGCCACATACATCTTACTGCTTACTGCTGTAAATACAAGGCCAGCTGCATTTCTTCTATTTCGCTTCCTTTAAAAAGCCACACCTTATATTTGGGGCTACGCAGCACAGTTTCTCCCCTCCCGTATTCCCCACGGCACAAATGTGGTTGTCAACAATAGACAATTCAGGGGCAGGGCAACTTATCTGAGAGGTTATGAAAACAGGTTTTCTTATCCTGAAATTGCAACTGCAGTGCATTTAGCCAGGACTTAAGTCCCTAAAGCTTTTAATGTTTTGGAAAACCTCTTCTTGAGCCAAGAGGGCTCTGGATCACTGCCAGCTTGGTGTGCCAGGCCTGTTAACGAGGAAGAACTGGGAGAGGGAACATTGAATTAGGCAGCAGGGAGGGAGGAAGAGCAGGTGAATTCCCACTCCGGAAATCAACTCTGCCTCCAAGCTCCGTTAACTGATAAGAAAATAACAACTCAGTGCTCATGACCCATGGTGTACATCTATGCTTTTACACACATGATCTCATTTCATCCTCTAAAGTTGAGAGTCTAAGCCACTGTTTCCACCCTTCAGGTCTCAACCCAAGAGTCTAGTCATAGAATCAGTGAGTTACAGTAGCATTTTTTAAAAATTACATTGACTAGAAAACATCAGTGAGTAGCATAGGTAGCAACACTGTGCATTCAGTGAACCGAATATTACTGGGTTACACTGTAAAATGTATGACTATTCTTGCAGGAGTTGAAAAACTATATCATAAACAATCAGTGTTTATAGGCAGAGGTGGTACTATCCCCACTTTAGAGATGTGAAAACTGAGGCTCAGAGAAGGGATTTGCCTCGGATTAAGCCTAAAACAGTAGAGCCAGGACCCTGCCAGGACAGATCTGATGGTTTTCTCTTGGCCTGTCAATGTGAATAGTTCCGACAGACATCCCTGGAGCATCATCCACTCCCCATTGCTCCACCCAGAATAACACCTGAGAGGCTGGCAAGTCTGCTTTCCCTTCCAATCTAGCTGTTGAGCGTGACCTGCTGAAAAGAGCCACAGTGACAACCTGATCCATCTTCCCTCTGCTACCAGCACGTTCACAAGCCCCCAAATCCCTTCAGAGAAAAGCACTTGCTCAGGTCACGTGACAGCAAGCAGACAACGGTGACACAGCTCCAATGTGAGCAGAACTTGTGCTACACACTCAATCGAGAGCACCCAGCTCGGCTGGCAAAGTACCACCAGCCATATAAGATTAACTTCGAAATGTGTCTAGTTTTGTAGCTGTACCACAGCACTCAGTATTCTGGGAATACAGATTCCTGGGCTTTATTCTTGAAGAAAAACATCTCCAGGGGCTGGGAGCGCAGGAATTCATTTAACACATATCTCCTTAAGGTGAAGAAACTCCATCACTGACCCATCTTTTAAAAACCCTCTCTCTGGGCCCCACATCACTCCCCTGTCCACTGTTAGCCAGAATTTTCCATCTCCCCCGCTCCTCCCATCCTCCTGCCTCCTTCTATTGCTCATCCCTCTGAAATCTGCCCTCCCTACCACCACCACCACCAAAAAGGCTCTTGGTGAAGGCTCAACAATGACCTCCCTGTAGATAAACCCTACAGGCACTTCCAGTTCTCATCTTGTTTGGCCTCTTGAACTCCATGCCACACTTGGTTTCCCTCCTACTTCTCTAACAATCATTCCTTTCTTCTTTGTAAACCCTCCTCTTCCCATTCTTTAAATGTTGAAGTTCTGCAGCTCACTCAGTCTACCCTCTCTTCCTACCCTATATGCCCAGCCAACTTCACCCACTCTCCTGAACAGCACCCCTAAATCAACATCTCCAGACCAGACCTCTCTTCTAAGCAACACATCTTTACGTTCTGCTTACTCAGCAGTTCTCAAACTGGAGTCAAGTATAATTCTAAAATGTTAAAAGCCTAATTCTCATACAAATAGGTATTGAGCATATTTCAGTTTTACTTAACTCGCTAATAAGAGACCCTAAAAAAGAGGATATAATCCTGATATAAGACTGCTACATTAGATACCAACAGGTTAATGTCCTTCAGGGCAATAATCTTTGTGTTTCTCTTCTTTACCAAACAGAAATAATTTGCATCCTACCTAACTTTACAAAGTATGGCCCATAACAAATAATAAACAGAGTTACATCCCCTAGAGCACAGCTGGTCCTTAGGTGGTTTTTTATACAATACTCTAGTACGATACTAAAAGGTCACAAAATCATCTTTTATTTCTAAGTTTTAGATAATTTTTTTCCACTGTAGTCTACGAATTTGGATGGAGAAAAATGACATCTTTATCTTCACTAACTTCTAACTGAAATTTAGCCTTTCCTGTCTTATGAATGTATTTATAAATGTATAAATGCTTTCTACATTTATGAATGTAGATAATAAATTACAGTAGTAATTAGGGTACCAGTGTCTGTGACTTTGCCACCAACAGAAATCAGATTTCCTTACCACATTTCAAGATATCCTGAAACACTATTTATGCTCATCACTACTTAAAATTATAGAAGTTATCAAACTTGTACCTTCAATCTTTTTATACGATGCATTAATAAACATAAATATTATTTTATCACAACCTTGTTATATTTTGATAACTGTATTTCAATATAACTGCTTTCTTTGTAATTCTATGCATTTTACTTTATACATTTAAACACATTATTCCAAGAAAAACCCAGAGGTTCTCAGAGAAGCCTTTCCTGACTCCTTGAATTAGGTTAGGGAGCCCTGTTATACATTCTCTTACCACATTATATTAACACTTTCTGTTTTCAGCACTTATTACCTGAACTAAATAATTAATCAGTGGCTGTCCCACTAGGCCATGAGAGAAAGAGATGTTGTCTGACTTATTTATGGTTATCCCCAGTGCCTTAGCATGAGGCCTGGCTCATAAAAGATTCTCAAGGAAATATCCATTTGGGAAAAAAAAAGAAGTATCTGTTGAATGAATGAACATCTGTGGCACATGTAGGATGCGGATGCTGGTCCACTTTCCTTTGAAATAGGGGGCATGTACTAATACTCTGCTCAGGACCCATAAAGACTAGACCCCGTGATGAGAACAAATCCACTTGGTCCTCAAGACCCTTCCCTGCTTGGCCCAACAACAGAGCTTTCCTACCAGGCCCACATTTGGGCTCAGATACTGGATCACCTTTATGTTTAAGCCCCAGCTTACAACGCTTAACCTTGATTTTCATCAACATCTTCCAACAAGGATTAAAGGACCTGCTCACAAATTCAAGAAATCTGCCTGCACCAGGGGTTGGAGGAACTGTGGGATTCTTTGTAGCAAATGGACATTCAACCCCTGTGCCTCCGCAGCTTTAATGAGTTGGAAACTCTGAAGCCAGACACAGGCCCACCATCACACCATCTAGGAATGGAATGTGCATCAAACTGGTGCCTCAGTATGATTTTGAGGAATAAAGGCTCTTTTAATCCCACACTACATGAGTGTCTTCAACCCCCCAGTGCAAGATCACAAAGCTAATTAATTATAAGTGGTTGCAAACTGGTATATGGAAAGAGGCCCTGTTGATGTAGGGTGGCAACAGGGGACAGCGAACTGGAGCTCCTCGGGGGAAGGACACAGTCAGCACGTGCCTGGCTGGCCACTCCCGTACAATGTCACAGCCACGAGGGAGTAGCTGAAAAACAAGTTTCAGGGACAATCCTGGAAAATGGCTGCCAACACAGCTGCTTACACATTCAAGCCAGGCACTGAGAACTCTGACTGTGGTCCCCATCTATCTCTTTATTCCTTCACCTTCCAGGCCACAGACTCCTCAACCTCGTCTAAGGGCATGTCGCCTCCCACCTCCCTGTCCAGCCACCCATTCCTCTCCAGGGGTAATGGTACTGGGCTAGCCTACTCACCTCACCAAGTTACATGGGGCTCAAAACCACACTGACGTGAAATACATGGAAATGCTTTGCAAACTCTAAAGCCTTCTACAAATGCATCCGATTTAACAATTCTGCCAACAGATCACATGGGGAGCCAGAGGCTCCAGTCAGTGCTGAAAGATGGCCAGGCAGAAGGGATGGGCTAGCCCACCAGGGCTGAGAACTCCTGCTCCTTCCCTCTCCCGTTGGGACCTAAGATGTCAGGTGTTAAAGACAATACCACCACCACCCCCAACCCCTCCCCCCCACACACATGCACACGCACAAGGAAGGAGAGGTGGGGGGCAAATAAACCATCCCAAGTCCAGGTAATGTGGAAGAACCTCAGTCTCTCCTTATACCCCATGCATTCATTTCTGGCCCACTGTCACTCAGACAGCCTCAAAAGCTACCACAACCACCAAGCAAGACACAAGAGCCCAACAGAACAAAACCGCAAAGCTGGGGCAAAACCTCCAGGGATATAGTGTGTTTGCTGTCTTCATTCCCAAGAGGGGATCTACTTTCAGAAGAAAGGGGAGAGAAACCAAGCACACTTATATCCTGAGCCCTTCTGCACACCGCCCCGACCTGGGATCTCTGCAGCGGCCTGGCAGAGAGGGGGCAAGGAGGGAGTCAAGAGCTCAGCTCCAAGTAACTCCCGTGGGGAGAATCCTAGCAGCACAGGGGGCCCCCTACCTGGCATTCAAATCGTGCAGCCTCTCTCTGGCCCTTCCCTGCCCACCTCCTCCTCTTAACTGACTTCCCCATCATCTCTTATTCAACAACTGGCAATGACTGCTGAGACTCCCAGTGACTGGACACTTTCCTGTGCCAAGCACTGTGCTGGGTGCTTCCTGTATCTCTTCTAATCCTTTCAACACTTCAAGATGGATATCATTATCACCACTTACAAACAAGAAAACTGAGGCAGGGCCCAAGGTCAGGCAGCTCCTGAGTGTCTAGCTGGCTGAAAGCCCATGTTCTTTCCACTACATAACACTTGAATTTATCCTGTAGATAACAGAGAGGAAAGTAAGGATGAAAGTGTTGTTCTGGGAAAATTAATCCAGTCTCTCCCCCTCCCACCCAACCCTGCATGTGACCTGATTGATCTTGTTATTAAAAGGGCAGCTTTCATCATGTCTCTCCATTACCTTCAGAATCGAGTCCCCATGGCTTTGCCAGGCATTTAAGGTTCTTTACGATCCACTTTTTCAGTCTTATTCCCCTCATCCCTAGACTCAAACCCTCCCTCCATCCAGCCTGGCCTATCATTCCTCATTTTCCATGTCTCTGGCTTAGAAGGTTTCCTTCTCTGCCTGTGACATTAATTCCATCAGCCAAACACAGACCAGGGCTGATGACATGCCAGGCCCTGAGTTAGGTGCTGGGGACACCACAGCCAGGACAGGGTACTCTCTGCTGTCACAGAGCTCCAAGTCTGCCCTCCTTGTGAGGCCAGCTCACACCCTGCTCTTTCCTGGGGCCTTCTCTGGTCATTCAGTGTCCCACTGCTTGGCCTCGTCCTGAATCCCCAGCACACGGGGGTTGCCGCTCTTATGGCAGTCAGCCACACTTCCACCTTATATGCCGGGTCTGTTTTAAGACTTCCACTGTAATGTGTTTATTTCTGTGGGAAATGTGCATTCCAGGTTCCAAATAGCATTTTAAATGGCAATTCAGTCCTCAGGCCAGCCCACAAAAGCCTATTAAATATATAATGGTCCCAGAGAAGTACAGAACCTAAATAAGTGTACCTTAAAAGCTCTACAGGAGAAGCCAGGAGCAAACATCTGCCTCCTGCACCTCCAACCACTGTCCTCCAGGGTCTGAGCTTCAAGCGACCATCAGGGGCAGAGGCAGAGAAGCAGGCGGGAGATGGAGGCGTGGGAAGAACCCGATTTACATTCAGCAGATCTGGCTCTTCTCCCAGCTCTGCCTTCACTAACTGGGTGGCCTTGAGTGAGTCCCTTCCCTCCCTAGGCCTCGCTATTCTCTTATAAAAGGAGAAGGCTGAGTTAGATCAGTTCTGAATCTCACAGATCAGCAGAATATATGTATTTTTAAATATAAATATGCAACATGGATTTTATATTATTAAAAATAAATTTTATCAAGAAAGGACTTTTAAAAAGAAATCACAATGTACCACAACCAGCCTCATTTTTCAAAAGGATGCTGTAACCCCCTCCCCCTCAAAATATGGTCATCATGTCAGAAAAATTGACAAGTTTTTAAACTGAAAACATTTGGATTCATGAAAAACAAACAAATACACCATTTTTTTTTCCAGTTTGACTGTAGACCAGAAAAGTCCAGCCCAGCCCAACTTCAGTCCTTGGCCCGATGCTTGAGAACCACTGAGCTGGGAGACCTAGAGTTCGCTCCAGCTTGATGTTTCTCCATCCTACAGGCTTGGTGGAGACCACAGGACAATCAGCATGGATAGCCCTAGAGAAGGGTCAGCTGCAGGGAGGAGCTGAGCTGGACAGCAGGAAAGCAGGCAGTCAGCGCAGGGATGGGAGCAGGACAGCACGGCCCGCCAGGGATCGCCCTGCACCCTAGGGCTACCTCCTGCCCCTGTGCCCAGAAGTGCTTGGGAAGGAAGATACCACCACCCATAGCCTCTGAGGGCACAGACACCCAGCCTGGAAGCTCTTGGAACTAACCTGTCCCATGTGTTTGACTGTGACACCTTCCACCCCAGTATTCTTCTGGAAGGCTGAGGGTTCCCAAAGGAACATTTTTTAAAAATCTTCATTAACTTTCCTGATTATAAACTAATACATATTCATGTGAAAAACTTGGAAACCACAGAAAAACATAAGCAAAGAAGCACAAGTCATCACAACTCCACCTTCCAGAACAATGACTGTTAACATTTTGATGCACTGCTAATTCTTCATGCACGTAACTTCAGCCACCCTGGGGTTTGGTTTTATATCCTGCTTTTCCCTTAGTTATCATACTTGGGCATTTTTCCACATCCTTAGATATTCTTCATAAACATCATAAAATGTTTTCATAATAAACATAACATTCTAGTAAATATAAATATTCTTTACAAACATTGGAATGGACTGAAATATTTCTTCTTCTTTGTTTTTTCTTTCTTTTTGAGATGGCGTCTTGCTCCATCCCCCAGGCTGGAGTGCAGTGGTACAATCTCGGCTCACTGCAACATCTGCCTCCTGGGTTCAAGCAATTCTCCTGCCTCAGCCTCTTGAGTAGCTGGGACTACAGGTGCCTGCCACCACGCTCGGCTAATTTTTGTATTTTTAGTAGAGATAGGGTTTCACCATGTTGGCCAGGTTGGTCTCAAACTCCTGACCTCAGGTGATCCGCCTCAGCCTCCCAAAGAGATGGGGTTACAGGTGTGAGCAACTGTGCCCGGCCAGGACTGAATATTTCTGTCATTCCCCCAAAAATTCATATGTTGAAATCCTAACCCCCAAAGTGATAGTATTAAGAGGTGGGGCCCTTGGCAGGTAATTAGGTCATGAGAGTAGATCGCTCATGAATAGGTTTAGTGCCCTTGAAAAAGGAACCCAGGAGAACTAACTGTCTAGTCCTCTTTCTATCATATAAGGATACAATGAGAAGTCAACAGTCTTCTGGAGGAGGGTCCTTGCCAGAATTCAACCATGCTGGCACCCTGATTTCAGACTTCCAGTCTACAGAACTGTGAAAAATACATTTCGATTGTTCTGCATCACCAGTCTATGGGATATTTGTTATAGCAGGCCAAACTGACAAAAATAAACATCACTTTTCATGATATGAACAAGGCCAGATATTATTTAACCAAGCCACTATTATTGAGCATTTAACCCATTTCCACATTTTTGCTATTGTAAAAAATACGGTGGGTGTATATCCCTGTACATGAATCCCTGCAGATGCCTTTATACCCTTCAGGTCACAGCCCAGTCCTGTGCACATATCAGCCCTCAGTAAATATTGAATGAACAAAGAAACCCAACCTGCTTCCAGGAACCTGGAGAGCCCTTATCAGATAGGCACAGCATTTAAATTTACAAAGGCCCAACCCACTGTCCAGCAATCACTCACCACTGCTCCTGTTGGCATGCTCCCTCCACCTCCTACCTGCTAAGCCAACTCTAGGGCTTAGGGAAAGGAGAAGATAGAAATTGCTTGCTCAGGACTCCCAGGTTCTAGTGCTTTCAGCAAACCTACCTGCTCTTCCGCACCTCCCAGTGAAGGGGAGCCGCAGCCCTCCAGTGCCTAGCTAACTACCACACTCCTCTCAGACTCTGTTCAACTCCACCACCTCAGGAAAGCCATGGCTGACCTCCCTTTAAATCAATGTATGGCTCCCGTTCAGTGAAGGTACCAGTACCTAAGGTCACAGCACTTACTGTTCTGTCATTATTTGCTCACAGGACTGACTCCTTTGCCCAATCCAGGGCAACACCAGATGGCAGGCACAATGTGTGTTTTGCTCTCCACCCAAAATCCAACCCAGTGGAGGGCAAAATATCAATCCAAACAATGTGATTGATAAATAAATGTCTGCTGAATGAAATTTCAGATTCTCAAGCCCATTGTTTTCACAAGAGGGAGGGGAAAGGGAGGAAAGCAGGACCTCCTACTCAGTCCAAGTGCAAAGACCCGTGGGGGCCTTGCAGAAGATAGCTCCCTCCTCCTGGCCCAGAGACCCGCCCAGACCAACTGGCTCCAGGGGACTGATGGCAAAATAGCGTTCAACAAACCCAGACGCAATGAAGTGACACTGCCCCACTCCAGCCTGGTTCTCCCCGAGAGTGAGAACACAGACCTAAGAGAACAGGGGGCTTCCTTCCCCAACCGCTTCCAACCAGAGAGTCCCAGGCCACTCCTCACTGGTGATCCAGGGTATTGGGAGATGGAAGTGTTTCAAGCAACTCAACCCACACTCCTTTTCTCCTCCTCTTTGCCCAGTGTCCTTGCCACACCCAAATGGAAAATAACGGGAAAATCTGGGTTGGGGAGGGTGCCAGGAGCAGGAAGTTCCCTGGAACTTCAGGAGAAAAGGAGCCAGGATGGTCCTAAAATAAGGGAGGGCATAAGTGCCTGGGCCAGCAGGCACACCCATTCCGACCTCTCTCAGGGATGCCTGGAGTCCCTCCACCAAGTGTAGCAAACTCCTCTTGGAGCCCACTCCTTTTCCACTTTCGTAAGATTTTGCAGTTTACACAGCTTCTTTCTCTGAGACCTCATCCGACCCTCAGAACCACCCTATGGGGGTACCTTTGCCTTTCTATATCATGGATGAGGAGACTAGCTCAGATACATTAAATGAACCGGCGCGTCACACGGCTAGAAAGTGGCTGAGGCTCGAGCCAGCCCCTCAGTTGGGTGTAGGAGCAGCTCCTCAGCAGGGGCGGGCTGCGTCGACCCCACCCAGCCCACCGAGCCTGGCCTGTGGGCGGAGGCCCAGGTGGTGGCCCGCAGTTTCCCAGACGCCTGGGGCCGAAACCAAGAACAAGGTGGCCCTAAACCAAGGTTTCCGGCAGTGCAGGTAGTAAGCACCCCCATCCCACCCCGCACTCACACAGGTGCAGGGCTCGGAGTCTGGGGCTGAGCACACCCGCAGCCAGCCGGCGTCCCGCCTGAGCTGGTGGCTTTGCCCCGACCTGCATCCGCGCAAAGTTGTGGCCGTGGCGTAAGCACCCTGCCAGGGATCGCCCGGCGCCCCACAGCTGCCTCCTGCCCCTGCGCCCGGGAGCGCTTGGCGGGGAGGGCACCGGGACTCCCGCTGTCTCCCGCGTAGCACCCGGTGCCCGTCTGCCTGGCATGCACGCCCTCATCCCGGTGCCCCGGGGCAGCTTCCCGCACGTCCTGGAGAGGGCTGGAGCAGAGAGCGCAGAAGGGCACGCGGGGCACACGTGCCGGCCCAGCCCGGACCCCTGCCCCACAGTCTCACCCAGATTGCCAGCAGCAGCCATGCCGGCCCGGCCCGCGCCATCCCCGCAGCCGCTGCCCACCGCTGGCTCCTGTCTCCACTCCGGCGCCCGCGCCCGCCCGCCTGCTAGCTCCACCTCGGCCAACCACCACGGCTACTTCCCAGCCGCTCCCCGCCTCCGAGTTCCCGGTGCCACGTCTGCCAAAGCATGCGCAGCAGCCGGGGAGAGGCGGCCGGGAAGAAGTGCTCGCTGGGAGTTGTAGTCTGCAGCCTGGCTCAGCTGGGGGCTGCGGGTGCGGACTGGCCTCCGACGCCACGTGGCAGCGAGTGAAGTGTGAAAAGGCAAGGTCAGGGAGTAAGGAAAGGCAATTAATGCACGGGGGCTTACTCTGTGCCTGGAGCTTCAGAAACAGTATCTCACGCAGCTCACAGAAATTAGGTTTTATTTTCTCCACTTTGAGGATTAGGAGGCAGTCCAGGGAATTTAAGTACGTTGACCCAGATCACACAGCCGGTAAATGGCAGAGTCCAGTGCTGCCTGTGAAGGACAGGAGAAGCCCTCATTCCTGCCTCCCAGACTCCCCCCTGCTTATTCTATTTAACTTCAGTAAAACATTATTGAGCTGTTGGAAAACAATTTGGTGGCTCCTCAAAAACTTAAACATAGATTACCATTTGACCAGCAATTCCACTCTTAGGTAAATACCCAAAAGAGTTGAAAACAGATATTCAGACAAATGCATGTACACCAGTGTTCACAGCAGCACTATTTACAATAACCAAAAGGTGGAAACAACTCTAACGTCTGTCAAAGGATGAATGGATAAACAAAGTGTGATACATCCATCTAATGGAATGTTATTTAGCTATTAAAAGGAATAAAATGGCCCAGCAGGGCAGCTCATGACTGTAATCCCAACACTTTGGAAAGCTGAGGCAGGAGGATCATGTAATACCAGGAGTTTGAAACCAGACTGGGCAACATAGCGAGACCTCATCTCTGCTAAAAATAAAAATAAAATAGCCGGTGTGGTGGCAAGGAACTGTAGTTCCAACGACTTGGGAGGCTAAGGCAGGAGGATTACTTGAACCTGGGTTATGGAGACTGCAGTGAGCTGAGCTCATGCCACTGCACCCCAGCCTAGGCCACAGAGTGAGACCCTGTCTCAAAAAAAAAAAAAAAGGAGCAGGGGGGATAACATGCTAACATAACACATGCTGCAATGAATGAATCTCAGAAATGTATGCTAATGAAAGAAGTCAGACACAAAAAGTCACATATGATGTGATTACATCTTATGAAATATTTAGAATAGGTAAATCCACAGAGACAGAAAGCATAGTAGTGGTTGCCCAGGGCTGGGGGTGGGGAGGAAGGAATGGGGAATGACTGCTTAATGAGTATAGGGACTCCTTCAGGGGTGATAAAACATTTTGGAACTAGATAGATGATGGTTCCACAACATTGTAAGTGTGCTAAATGCCAGTAAACTGTACACTTTAAAATGGTTAATTGATGTTATGCAAATTTTACCTGGGTAAACATTTTCAAAAGAGAAAAACTATTTAACCCATTCCATGTTCTAAAGCAGGGGTCCCCAAATCCTGGGCCTCTGGACAGTCTGTGGCCTGTTAGGAACCAGGAGGCGAGCGGTGGGCCAGCAAGCATTACTGCCTGAGCTCTGCCTGCTGTCAGACCAGTGGTGGCATTAGATTGTCATAGGAGTGTGAATCCTGTTGTGAACTGCACATTCAAGGAATCTAGGCTGTGGGTGCCTTATGAGAATCTAATGCCTGATGATCTGAGGTAGAACAGTTTCACCCCAAAACCATCCCCTGTCCCCCCACTGTCTGTGGAAAACTTGTCTTCCACAAAACCGGTCCCTGGTGCCAAAAAGGTTGGGCCCTGCTGTGCTAAAGCATTCATGCATGCAGTCAGTTTATACATTCGAGAATGTTTATTGAACACTTACTATGTCCTGAGGCTCAAGATATCCAGTAGTGAGATGAACAAGAGAACTGCACAGTCAGAGGTTGGTAAGTTATAGCTGAAAAGTCCTTGCCTTCTGTCAGGAGAGTCAAAGCTCAAAACTTAGAAGTTATCCATCACTCACTTCCTATTCCCAACAGGCCCATCCAACCCCTCACCACATCCTGTCAGTTTTACCTCCAAAATATATCTCTTCCATCTCCTCCTGAGTCTAAGTTGCTGACATGTCAGTGACTATTACCTAGGAAAGGGTAACAGTCTCTGAAGGAGTGTGCCTGCTTCTCCCCCATACCATCCGTTAATGTCAGTTGGATCTTGCTTGCCCCTCCCTTGAAACTCTCCAGTGGTTTCCCATTACCCTTAGAATAAAATCCAAACTCTTCCCACAACCTGCAAGCCCTGCATGGTCTTGGACCTCGCCTGGTAGACCTCATCTCCTGCCTCCCCCAACCCCTGTCCACTGGGTTCAGATACACAGACCATCATTTCCTCATTCCTCCCCTCTCCAGAGCTGCTCCTACCTCAGGGCTTGTGCTCCTCCTAAATTCTTTGCCTCAGCAATTTCCTAGGCCTTTGTCTGGCTGGCGCCTTGGAATCCTTTAGGGTTCTGCTATCCATGGCCTCTCAGAGAGGCCCTTCAAGAGCAGTCCATCTACAGGTGAGTTTACCCTCCCCACGGCTGAGCTCCTTTTTCTCTATCCCAACTTCTGCTTAGGTTCTGCTGCTTTTTTGCCTAGCACCTACTACAATCCACAAGACTTACTGAGTCCTTGTGTTCATTGTCTTTTGCTCCAGCCTGAATGTCAGTTTCCTGTCTCTCTGTTCATCACCTTGCTTCCAGGGCCTAGCACAGGACGGAGCCACAGATGGTTCTCAATGTTCTTTTTGATGAATGACTGAATGATTGAGCGAGGTAATGTGTTGGGAAGTGTCAGAAATTCCTAAAGCAGTTTTGGGACAGGGCTTCCTTGGCACGCTCTGCTCTGCAACCTCAAACTTATGATCTGCACATGGGAAAGTGAGCCTTGCACCTCTCTGTGGGTCTCTGTTGCTCATTTGTAAAATGAAATGGTTGGTGAGGATGCAGAGCTACTGGAATGCTCACACATTGCTGTGGGAGTGTAAATTGGCTCACCTACTTTGGACAACTGTACATGTACAAAATCTGTGCCAAAATATTCATGGCAGCTTTATTCATAGAAGCTGTTATGGACTTGTGTCCCCCGAAATTCATATGTTGAAGTCCTAACTAACCCCTACTACGTCAGAATATGACTGTACTTAGAGACTTTAAAGAGGTAATTAAGGTTAAATGAGGTCATTGTGGTGGACCCTAATCCCACATGGCTGGTATCCTTATAAAAAGAGGACAGTAGGACACATATATAGAGGAAAGCCCGTGTGAAGACACAGAGAGAAGACAGATGGCCAGCGACATGCCAAGGAGAGAGGACCTCAGAAGAAATCAACCCTGCCAAAACCTTGATCATGGATTTCTAGCTTTCAGAATAATAAAAAAAAACACCAAACCTCTGTCATTGAAGCCACCCAGTCTATGGTGGTCTGTTACGGCAGCCCTAACAAATTGGTACAGCAGCCCAAACCAGAAACACCCCAACTGTCAGAACAGGAGAGGAGATAAATTAATGATAGCATATTCTGCAAAAAAGAGAGACAGAGAGAGAGAGAGAGAGAACAAACTACTGATTATATACAACAACGTGGATGAATCTCAAAACCCCGATGTTGAGCAAAAGTAGCCAGACACAAAATAATATATACTGTATGATTCCATTTATCTAAAGTTCAAGAACAAGCAAGTACAATCTGTGGTGATAAAAGAAAACAAGTGGATGAGGAATAGAGACGGACTGTGGGGAAAGCATGAGTAAACCTTCCAGGTACTGGAAACGCTCTGCATCTTGCTTTTTTGTTTCTCTGTTTTGAGACAGAGTCTCACTCTGCCGCCCAGGCTGGAGTGCAATGATGCAGTCTCAGCTCACTGCAACCTCCACCTCCCGGACTCAAGCCATCCTCCCACCTCAGCCTCCCGAGTAGCTGGGACCTCAGGCGCACACCACCACACTGGGCTAATTTTGTATTTTTAGTAGAGACAGGGCTTTGCTCTGTTGCCCAGGCTTGTCTTGAACTCCTGGGCTCAAGTGATATCTGCCTGACTTGGCCTCCCAAAGTGCTGGGATTACAGATATGAGCCACCATGCCCAACCTGTATCTTGATTCAACGGTAGTTACATGACATTTAACATGTGTTAAAATTAATGTATTATTCCAGCTGAATTGATTTATTATCTAAACTCTATACCAATATTTTACACTTTATATACACTATCTCTCAGTCTTTTTCTTAAGTCTAAACATTTAAGGGTGGTATGAATCAGCTAATCATCAGGATTCCTTGTAGCTCTTGTATCTTCCAAGTTCAAGACTGGCTAAAAGTTCCTGGGTCCAGGGAGGGCTAAACTCTGCAGAAATGTAACTGCCAAAAGGGGCAAGAGTTGAAGGGAGGAAGGGAGGAAGGAAGCTATGCACCTGAGAGCCAGGGAAACAGAGGGCAAGGGACTGAGGGGGGTGGAATAAAAATTTCCAAGAAAACAAGCCATTTCATTCTGCAATTGAAACAAGCTAAAATGCGATTTGTGGCCCTTCTGGGAATGCTTACCAATTCTCACTTCACTCTCCTTGAAATATTAGGAGAATAGCACAGGGCAAGCACTGTCCCTCCTCCATTAGAGCCCTCAATGGGCACCA
Organism: Papio anubis; assembly: GCF_008728515.1. NCBI lineage: Eukaryota > Metazoa > Chordata > Mammalia > Primates > Cercopithecidae > Papio > Papio anubis. The sequence continues at coordinate 42,828,467 of NC_044977.1, read as the reverse complement.
TCCATTTTCCAGCAGCAGCCCCGCAGGGCCAGGCCAGAGACACTTCTTGTCTTGCAGTTTATTGCGAATTATGACACCACCTTACATTTGTGTAGCCAGTTCCCCTCCATCATCTCAGCTGGGATGAGGACTAGCACAATGACCATTTTCTGACATTCAGGCAAGATAAGAATCGGCCCAGAAAAAAAGGAGGAATGTTGAACCAAAGAAGCCAGACACAGACAAGTATATTCTGTAGGATTCGTTTATATGAGCAACATGAGGCGAAGGTTGTCTATTTTGTTAGAAGTCAAAATAGTGGTTACCCTTGGGGGAAGGATGTCAGTAGTCACCGGAAGGGGTCTCTTGGGGTGCTGGTAAGATTCCACGTCTGAATTGGGGCACACGGGCATGTTTACACCGTGAGAATTAATCACACACATCCATGGATTATAAGGTAAGATATGGTTTGGATCTGTTGCCCCACCCAAATGTCAAATTGTAATCCCCAGTGTTGGAGGTGGGGCCTGGTGGGAGGCAATTGGATCACGGGGGTGGTCTCATGAATGGTTTAGCACCATCCCCCCTTGGTACTGTATAGTCAGTGAGTTCTCGTGAGATCTGGTTGTTTAAGTGGGTGGCACCTCCCCCCTCTCTCTCTTCCTCCTGCTCTGGCCATGTGAAGATGCCTGTTCCCGCTTTGCCTTCCACCATGAGTAAAAACTCCCTGAGGCCTCCCCAGAAGCAGATGCTGCCATACTTCCTGAACAGCCTGCAGAACCCTGAGCCAATTAAACCTCTTTTGTAAATCACCCAGTCTCTGGTATTTCTTTACAGCAGTGCGAGAATGGACTAATAATACAAGGTACATATGTTACATTTCACAAAGAAGTTCAAGATTTTTTTTTAAAATTTATTTATTATTATTATACTTTAAGTTGTAGGGTACATGTGCATAACGTGCAGGTTTGTTACATATGTATACTTGTGAAAGAGGAGGAATGAGATGGAAGGAAAGAAAAGTCAGCTCTGAACAGGGAAGGTGAAAGGAACGGGGGATCCCAAAGAAGAAACAGCTGGGAAATAATTCAGTAACCTCAGTGCCTGGGCAAGCAGTCCATACCCCCGAGAGGGACTGACCAGGACAGCTCGTGGTGCCCAGAATACCCCAAGCTGCCTCATAAGCCTTTGCTTCTGCTCATCCCAGCTGCTGACATGCAGCTCCTCCCTCACTTCCTTGCTTGGCTGGTACCTACCAAGCTTGAGCACCACTCCTTCAAAAGCCTCTTCTTACACTTGTCATCCTCCTACTGACACCCTACCAGTCCAGAGCTAAGTGTCCCTGCTCTGTGCTCTTACAATTTCCCATGTAGAACATGGTCCTCAAGAACAAAGACTGGGTTAAATTCATGGAGACAGAAAGTAGAAACCTGGTTTCCAGGGGCCAGGGGGAGGGAGCTATTGTTTAATGGGTACAGAGTTCCAGTGTAGCATGATGAAAAGTTCTGGAGATGAATAATGGTGATGGTTGCCCAACAACGTGAATGTTCTTAATACCACTGAATGGTACACTTAAAAGTGGCTAACAATGGAGAACCAAAAAGTGGTGTCAGGAGAACTAGACGTCTACAGGCAAAAGAATAAAATTGGACCCTTATCTCATACCATATACAAACATTAACTCAAAATGGATCAAAGACCTAAATATAAGAGCTAAAACTATAAAACTCTTGGTGAAAACACAGTAGAAAATCTTCATGATATTGGATTTGGCAATTATTTCTTAAATATGAAACAAAAAGCACAAACAACAAAAGTAAAAATAGGTAAATGGGATTGTGTCAAAATTTAAAACTTGTATACATCAGAGGACACAATCAACAGAGTAAAAAAGCAACCTACAGAATGGGAGCAAATACTTGCAAATGATATATCTAATAATGGGTTAACATCCAGAATATAGAAAGAACTCTCTCACTCTCTCTCACACACACACAACTATCTAAAATAAGCGGTGCCGACCTTGAACACAACGTGATCCGAAGAAAAATATGAACCAGCACATGAAAAATGTGCTCAACATCACTAACCATTAGGGAAATGAAAACCAAAACAACAAGGAGACACCCCCTCATACCTATTAGGATGGCTGCTATAGTGGAAGGAAAGAAGGAAGGAAAGAAGGAAGGAAGGAAGGAAGGAAGGAAGGAAGGAAGGAGGGAGGAGGGAGGGAGGGAGGAGGAGGGAGGGAGGAGGGGAAAGAAAGAGAAAGAAGAAAGAAGGGAGGGAGGGAGGGAGGAAGAAAATAAATAAAGAAATGAAGAAATAATATGTGCTGGCAATGGGTGGAAAAATTGGAACCCTTGTACACAGTTGGTGGGAACGTAAAACGGTTCAGTCACTATGGAAAGTAGCATGACAGTTCCTCAAAAAATTAAACGTGGAAATACCATATGACCTGGCAATTCCACTTCTGAGCATATATCCAAAAGAATTGAAAGGAGTGTCTTGAAGAGATATTTGTATACCCATATTCATTCAGCATTATTCACAAGAGCCAAAACGTGGAAGCAATGCAACTGTCCACTGACAAATGACTGGATAAACAAAATATGGTATGCAATGAAATATTAGTCATCCTTCAAGGAGAGAAATTCTGATACAAATTACAACATGGATGAATCTTGAGGACATTATTCTAAGTGAAATAAGCCAGTCACAAAAAGGCATATACTGTATGATTCCACTTATGAATTACCAAGGATTGTCAAATTCATAGAGACAGGAACTAGAATGGTGGTTGCCAGGAGTCAGGGGAGAAACAAATGGGAAAATAGAAAGTAGATGTTTAATAAGTATAGGGTTTCTATTTTGCAAGATAAAAAGCATTCTGGAGTTTAGTTGTACCACGATGTGAATGTACTTAATATTACTGAATGTACACTTAAAAATAGTTATGGTAAATTTTATGCTATGTGTATTTACTACAATTAAAAGAAAATGTGGCCTTATAAAGGCATGGATACGAGCCCTGGCTCTGCCACTTACTAGCTGTGTGGCCTTAGAGAAGTGACATGACCTCACATCCCCCTTCTGGAAAATGGGAATAGTAACAGTACTTTCTTTACAGAGTTATATTGATGAGTAAGTGAGATTACCTGTGTGAAATATCTAGCTAGCATTTGTACTGGATGGATATTTAGCTCTTCTTTGATAGTCCTCTTTACAAAATATTATATTTTCCTACAACATCCAGTTTCTCAACACCTCCAACACCCATATCCCAACATACACACAAACACACACACACACACACACACACACACACACACACACACACACGGTGTTAACTCTTAAGGACAAAGATGGCACGTCATCTGGTTTACTTCATTTATCTTGGTATCCCCAGTGCCTGGCACATAGTAGGAGCTCATTAAATGTCTGAAATGAACTGTAGCAAGAGGGTTTGACAACACAGATAAGGAAACCCTGTCAACATGAATATAGACAAACAGCGGAACAAACTGATCAAGTAATTTTAAGACAAAAAAGAACTGTCACAGACCTGGGTTAGGCTACATCCTTCCAAAAATGGGCATATGGAAGGACAGCTTCAGGAGAATGAAACTGGGTGAGCAGCCCATCTCCCCAGGAGGGACTGACCGTGACAACAGTCAACCTTTGTTTCAGGGCAGGCCTAGGAAGCGTGTGGTTGGTTATTGAACAATAATTAGTAACTCATTATTGGACATTGATTGGACATTCATCATAGACTCATTTGTAGGGCCTGCCTCTGACATTTCATTAAAAAAACATCACATTACAAAGCCCAGTTCTTAAGTTGGTATGTGTGCTTTCTGCCTGTCCTCTCCAGCCTGGGTCCTTATCTCTTCTGACCATCTTGCCCTCCTTTCCACCTACCCATCCTGACTCCAGCTGGTGAGCTGTTTAACCCTGTAGTCCTGCAGGCCCACCCCTTGGCCTTCAGTTAGAATTATGACCACCCCCTCATGTGGCTGGAGTCCCCCAGACAAACTCTACCCAGTTCTAGGACCTGTGCTTTTGGGCCTCTTTCATGGACCCTAAGTGAAACCATATGACCCTGTGGTAGTGCATTTGAACTTCATCCTACTCAGAAGGTCTCCCTTGAGAACTATATCTCCAATGTGTCTGTATTTTTTTCACTTTCCCCATTTTTTCTCATAACTTAGCTCTCCAACTGATTTTACCTACAAGGTCCCAGGCTCTAGCTCATTTAAAACAACAACAACAAAAACACATTGACTTGCTATAACCAAATCTAGGGCTGACCTTAGAAGACATCATTTTCTTCCTTAACAATAACATTCACATTACTGAAGACTCCAAGTTTATATTTAAAGCCAAATGTCAGCATCCAGGATATCCTCAGATCCTCTATCTTGTGGGGTCACCCTTCTGTTAATAGTTAAATTTAAATGACTCAAAACCTTTTCCCACTTACGATGGGAAACAACTCAACACCTTCTCCCCACTAAATACCTTTGGACAGTCTCAATCGAGGACTCTCACAGTGGGATTCTGGGGGCTCCCGGGGATGAGATGTTTTCCTTTGTCATCTCTAGCTCCCATATCTCGTTTCCACCAAGGCATACACATCTCAGTGGAAACAAGATATTGGAGCTAGAGATACTGGCACTTTGGTTTGTTTTCATCCTGTGCTGACACAAACATGAAGCGGCCCCTTAACCTTTGGGGTCTACACTAACTCTGGGAGTCAGTGTTAGAATTGAATTGAATTGCTGGACACCCATCTGGGGTTGGAGAATCAGACAGAAACCCTTCTGTGATGGGGATTGCTCTAGTGGTACCTGTGGATGTATGTGTGTTTGGCAGACCCGCAACCATGCAGGTCTTGGTGACAGTCAGAATCCTGCCTCATATTTGCAGCATCCCCAAAGGCCATATTGCAACTGAGGGTTGGGCACAGTGATCTAAACTCAGCCAACCAGCTGCCTAGGCCAGTGACTGTATCTTTGGAGGGAGTGCTATGAATAACGGAAGGAATGTTTATAGTTTATAAGAGGGGCACCCATGTCTGGGCAACATGGCCTAGGGTGTCCAGCCCTGAGCAGGCTACTCCTTGGTGTGGCCTTGGCTGGGGCACCGGCTGTCCAGCTTTCTGTTTTTCAAGTCTCATTCTCCAACTTTCCTGGACAGTTCTAATTTTAGTATATGTCTACAAATTCTTTGATACTTCTCACCTGCAAGAACTGGGGCTTAATTCCCCTTTCTGTGAGGATGGGCTAGACTTAGTGACTCACTTCTCATGAAAAGAATGTGGCAGAAGTGGGCCAGGCGTGGTGGCTCACGCCTGTAATCCCAGCACTTTGGGAGGCCTAGGTGGGCGGATCACCTGAGGTTGGGAGTTCAAGACCAGCCTGGCCAACATGGTGAAACCCTGTCTCCACTAAAAATACAAAAATTAGCCAGGCATGGTGGCACACGCCTGTAATCCCAGCTACTCGGTAGGCTGAGGCAAGAGAATTGCTTGAGCCCAGGAGGTGGAGGTTGCAGTGAGCCAAGATCGTGCCACTGCACTCCAGCCTGGCCGACAGAGTGAGACTCTGTCTCAAAAAAAAAAAAGAAAAAGGAATATGGCAGAAGTGACCATGTGTGACCTGTGAGACCAGGCCAGAAGAGGCACTGCGGCTTCCTCCTTTCTGTCTCTCGGACTGCCCATATGTGAGAAGTCGCCTTTCATGTCCTAAGGACTCTCAGGTGGGATTATGGAGAGTCCTGCCTGTGAGAATGAAGCCCCATGCCAATAGCCAGTGAAGTGATGAGGTTTCCTATTGGCATCCCAGTGAGTGAGACATCTTGGAAGCAGCTCCTCCAGCCCTAGTCAAACTTCAGAAGACTGAAGCCCACCGGACATCCTGACTACAGCCTAATGAGAGACCCCAAACCAGAACTACCCAGCTAAATTGCTCCCTAATCCTTAACAGCAGAAATTATGAGATAATGAATGTGTGTTAATTTTTGGCTGTAAGCCTTGGGGGAATTTGTTGTGTACCATAATAGCTAATATACTTCTCCTGAATTTTTTTTTTTTTTTTTTTGACAGAGGTCTCACTCCCATTGCCCAGGTTGCAGTGTAGTGGCACCATTATGGCTCACTGCAGCCTTGACCTCCCGGGCTCAAGCCGTCATCCCACCTCAGCCACCCGAGTAGCTGGGACTACAGGCCCGTGCCACCTCACCTGGCTAATTTTTTGTATTTTTAGTAGAGATGGGGTCTTACTATGTTGCTCAGGCTGGTCTCGAACTTCTGGGCTCAAGCAATCCTCCTACCTCAGCCTCTTAAAGTGCTAGGATTACAGGTGTGAGCCACCGCACCCAGCCTTCTCCTGGATTCTGTGAGCCCTCCCTGCGAGTTTCTTTTCTGCTTAAGTTAGCTAGGGTCAGGGTTGGTTTCTGTTGTTTACAAACAAGCGTCCTGGCTGATACCACTCCACATCTTCTCCCTCTACTAATGTGGCGGCTGCTAACCTCCACTCCCAATCCACGGCCCCAACCCCTCAACCCCTGCCCTGTTATTAGGCAGCGTAGCTCAGGTTTCTCATGACCTCACCGGCATATCCAGGTTATGTCCTGGAGTCTTCAACCTTTCTCATCAAACAGGCCATCCAGGTATTTTCCTAGTTGTAAAATCATTGTCACCACTCCCTGAGAAGGCAAAAACAGCTGGAGACCACTGTGGCATTAAATGACTTGCAGCCTCCTTGCCGCAAGGCCTTCCCATCTGTCTTCCACCCTCATCACTGACTTGCCGCTCCTGTGGAGGTTTCCCACCGTCTCCTCCTCAGTGAGTTAAATTGCCTGGTCTCAGTCCCCTGAGAATGTCCTTGTTTGGCCTGTGTGCAGTTTTGGGTACCATTCACCAGGATCCTCTTCTGAAAACCCTCTCCTTCCTCGATTTCCTCTGTGTTGCACATGCTACATTTCTGCCCCACCTCTCCCACTGCTCTTTCTTTATTTTTTAGGTTATTTAGTCTCTAACTTCCTAAATAATGTGTCTCCCCTGGTTTCTTCCTCTGCGCTCTCCCTGGGCTGCCTCAGCCTCTCTCAAGCCTCAGCTCTCAGCTAAGGGGAACCCCTGAATTTCTAATTCAGCAGCTGACTTCTCTCCCAAACACCAGGCCCCATTTCTTTCTGTTCAGTTAACGCTAATTAGCTCTGTCACTGGTGCCTCAGCTCAGCAACAGTGTGTGAGAGCCAGAGCCTGCTCATCTTCTCTCCTGACTTCCCTCCTATTAATGGTATCATCCTTCCTTCTGGAAATCAGTCACAAATTCCCAGTCATCTTTGACATCCCCTTTCTTGTTACTCCCATATCTCCTTGGTTGTGGAATTCTACCAAGTCCTTCCCTTGGGCACCCCCACTTCCCTTCTTAGCCACTCTGGCCTCTCCCCTCTCATGCTCACCTCCGTGGGTATCTTTATAATCTCTGCCCCTGTCTGCACTCTGCCATCTCATCTCTCAGTCATACAGGCTCCAGAGCAATATTCCTGAGAAATAATCTCCATCTTACTTACTGCCTCACTTAAAAACCTTCCATTCTATTTAACAGTTATTGAGTTCCTATTGCATGTGTATTATTTATGATTCTTTGCATGCAACCTACTGAATCCAACTTGTGCCAGTTTAAACCAAAAAGGGGGTGTTGATTACAAGGATTCAGGGAGAACGCAGCCAAGCCTCAGAACTGGAAAACTCTCAGGACTCCACAGCGTGCTCTCTCTCCATCCCCTCTCTGCTTTTCTTGGCATTTACTGCCTCCTCCCCGGCTGCAGAGCCCAGCTTTGTCTGATACCCAGTCTCTTGCAGGAGATCCCTGTCTCAAAGGAGCCAAGGTTTATTTTTATCCCTGCCACTCAAAAGACCACTCCCAATAGAAATGGAGTCTTTCAGTCCCAGTTTGTAATTTGCAGGTGTGCTGGTCCAGGATCTTCTGCTTGCAAATGATGAAAACCCAACATAACTAGCTTGGACAAAACCATAATTTATGGGCTCTTATAAACAAGCCTTAGAAAGGGCAGGGCTGGGACTAAGCCTCCTTGACAGAGGGTGACAGGGACTGGATATCATTCATATCCCCATTTCTCTTCTCTGACTGTGAGCATCCTTTCTTTAATACAGACCTGCCCTTTACACATGTTGAAGGCCATGAACCCCTGATGACGACTGATGTATCTTACCACCTAAGAGGCTTGACTCTTCTTCCCCAAATTTCAATTTTTTTAAAAGAACCCTTAGAACTCTACTTGATCCTGCTTGGGACAAGTTTCTACTCCTCATAGGCTCTGAAGTCAGACTGCCTGGGTTTAAATCCTGGTTCTTTTACTGATTAGCTCTGGGACTCTTGGCACTTAAACCTCTCTATATCTCAGTGTTCTTGTCTGTTAAGTAGGGATATCAACAGGACCCATCCCATAGATTTTATAAAGATTAAATTTAGACTGCTTAGAATAGTGACCAGCACAAAGTTAGGCTCCGTATGGGTTAGTTATGATGATGATGATGTTGACGATGATGATGATGATGACGACGACAATGACAATGACCACAGGGGAGGAGGAAAGGAGTAACTTCTTCTCGAACCACATGCTTGAGAAGAGAGGAGAAGCTCACCAAAAGGAGGGTATCCTAGGACTGCTGTAACAAAGTATCACAAACTAGGTGGCTTAGAACAGATATTTAGTGTCTCAGTTCTGGAGGCTAGAAGTCTGAAATCAAGGTATCAGCAGGGTTGGCTCCTTCTGAAGGCTGTGAGGAAAAATCTTTTCCCTGCCTTTCTCCTAGTGTCTGGTAGCCTCGGGGTTCCTTGGTTTATAGACGGTGTTTCCCCTGTGTCTTCTTATCATCTTCTCTTTGTACATGTCTGGCTCTGTGTCTGGATTTCCCCTTTTTATAAAGGACACTGGTCGTGTTGGATTAGGGCCCACCCTAATGATCTCATCTTAACTGGATCATCTATTTCCAGAGACTTCATTTCCAAATAAGGTCACATTCACGTGCTAGGGATTAGGACTTCAACATTATCTGGTGGAAAGAGAACACAATTCCACCCACAATAGGCAGGGATGGGGCGGTGCTGGCCAGACCGGCAGCAGCTGTTCCTTCCACTGATGATTCCCAGGACTGCATATACTGATCAGGCTAGCTTGGATCGGTTGCTCAGCCCTAGCCCTATCAACAGTGGCTTGGGAAGTGGGATTGAAGTTGCACTGCACAAAATAATTGCTGGGGACAGTGACATGTCTCAGAGAAAGGGACTGGGATGTTCACATGCTGGACAATCATCTCAGGTGCTGTCCTCTCCAATGTGTAAAGTGCCCATCACTCAGTGGGAGGTCCCTGGAGATGAGCAAGATGTTTATGCAGCAGTGATGCTTGGCAAAGTCCCCTATTGAAGAACGAATGTGGCACAGAGTAAGTGCCACAGAATAAGTGCTCCCGTGGAGGCACAAAGCACTATGGGACCACAAGATAGGGTGGAGAAGTTTCACATTGGTAGGGAGGGGCTGGAAAGAGCCTTTCCAGAGGAATGGCAGTTGAGTTCATCTTAGAGACAAGGGGAGAATTTGGTGGGTAGAGAAGATGCAGGAATAGGAGGGGAAGAGTATGATCCTATGGTCACAGAATGGTGAGGAAATAATCTAAGGTGTCAGGTTAGTCAGATGAAAAATGGAAAGTGATTGCAAACATTCAATGAGAGTTAACCGGATATGTGACATTGTGTTATATGTTTGATGTACATAATCTCTGCTCCCTTCACCGTGACCTCTACTTTGGTACCTTACCATCACTCCTATTCTACAGATGTGGTTCAGGGACCTGCCCAAGGTCACATGGCCAGGAGATGGTTGAGCCCAGGGTCTCCATGCTCAATTACTACCTCTGCCCCCTCTCCTATGAAAGGTTAGCTTGGAAAGCTGTGTAGGCACAGAATGTGACTGGCTTTGCCAAGGAGTGTGGAATTTATTCTGCAGGTAACAAGAACCCACTGAGGAGTTGTTGGCAGAAGAGGACCTGATTGGGCCCTTATTTCAGGATGACAGCTTGGTGCCAGTGTGGAGGATGCTGTGGAGCAGGGAGAGATTCCAAGGGAGCGAACACCTGTCTTCTCCTATCCCACTGGGAGGCAAAAGCATTAACCAGTCATCCTTCTATATAAGACAGCACCGGGGCCTCGGGGACCATTTGCTCACTCGTTCTTTTTAATTTAATTTTTATTGAAGCATAACCTACATACAAAAAAGTGCACAAATCATAAGTGTGGTTTGATAGATTTTTCATCAGATAAAAACACCTCGCGGGTTCATTCTTTACCTTAACAACTCCAAATAATTCCCTATCAAACGTAGCTCTGAACCCACCACTCTGACTACCCCATCCTTCCCTGGGAAACCTCTTACTGATTAATTATGGCTCTACACTTTCTGCTGGAGAAACACACTGTCCTTCCAAAGTCGTATGGGCAGCAGTGCTAACTCTGAGTCACATTTCTAGACTCCAGGCTTCCCCTTACTCACGGTGCAGCCTGAGGCCACAATTCCTTTACCTCTGTAGGGCTTAGTGTCTGCATCTGTAAAATGGAGTAGTAAGGGTTAGTTTCTATTTCACAAACTTCATAAAAAATTAGCTGTAGGCTGGGCATGCTGGCTCATGCCTGTAATCCCAGCACTTTGGGAGGCCGAGGTGGGTGGTTCAGGACTGTTTGAGCCCAGGAGTTCGAGACCAGCCTGGGCAATACAGAAAAACCCTGTCTCTATGAAAAATACAAAATTAGCCAGCCATGGTAGCAAGCACCTGTAGTCCCAGCTGCTCAAGAGGCTGAGGTGGGAGGATCGTTTGAGCCTGGGAGGTCAAGGCTGCAGTAAGCCGTGATTGTGCCACAGCACTCCTGCCTGGGTGACAGAGTCAGACTCTGTCTCAAAAAAAAAAAACAAAGAAAGAAAGAAAGAGCTGTAAATAAACAAATGCGTTATAAATTAAAAATATATAGAAACATAAAATTGATGAAATGTAATAATATGTTATGCTTATAACATATAATATATAATGTATATAATTGATGACATTAATTAATTAAATGGAATAATTATTGGCCATCACCATCTTTGATGGTGTCCATTCCTTTTACTTTGATATACATTTATGGAGGTGTTTTTATGCCAGTTGAAGGCAAGGCGCTGTGGGGGACACAGAGGCCAGGAAGATGCACCCCTCCCACACCTGCCCAACAAGCACTGGAGATATAGTGGAGAGTGGTAGAGAGGTGTACAGTGTGGAAGCCAGGTACACAAATGACCTTTAAAAGATTCTCTCGGCTTCAGCCAGTGTGGTGTTTTATGGGGCTCTGATGGAGCTTGAGCTGTTTACTATCTCTCTCTGCTTTGCTCTGAAGAATTCTGCCTGGAGGCAAAGGGGAATTGAGGCCCAAACTCAGTGGTGATGGTTGGTTAACCCTTTCCGGCCCAGAGTTGGTGATTAGGGTTGGACTGGGAGCTAACTTTAGCTGCTAAGCTTCGTGCTTCATGTTGCATTTTCAATGATCAGTGATTGTGTTTTCTCCTCTTCCCTCACACACTTCTAGCCAGGTCACTCTCAGACTGCCTCTCCCCTTCATTCAACTCACATCCTGGGAGACAGGGAGCCTCAGACTACAGAGCTCCCAGGGGAGGGGCCTGCTTGCTAAGTGGACCCATTATCACCACTGGCCTCCTTGAAGGTCAGTTGCCCAGCTCTGCTTCTCCCCTTCTCCTGTGGGAGCAGGCTCCCCAGGGTACTTTTCCATGCCTCGCAAGCTCCAGTGTGGGTGGCTGAGGATAGGAAAAGCCATGGCAGGTGGAAATCAATGTTTTCTGGGACATCCGAATCCTGCTTCTCTGGGATTTATTTCTGAAGCATGGAATCACAGAAAGGATGCTAAGGTCAGAGGGTTAGAAGTTGGAAGCCTGGAACTCAAGTCTACACGTGATCAGTCCTGATTATCTTGCTGTTTGTTTGTTTCTTGGAGCTTTAGTTTCTTTGCTTATAAAATGAGAATAATACTGACCCAACTCATCGCAAAAGAGTGATTGTCCTTTTGAACTGTAATGTGCTAGGAGGAATGTATGAGATTATTATTCTTACTATTGTTCTTCTTCCCTGCCCTCCCGTTATTGGAAAACCATATAATAGTCTTTTAAAAATAAAATTACAAAAGTAATACATATTTAAGACATATACTATAAGCAGTAAGAAGGGCCCAAGGTGAACAGTTCAACTCCCCTTCACTATCCTCACTCCCACGCCTCCAAACCCACCCTTCTAAGATCGATACTCCTGTTCATTTCTTTTCTTTCTTTCTTTTTTTTTTTGAAATAGAGTTTCGCTCTTGTTGCCCAGGCTGGAGTGCAATGGTGCAATCTCAGCTCACCGCAACCTCTGCCTCGCGAGTTCAAGTGATTCTCCTGCCTCAGTCTCCCAAGTAGCTGGGATTACAGGCATGAGCCATCATGCCCAGATAATTTTTGTATTTTTAGTGGAGCCGGGGTTTCTCCATGTTGGTCAGACTGGTCTCGAACTCCCAACCTCAGGTGATCCACTTGCCTTGGCCTCCCAAAGTGCTGAGATTACAGGCCTGAGCCACTGTGACCAGCCCCGTTCATTTCTTATGTATCTTTTCCGACACCTTCTGTGTGTACACAAGTGAGTATGTATGTAATAGGGTTCTTTTTACCTAAATCAGATTATACTGTACATCTCTTCTGCGCCTATTTTTTCATTTAGAATTTTGAAGAACTTTTCATTTTAGCACAAATAAATTCTTTCGAGTGGCTACATGACACTTCAGGATGTGAATATACTATGATGTGTTTACCAAGTGCCAAAGTTGAACATTTGGAATTCCCATTTTTTCTTTTTCTTTTTTTTTTTTTTTTGAGACAGGGCCTCGCTCTGTCACCCAAGCTGCAGCGCAGTGGTGTGATGATAGCTCACTGTAACCTTGAACTCCTGGCTCAGGTGATCCTCCCACCACAGCCTCCCAAGTAGGTAGGACTGTAGACACACATTACCATGTCTAGCTAATTTTTTAAAAACAATTTTGTAGAGATGAAGGTCTCACTATGTTGCCCAGACTGTTGAACTCCCAGGCTCAAGCAATCCTCCCACCTCGGCCTTCCAAAGTGCTGAGATGACAGGCTTAAGCCACTGCGCCTGGCCTCCCATCCTTTTAAGGTCCCTTAGGCTGGCAGTTTGGAAGCTCCACAGTTGTCCCTGACTTTGTGCTCTTCCTCATTTCATCCTCTTAGGAGTCCTTGGGGCCCGTGGGAGCTGGATGTAGCCGGCATATCCGGCCTCAGGATGGGAGGAGCAGTGAGAGACTTGTCGGCACCCATGGGCTGAGGTCTCCCCAGGGCACAGGAAACAGAGGAGGAAACACTGGGGCTAGGGACATCGCTCAGTGTCTCTGTCTCTGTTGACCTCTTCAATCTTCCTGACTACCTCCCAACCCACGCCGGGGTGCTTGATCTGGCCTCGCAGTAGAATCACCGGGAAAACTTCTGCCATCTCAGAGTGAGACCACGTCCCAGGCTAAGTAAACTAGAATCTTTAGGGGCCAACCCTGGATAGCAGCAATTTGAAATATTTTAGGTGATCCTATTGTGCAACTGCAAGAGCTACAGTGCCTAAGCCTGGAAATAATAACAGCATGACAGGCCTGAGAGTCTTTGCTTTCTTCCTCTTTTCAACTATGAGAGCGAGATGCTTATCTCACAGCATATGCACCAGAATGCATTTAACATCCGTGTTGTGTACATTTTCTTATTTTATTCCTATTTTATTCTTTGCCAAGTTTTTATTTAGTTGCTCTTTTGACTCTTGTTCGAAATTGTTTATGTAAATTAGTAAGAAGCTCTTAGCAGACAATTTGGCAATATGTATCAAGAGAATAAAACTGTTCAGAATCATTGGCCTAGTTATTCCACTTTTGGAAGCTGTCCTACAGAAATAACATAAATGTAGGGGGACGCTATATGCGTAAGATGTTCATCGAAGCATTATTTATGTTAATGAAAAACTGGCAAAACCTAAATGTCCAATGATACAGGAATGGATAAGTAAACTGTGGCACATCTCTCTGGTAGAATATTAAGTAATCGTTAAAATTATGGTTATGAAGCCAAAGTAATAACATGGAAAATGCTTGTGCCATAAAGTTAAATGAAAACGTAGGACACAAAATTGTGCAGATACACTATAATCACAACTACAGGCAGAGGGAACGAAATATAAAGGAAGCAGAAAGTAGAAGAACAAAATGCTAACATAGATTGTGTTAGAATGTTAAGACTTTCTTTCTTTTTCCTGCTTTCCAGGTTTTTATAATATGATTACATTACTGTTGAGCTGGAAACAAATGGTAAAAACAAAAAATTTCTCTTGTGCATTTTTAAATATGTCTGTCTGAGACTGGAGACACCCTAATGTTAAGATCCGTGGCCAGGCGTGTGGTGGCTCACACCTGTAATTCCAGCACTTTGGGAAGTCGAGGCAGGTGGATCACCTGAGGTCAGGAGTTCAAGACCAGCCTGACCAACATGGAGAAACCCCGTCCCTACTAAAAATACAAAATTAGCTAGGCGTGGTGGCTCATGCCTGTAATCCCAGCTACTTGGGAGGCTGAGGCAGGAGAATCGTTTGAACCTGGGAGGCGGAGGTTGCAGTGAGCTGAGACTGCGCCGTTGCACTCTAGCCTGGGCAACAAGAGCGAAACTCAGTCAAAAAAAAAAAAAAAACACAACCCTACAAACAATGCTAAGGCCACTGTACAGCATGCAGCACCTCAGGCTGCCTACAAAAGGCCTGACAACAATGGATCAGAAGTCAGAGGACCTGGCTTTTAGCCCCACTCTCAACTTCACAGTGTGACCTTGAGCAAGTTTTTCCTCCTTTCTGAACCTCAGCTTCCTAATCTGTGAAACAAAAGATTCAACCAGGAGGATGCTCAAGAGCCTGCCGGCTCTGAAGTGTGATGATCATGACGTGGGTGGTGAAAAAGATGATACTATTGAACCCCAAGTGCATTCAGATCCATCGAATGGGAGACTAAGAGGTAGAAAAGTATCTGTCCTAAAATGTGTGCAGGCCAGCTGCTCCAGCTCCTTGTTTCTACACTCAGAATTGCTACACTCCACCCTTTAAATCCTGAAAAGCATAACTGAATAAATACAAGGCAAATCACGCCCTTCTGTTCAATATTTGGTCATTTCTCTCCACAACACTTGCATGCAGTCCTGATAACTTGTAAATATAAGTGCCTCTGAAATATGCAGGAGACTGTTTGGAGCCAATCAGGAAACCCTGCTCCACCCCCAGCCCTGATTTCTCATCTTGATAAAGTGATTTTCCTCAACAGGCAGAGGATGGGGAGTCATAAATCAGTGACAACACAGCTCCTTGGGGTCCGTGCTGCCCTCTGCTTGGGAACGATGCCTCTCTTAGATGATGTGGATGCACCAGCCTGGGGCTAGAGAATAACAAGGAGAAAGGTCTGGGGTTGTTAAAAGCAGAATCATTCTGATGGGAAGGAAAATTGAAACCCCAGGATTTAAAGAGAGCAATAAAGGTGACGATGGGAACCGGGAAGCCCACGGATACACAGTGCCGCCTCCCTCATCTGGCAGAAGGGAAGGAGCTGCTGGGATTGCTGCCTTTTCCACATGACTGAAGTTTAACTGTTGAAGTGCCAGAGTTGACCTTTAACCCCATTAAGATGCTTCTCGATCTTCTTAAATGTCGGTGTAAGACATAAGTTAGCGTTTTTCTAATAATGCAAGGGAAAGGAACCAAGAGTTATATCATCATATATTTATTTGGGTGATTATTTGGGGAATGTCCATATTCCTCATGGGACCATAAGTTCTGTGAGGATGGGGACTGTGCATTTCAGCCCTCAGGATGTGCCTGGCACAGACATATTTGTTGAATGAGACACTCAAGACCTATTTGTTGAATGAGTGGATGAGAACCCCCGACTTCCAATAAGCTGTATTATGAAGAACTCTCTGCACTGTACATATTGGAAAATGGCTTTTGCTAAGCTAGGCAAAACTGGAAATGTATCCAAGGGCTTTATGGGGCCTATAAAGGCACTGTTGTACTGAGAATTGACTAGGACCCGGCTGGAGCCCTGCGGAGTCCCAGGAAGAACTCCTTCTCCTCACTCCTGCTTGTCTTTGGACTCTTTCGGTTTCTCTCCCATTGAGGCCCATCTTTTTCTGCTCTGCAGAACAAGGATATCTTCATCTTTTATTGGTCCTCAGTTTCCAGGACCGAGATTGGCCCTTCTTCATTTTTTCAGTTCCTCAACTTCCCAGGATAGGGCTGCAGTTGGCCTGGTTTGGTTGGTGTGCATCTCAGAACCGATTAACTGTGGCCAAGGAGCAGGGGGTCTTGACACCATAGGATGACTGCCCTGGAAACCGTGTAGGTGGAATGGGAGTGGGAGTCCCCAGACAAAGGGGTATGGCTCCACAAAACAGTAGGCCCTCACTACATTCACACCATCTCCTTTAGTTTTTATCACAATAATCTTGTAAGGCAGGTGGGCCTGTTGTCTTCACAAGCAGAAAAACTAAGGCTAAAAAAAGGATAAGAAATTTGGCTGAGGTCACACTCCTAACAATAGGTGGAGACTAGAGGCAGGTGTGGCAAGAGAGAGGTGGCATCAAAGCCTGGGGTGTCCCTCTGTGCTGTGCAGGCTCCTTGGTCAGCCTTCCAAACATCGGCCACTTCTTTGTACTGCAGTAATTGCAGCAGACAGGATGGCCCAGAGGGCTGAGTGATCACTGACCCCAGGAAACACGCTGCAAATTGCCCTTTTGGAAAAGCCCCAAAGTCAGCTTGCTTTTGGCTGTTTGTTTGTCTCTCTGAAAGCTGGATGAAGGTTGTGTCCTGTCTGCTCTTGGGAGCCATGTACTGCAGGTTGCCTTTTTGCAAAATTAATTAGCAAATCAAAGGTCGGAGCTGCCTCCTCAGTGATTGCTTGGACCTCCAGAATAGCTTTTTCTTCCTCACTGTGGCCGTTGGTGTCCTTTAACTCTTGCACAGCAATGGAAGCTGGCTCAGTTATATCTGCATCTCTACCCCCAGGAACTAGACTCACGCACTGTGCCTTCTATATTTAGGAGGTTTTTGTTTTGAGTGTAAGGGAAGATTATCCTTTGCCACTGCCAAGAAGCTGCACAGGTGTCTTTTGACCCCAGCTTATCCCATCACTGACATTATCATCTTTCTCATCACCAGGTGACACTTTTCTCCAGATATGCCACTGGTCATGATTTCCCCAAGTTCTTTTAATGTTTGACTCTCAACAACCTCTTAAGCACAAGCAATATGAAAACCATATCTTTAATATTGTCACAAGGCTGGAAAAAAAATCTTCTATAGTGTCTACATGGCAGAGCAGCTTGCTCATGACATTTGTTTTGTAATAATACTTCATATTCTGAGTATCTCCCTTCTCCACAGGTCAGATCAGGAAAGTAACATGGAGAAGATGAAGCGGAGGAGGCAGGGCAGGGAGACGGTGAAAATATTGTCAGCTCATAACCTTGGGGAGCATTTTATAATTACCTAATAATAAGATAGCTTGGCTTACCTAGGGAGTTCTGCTGTTCTCAAATAATCATTCATGAAAAGTTCAAATGGATGTTAGTACCAGTTAGGAAAAATATATTTGTCTGAGAGCAACTGGTGTCATGTATTTAAAAGATTCATTCAGTTAAATCTCTAAAAAATATTGTAAACTCCTGGTGGGAAAGAGCTTTCAAATAACAGAAAACAACTTAAAATGCATGAAATGATGAAGAGATTTACTATTATTTCATGTAACAAGGACAGTTTTTTGGGTTGGTCAATTTATTGGTTTAACAACAACCTCAAAAACCCCAGCTCTGTCCATCTCTACTTTCTGCCATTCTCAGTACACTTGCTAGCTTTCCTCACAGTCACTAGATAGCTGCACTATCTCTAGACATCACATCCTCACACATCACCATCCAGAAGCAGAAACTGGACAGTCTTTTTTTGTGTGCCTTTATTTTTTATTTTATTCTATTTTTTTGAGATGGAGTCTTGCTCTGTCACCCAGGCTGTAGTGCACTGGTGCCATCTTGGCTCACTGCAACCTCTGCCTCCCGGGTTCAAGTGATTCTCCTGCCTCAGCTTCCCAAGTAGCTGGGATTACAGGCATGCACCACCACCCCTGGATAATTTTTGTGTTTTTAGTAGAGACGGAGTTTCACCATGTTGGCCAGGCTGGTCTCAAACTCCTGACCTCATGATCTGCCCACCTTGGCCTCCCAAAGTGCTGGGATTACAGGCATGAGCCACCGTGCCTGGCCCTGTGCCTTTATTTAAGACTAAGAAACCTCTCTTGGAATAATCTACCCAGTCAGTAGCTACTAACGGGTCACTGGACAGAATTCAGTCACGTGTCCTTTTCAAAGCCAATCACCAGCAGAATTAGCAGAATAGTTTTGAATGACTAAGACTGTTGGACTGGGACTGGAGTGATCCATCCTTGAAATACATGACTACCCGATATCTGAAGAGTACATATATTCTCTTAACAAAAAGGTAGCTATTGGGTAGGGCATCAACAATATCTGCTACAGGGTTCACTACACGTTTCTTGATTTTAATCTATTTTATTCTGCTTAAACCCCAGGACATTTGATTCACTGATACTTACTGAGATAGACATCATTAAGCCTCACATAATAACAAACTGGTTTCAGAAAACTATAAAAGTGCTCGAAAGAGACAGTATTCAGAAAAGAGTTCCTTGAAAAAGTCCCAAAATGATCTACAACTTCACGACGAAGTGATTCCTTTTCACTAACTTGATATAATCAAATTCTGTGCCTCATTTTGAAATGCCAAGGCAGCCCTTCAGAAAACAAATGACTCCATCAACCACACTTGCTCAAATCTGTTTTTGCTTTTTCAATTAGCACTGGGCCAGAGAGAGGATGACTGTATGATATTTGAAATAACAATTGTATCCATATATACCTATATGTGTGACTGTCTACCTATCTATCTCTGTGCACCCATCGATCCACCTGCCACCTCTCATAACTGTCTACATTCCACAAAAGCTAAGATGTGCTCTTTGACATTTTCATTAGAGGAACTTGGGAATCCCTCTCATAGGATGGCACTCATCATATTGCAAGCTCTTTTTTTTTCCCCTCCAGTTTGACACTGAAAATCTTTCCATTGCATGTAGCAGAAATCGATCATGGTTAATTTATAAGGAAAAATAATTTATTTGGAGTCCATAGAATCAAGAGAAGATCCAGGGATCTGCGTACAGGAACCAATTACGGTTAGTTGCTGGGATGAATTCACTCCTGCATGCCAATCCTGCCCTCAGATTCAAGAGTCTGGAGAGAACGTCCAATTGGCTGCGCTTAGCTACAGGCCCTTGTGTTAGCCAGAGGCAGCTGGGGCACTTTTATTAAAATGCCTATCAAAACTGCAAAACTGGGGGAGGAGTCTTTCCTCATCAGGAAATCAGTGTTTGGGGGCTGGATGCTGGGCAAGCAAATACAGACACCCAAAGCAACAATGAGCACTGCCTGAAAGAAACACAGAAGCAGCACATGGAGCAAACAGGATTCATAGAATGTAACAATAAAATAACTTTTCTTGCTTTGCTTCCCATGTCTATTTAAAGCTGCTTGGTGGAGGAAATCTACCCTGTGACTGTAAACTCTACCCTGACTGTAAACTCTACTTACTTCTAGATAGTAAAACAACCCACGGTCACTTTAAGATGCAAACACAATCTGGAATTCAATAACAGAATGTTAATTTTATTATCACTTTCATCTTCATTCAAAGATAAGACTCCTCCCCAGTTCCCTACCCGGAATCAGGGATCAGTTGCAGGCAACCTGTCTGCCTCTGGTCATGAGAGTGGTCAACTTTTCTTTCCCTCTCATCCCTCCCTGGTCACAGCGAGGGTGGAAGGCATGGGAACAAGGACAAGAAAGTTTGTATTTAACTGGTACTGTCATCAAATGTCCTTGTGTTCTCATGGCAGAGCAGAGTTTTAAAGATGATTCTTTGTCCCTGGGCACCTTCATGGATTTTTTTGAGACTCATTTACTGTCTTTTTGACCACAACCCTTTTGCTCTCAGCTTCCCAAGTAGCCCACCTCTCTAGCTTTCTAGGTTTCATGAAGCAGATGACAGACACTAGTCTCCTGTGCTCCCGGCCTCTGACAGTGAGGGTCACATACTTACTTTTCTGAGTGATCCCGTTGTATCCCCCTTCACTCGGCTTGAGCTGAGGGATTGGCATAGCTCTGATGGGGTGTGTGTGATTCTCGGCACAATGCTCTCCAAGGAAATTGTCTTAAGATAATCCCCCTCTCCCCAGCTGCCATACCCTCAATTCTTTGGGTTCAAGAACACGAGGGGTTCAAGAATTATAATTTTTTTTGTTTTTTGAGACAAGGTCTTGCTCTGTCAGCCAGGCTGCAGAGCAGTGGCACGATCATGGCTCACGGCAGCCTCAACGTCCTAGGCTCAAGCAATCCTCATGCCTGAGCACCCCCACAACACCCCAGTAGCTGGGACTACAGGTGCCCGTCACCATGCCCAGTGAATTTTAGTATTTTTGTAGAGACGGAGTCTTGCCATGTTGCCCAGGCTGGTCTCAAACTCCTGGGCTCAACCATTCATCCCCCGTCAGCCTCCCAAAGTACTGAGGTTACAGGCATGAGCCACCACACCTGGCCTGTAAATAAGTTTTAAAAACCTTTGCCAATAACAGACAATATTATTTTGTTTTCATTTGCATATCTTTAACTACTAATGAGAGTACACATTTTCATATGCCCTGTGTGTGTCTAATAGTAGGAATAGTTAATACACAACTCTTACTATGCACTAGGTACTTTACTTAAGCCAACTCATCTAATCCTCACATAGACACTATGCAGTAGGTACTATTATTATTCCCATTTGGCAGATGAGGTTCAGGTTGATAAATTCACTTGCCCAAGGTCACACAGCTAGTGGATCTGGCTCTAGCGTGCTCCTGACTGACTTTTTCAACATTCCCTGCTCTGTTCATTCTACCTTACTCTGTGTCCTCCTTTTCTTTTTCTTTTCTTTTCTTTTCCAGTTCCTCCTTACCCTTCTTCTTATCTTCTTCATTTTCCCAGGGAGCACTTTGACCTCACTAGCTGTTGCCAACCTGTTCGTTTGGGTTCAACACACATATAGTGAACATTTAGCATATGCCAAACACTATGTGAGGGGCTGAGAGACAAATACAACTTGGAGTGACCCTCAGGAGACAACCATCTAATAGGGAACTTATGGGCTGCACACAAAAAGCACATCATGGTGTCCTAGGCATGCTCACAATTCCCCCTCCACAGTGACTGTTCTCAGAGACATTAAATGACCTGGAGGTCACGCAACTCAGCCATAGTGGAAGAGAGGAGACAGTATGAGGATTTCTGGCATACAAATCAGTCTCAGGTGAGCTCTGCAGACCTTTTATACTTTTACTGTTTTCATTGTCATTCCGTGTCCGGGGCACTAGAAATAGCCTTCATATCCATTTTGAGGCTGTTCCTGGAGCTTAAAGCTCATGGAAGGATACTCTCTGGTTAACTGAGGTGTTACTCTAGCAACAGCAACAATACAAATCAGAATAGTAGCTGCAAATTTCACATCAAAAGACTCAGGTGTGGAAACGTGTAACTTCATTTTCTTACAACTCAGTTAATTTCTGACCCCAAGCCTGTATTCTGCTTGAGGCAAGAAATTTATTCTAGTCACTTTCAAGTACAATCAATAAACTTCAGTATTTCTCAGTCTTTTTAAAATTCAAAACTTAGTCTATTCAGGATGATTTCCACTTTTCTGTGCTCCTGGAGAAAGGTGGGATTCCCTAAGTGGTCCCCCATTGGCAGTGTGCTTCTGAGGTGGATGGTGGTGTCTGTTTGCAGCTTCTGTGGGCCTCATTGTTGGGCTTGGCTGGGGTAATAAATAGTCCTGCTCAAACAGAGATTGCACTGTCCTGGTGCTGGGGATCCCTGAGTTGTAATCACATCCCAGTCAGATTTGCTATGGGGACAGTCCACACCACATCCCTCTGATGCGTGACCCCTCATCCCAACTGAGATCCCCTCCTAAGGCTCTCTCTCAGTTAACTTCCTTGACCCACCTATAAGAACCTGAGTCACCCTCTCATGTCACTCTCAAGGCCTAGAAAGCCCAGGGGATAAGGGCTTTCTGTCCTCTTGCCTTATGGCCAGAATGAGATGGAGAAGAGGAAAAAGAGAAGAAAAGAACACAGTGGTTATCATCTCAAATATCATTCTGTTGCATCAGTACACATTGCCTCCTCCAAAGCAGTGCTATTTTTTCATTTCCAAGTTGAAATCTACCAACATGCTTCTTTTGTTGCCTTTTAACCAGGTTTCTACTTCCTTCTCAGATTGATCAAAGAAACACTGGGAACTTTCCTCTCCCTGAGGAACTTCCACAGATGTACTCTTTTGGTCTCCATCCCAAACGTGCTGACCTGTGAATGTTCATCCACTGCCAGCCACCTCTGCCCTCTCAGCCATCGGTCCTCTGCACCTGGGACCTGTTGCTCTGCACTTATGGACAATCTCAGCTTCCATCCAGCTCCACGTTTCACTCTTTCCACTCTTGAATTGCATGAACCCAACCAACTGGTTGATATGTTTATTTTTCATGTCCTTCTTTTCTTCTATGTAAGTGTTTGTTTATTTTTTAACCTTTTTACTTGTCTTGAATCTTTTTTGGAAATAGATGAGGTCTAAATTAAAATTGTAATAAATAACACCAGTGTAGCCTTTTTAAGGTTAAATGCCTAGAACTACCCACATTATGCCAGATGTGGATACACCATAATTTTCCTGTCTCCAAATTGCTTTCATTTTGAATAGGTTTCTTTGTGATGTTTTTCCTCCTTCTGAGTCAGTAATCCTAGTTAGGTAAAAGAAAGAAAGAAAAAGAATAATGGTGTTGGGTTATCTGTGATATCCCAGGTTTTATGCTGGACACATTTGTCTGCATTATCTTACTGCATGCATCCCAAATTCCTAGCTGGAGTCAAACCATATTTACCCTATGGTTCAAACAAGCCTATCTGTAAGACTGCAGGGGGAAATGGGTGGACAAATAGGCAGAGATTGGTTTGAGTCTCCTGTGAAAAAAATTAATTTTCTGAGCTTGAAGAGAGAATCCACCTGGAAGAGAAGAATTTGTTAATTCATTCAACAAATATTTATTGAGCATCTACAATGTACCCAGCACTGTGCTAGGGATACAATGGTGAGCAATTCAAGGGCAGTGAGCCAATTTTGGAGGAGAGGAAGAGTTCTGAGTGCAGCAGGGGTGAGTATATCGCTCGGCTTGTCCTCTGACCCAGACAGTCCTAAGGCACCACAGCTGCAGTGCAGAGACAAGAAACACCAAAAGTTGCTTTAGTTCCATTTTCAAAGAAGAGTGAGAGAAAAGTTGAGGCCAATGTGTTCTACATCCTGCAAAACAATCCCTCTTCACAAACATCAGGAAACTTAACTTGGAGACGTTCTTGGACACCAGAAGGGGACGTAAAATGAGACATCAATAGAGTCTAGGGGCATTGACCCAAACAACCAAGGCAAGGAGGGACAGAGCAAGGGCAGCTGACAGGACTCGGGCCCTGGACTTGACTGAGGCATGTGCTGGGGCTTGCAAGGACTTATCGGGAAAAATTCGGGGAGAGCTGCAATTCCCAAGTTAAGAGGGTGGAGTTGGAGAAACAGCTTTGGGACTTGTGCCAAGTCTCTACTTGTATCCCCAGGCTAATGTGGCCTGGAGTGGGTTAAGTTATTTCACACTGGGGCTCAGAGGAGATAATGCTCTCTCAAAGTCATTGATTTGGTAACAGTCTTTCTCCAAAGTCCTTCCCAGACCCAGTCCACCATATGGTATTTTAGAAGAGCTTCAGGGTTCCCATCTCTGCTCTGCTGTTAACACATTGTAAGATGTTGGACAAGTGAATGTATTCCCTTGATTTGAGCTCTACTTCTTCATCTTTTGAAGGGAGTTGTTGGACTAGAGGAGCTGCAATATTCTGTGATTCTTGGGCTGATTTCACTGGTTCTGGGTACCGCCGATAATCTGATCCAGTCTTACGTATCCTGACTAATCCCCCTCATGTCCTTGGCCCTTTCGCTCTAGCCAAGCCAGTTTTCTCACTGTCCGTTGAATACAGCACACTCATTTCCATTCCTGACTCTTTGGCAAATTCCTCCCTAGGGACACTAAACACATCAGAATGCACATGCTGGTCAGACCACGGTCCCTCCATTGTCAGGAGGGACATACCCACTACCTTCCCTGATGCGGACTTTCCAGATGGGGGTATGTCAGCTTCCCTGGGCATCTATTTACATCTCTGACATTGCTTTGTCCAGATCCTTTGTGAATTCATTTATATTTCCCTCATATACTACATCTTGCAGTAAAGTGTTCCACAAGTTTATTACCCATTCCTTTTATTTGCCCTAACTATTCCTCTCTCATCTTCCCCTCCAGCGAGTATTTGGGTTGAATAAGTCCTTGTTCACCTTCTGGTTGTTGATGAGTTTACTGATTGCCTTCGTGTCCTTTTCCAGTCTGGAGGGTTCTAACCCTTTCTGGCCTGTCTTCCCTCGGCAGCCTTCGGTTATTCTTTTCCGTTCCTTCTCCAGTATCTGAACATCAGAGGTTCAGGTACTAGAACCCAGCACAAATCAGTGAGAGGTGGATGTATCATGTTTAAAGAAATGCGGGGGTGGGGGCTCTGTTATTTTCAGCCACCTCCTCCCCTTGCTGATGCCTGACGTGTTTTCTTGGCTTTTGGAGCAAAGCAGGACTTTCAACTCATGTATCGGAAGGGAAAATTCTTCCAAAGGCCCTCTCCTGACTTTTGACAGAGATGTTAGTCACAGAGTTCGGATTTTATTTTTAAACGTATCTGCACATACCACATTAAATTTATCTGCCCCTTTTCTGGCCAAATTATACAAACTCGGTGGGTAACAATAACTAACACTTAGTGAGCTTTTACAATGCCCCAGGCACTGTATTAAATGTTCTCCTTGCAGTATCTCTTTTAATTCTCTCTGCAACCCTATGAGGTAAGGACTATTATTACACAATGTTGAAGACAAGGATATTGAGAAACAGACAGATTAAGTAACTTGATTATCACACAGCTGGCAAATGACACAGCCTAGACTCAAACTCAGGGAGTCTGGGGTTTTCAGCCTTGATGCTCTAACCATTCGACCCTGGCTGTGGACTGGAATCACCTGGGAGCTTTGGAAAAAACCACTAATTCCTGGGGCCCCACCCAGGGCAGTTAAATCAGATTCTCTGGAGAGATCTTCAAAAGCTCCCGGAGATGATTCCAATGTCCATCCAGGGTCAAAGACCAATGCTCTGGTGCCTCCTCCTGTCAAAGCCTGTCAGTTTCTTGCTACTGTACCTGGAGGATTATAGTTGGAGCCATCTGCAAGGGAAAGATTTGTCATGTGACCTTCCCCTCCAGAACATGTATAAAGATGTTAAATTATACCAGTCTTGGCACAGACTCTTTTGTTTTTTTTTTGCTGTTGTTGTGGTAAAATATAAATAACATAAAATGTATCATGTTAACTGTTATTTAAAAAATATTTACTTTTTAATACATAAACTGGGTCGTTCTACATATGTATATTTTCTTTTTAAATTGTGGTGAAACACACTAACATAAAATGTGCTGTCTCAGTGCTCTTGAAGTGCACAGTTCAGTGGCATTAAGCACATTCACATTCAGCCACCGTCACCACCATCTATCTCCACAACTTTTTCATCATTCCAAAGTGAAACTGCACCCATTAAAACCTAACTCCCCATTTTACCCCTTTCTCAAGTCACTGGCAACATCCATTCTACTTTCTGTTTCTGTGAGTTGACTACTCTAAATACATCATAAAGGTAAAATCATACAGTATTTATTCTTTTGTGTGTGACTTTTTTACTTAGCATGTCTTCAAGGTTCATCCATGTTGTAACATGTGTTAAATCATTTTAAAGGCTGAATATTTCATTGTATGTTTATCCACTTATTGCATAGATTCTTGAAGAGAATATTTTAACAATGGGCCATCTAAAGAAGCCTAAATTTTTTTTTTCTTTTTTTTCTTTTTTTTTGAGACAGGGTCTTGCTCTGTCATCCAGGCTGGAGCAAAGTGGCTGGATCTTAGCTCACTGCTCTCTTGACCTCCTGGGCCCAAGGGATCCTCCTGCTCAGCCTCCCGAGTAGCTAGGACTACAGGTGTGTGCCACTATGCCTGGCTAATTTTAAAAAATTCTTTTAGAGTGACAGGGTCTCGCTATGTTGCTCAGGCTGGTCTTGACCTCCTGAGCTCAAGCAATCCTCCTGTCTCAGCCTCCCAAAGTACTGGGATTACAAGCAGGAGACACTGTGCCTGGCTGAAGCCTAAATTTGTTCCTACCATCTATTTTCTGTTTCTAAGTCATTCTCTTGATAAAAGAGATATCGTTCTTTCCTCCCCCTCAAGTTTCATGGTGACTTAACCTTTTAAAAGAGCCTTTCTTAGAGAACTTTGTCAAAAGCTCTTTAAAAGTCTAAGTGGGTTATAGGTGTTTCCTTATTATACCTAATCCTCCTTTACTTTCTTAAAGAACTCCACTAAATGCATGTTTCCTCGCCTGCACCTGTCCACGACTACATTTTCTTTGTGACCTAAGGCAATTCCCACCTCCTTGGAGAAGCCTTCCTGGACAGTAAGCCTCAGCGACTCCCTTTCCCCTGAACTTCTCCAGTGTTTATTGCCTGCAGCAGTCAATCTGGCATTTACCTGCTATTTACTTCTTGCTTGCACCTCACGTTCCCAGTAAGATGATCATCCCTTAAGCACTGCTTATCCTCTGTGTGTGTCCTCTCTAGCCTCAGAACAGAACTGAGCAAATAACAGGGGTGTGAAAATTCTTATTTAATTGAAGTGAGGAAGCCTGCTGCCTCCCACTCAAATCAGGGCTTCTTGGCTAACATCTCAGATCCAAGCTACCTGCAGCATCGCCAGGATGTGTTAAGGACACGTTCTATCCCCCTCATTTCCCAGATGGGAGCAGAGCCAGCACTAAGCCAAATGGATGGGGCTCAGGCAAAGTTGTCTTCATCAGGCCTTCACTTACCTCACTTGGCTCACACTCCCCCTTTCTCTACTGAGCACTCATATAGTTTCTCTTATTCTTTTTTATTCTTCCCCATCTCAGTTTCTTCTTCTGCTTTCTGACCCCTTAGGGTACTACCTCATGCAATAAGGGTGGATAATGGGTTTTCATTGTTTTTGGCATATCTGCCCCAATCAAGATCCTCCTCAGGTGCTGGGGCTGTCATAACAGTCTCAAACTGGTCTCCCTCATTCAAGTTCAGCCACTGCTACCGTTCTCACTGTATCGGCCTTCTGCCCCAAACTTTGGATTATTTCCCTTGCCTGGACTATAGGAAAAATTCCTTCCGCCTTCCATGGCATTCAAGGCCTCTCTGGCCCTCCCATAATCACACATCATCTCCTACTGCATACCTCCATGCCTTCTATCAATAATAATATCTTGAATGCCTTCTCTCCAGGGGCTAGGGTTCTAGGTGCTTTGTATGGTCCTGGTACAGTGGTGTGCTCAAAAGATCATTCAGAGGAAACAACTGTTTATCTCCCACTCCTGCTAAGGTGCTGTTAATGCATGGGTTGCCTTGTTTAGATAAGGCATTAGGCCAACCTACTGTTTCACTGCTATGAGGATTTTAGTCCATGGAACACCAGAGGAGAGACATTTTGATGGGGACAAGAAGCCTTTCTGGACCTCTCAACCACTCCAGTGGTTTTCTACCCCCAACCAGGCAGAAGGTTCTCCCTCTTTATGCCGTACCCAGGGATCTGGTCCTGCTTGGGTCTTCTAAGCACCAGGCCAGGTCCATGCCCCTTCTTGGTTACAACCTGGGATCCTTTCCTTCCTTCCTTCCTTCCTTCCTTCCTTCCTTCCTTCCTTCCTTCTTTCCTTCTTTCCTTCCTTCCTTTCCTTCTTTCTTTCTTTTCTTGACAGAGTTTCACTCTTGTTGCCCAGGCTGGAGTGCAATGGCACAATCTTGGATCACTGCAACCTCCACCTCCCCGGTTCAAGTGATTCTCCTGCCTCGCCTCCTGAGTAGCTGGTATGTGCCACCACGTCCGGCTAATTTTTTGTACTTTTAGTAGAGATGGGGTTTCTCCATGTTGGTCAGGCTGATCTCAAACTCCCAACCTCAGGTGATCCGCCTGCCTTGGCCTCCCAAAGTGCTGGGATTACAGGAGTGAGCCACCACACCCGGCCGGGATCCTTTTTCTAATGGGATGCAGATCTCCTTCTGGGAACACTGCTTTAGGTGACCTTGGCCAACGCCCATCCTGTTTTGATCTTGTCCAGGACCTCTGTGGCTTCACACTGGTCCTGGGAGATAATCACAGACACAGATCTCTAGTGTTCAAATGCCTTCAAGAAGGGTGACCACACCTTGTGTTCTTCCTTGGGTCTAAACATCCTAAGAGTTGCCGCTGTCCTCCTTGCCTGGAGTTCAGCCCTTGACTTGACCCTTTAACCTGCTCATCTGCCAGGAATCCTGGTGTCATCCCTAAACTAGCCATGCCTCTGATCATCGCACCCCACACCTCACTTCCTCTTGATGTATCCTCAGCCCAAATCTGACAGTCTGTGCCAGCTCAGCAGGAAAGAGGGAGGCAGAGAGGTACTTGTGAATGCCCAGGAAGAGAGGTGCGACTACCCCTGGGTGTCAGCCCGAGGCCTAGCTACAAAGCCTGCCTTTCCTCTCTCTCACCACACCCTTGACTTAGGACTGTATGAAGAAAAACTAGAAATGTAACACAGGGAACAAAAATGGTTCCAGAAAAAATGTGTGCCTATGGGACTGATGAACACTTTTTGTGGGTTTCAGAGCTAACTCTCCCCTCTGTTGTGACTTGGAACGCTGCAAGTGGTTAAGTGGGTTGAAAAACAATTATCATCTGTTTTACTATAATACACATTTTCTATTAAAGAGTTTTTAATTGCAAATATAAATATTAACTAATAATTAAGCAACTGGAGAAAAAAATTTATATGGAAAAATCTCAGTTCAAGTGTAGCTCTGAAAATTACCAATTGCATCCCTGATTCCTATCTGTAAAATGAGGATAATAATCATTCATTTATTGAATCATTATTTTGTGCCTTTAAAAACAAACAAACAAACAAAAAGCAAGCCCTGTTCTGTAAGCTGGGGCTATAGTGCTGAACAAAGCAGGCAAGGCCTCTACTCTCATGGAATTTAGATTCTGGTCAGGGGAGACAGACAATAAATATGTACAATGTCAGGTGGTGATAATGACAAGTATTTGTCATTTTTGAAAAGATGGTAATACATCTCTGATGAACTGATATTTGAGCAGAGATTAAAGGAAGTGAGGAAATGACCTATGTGGACATTTGGCAAAAGAGGTTTCCAGGCAGAGAGAGCGTCAAGTACAAAGGCCTTCAGGTGAGAGCCTTGGGTGTGTGAAGAACAGCAGAGAGGCTGGGGTAGCCTGAGAGAAGTGAGGATAGGGAGAGCGCTAGCAGATAATGTCAGACAGGCCTTGTGGGGCTGCTAAGGCTTTTTCTCTAGAGAGTTGGAGAGTCATAGAAGGTGTTTGAGCAGAGGAGTGATAGGATCTGACTTAGGACAGCTTCCGTGTGGAGAATAGACTAGGTACAACGGTTAGAAATAGCACAGCAAGCCGGGCGCGGTGGCTCAAGCCTGTAATCCCAGCACTTTGGGAGGCTGAGACGGGCGGATCACGAGGTCAGGAGATCGAGACCATCCTGGCTAACACGGTGAAACCCCGTCTCTACTAAAAATACAAAAAACTAGCCGGGCGAGGTGGCGGGCGCCTGTAGTCCCAGCTACTCGGGAGGCTGAGGCAGGAGAATGGCGTAAACCCAGGAGGCGGAGCTTGCAGTGAGCTGAGATCCGGCCACTGCACTCCAGCCCGGGCGACACAGCAAGACTCCATCTCAAAAAAAAAAAAAAAAAAAAGAAATAGCACAGCAAACATCCAGGGGAGAGAAGAGAGTGGTTTCAACTAGGGCGCAAGTGGATGAGGTGGGGTGAAATGGTAAGATTCTGAAAATATTTCAAAGATAGAGACGATAGGATTTATGGATGGTCTGGATGTGGGGTATGAAATGACTTCAAGATTTTGACCTTGAGGAATTGGAAGAATGGAGTTTTTATTTACCAGGATGGGGAAGACTGAGGGAGGAGCTGGTTTGGAAAAGCAAATCAGAAGTTCAGTGTTGGGTGTGTTAAGTTAGAGATGTCTCTTAGAAGGTCATGCAGAGGAGGGGCAGGTAGCTGGTTCTGTACATCCAGATTTTAAGAGAGAGCGAGGGGTCAGAGCTGCAGATACAAACTTGGACGTCATCAGCACAGAGAGGTTTCCAGCCAGTGACTGGACAAGCTCATCTAGGTCTTCAGTGTGGCTGTCTCCCTTACATGGCTCTGAAGGTCAAAGGGGAGAGAACATGGCAAATACTTTTGTAAACTGTAAAGTGCTACACACAAGGAAAGGACCAAGTGTGCAAATATGGTAAAGAGCATAATGTAGAGCAGGATTTAAAGAAGTATCTTCAGGTAGAGTCAGAATCATAGAATACATGTGCAAGGAGAAGCTTACAAACCAGTGGATCAACCCCTTCCATTTTATCCAGGAGGAGCTGAGGTTGGAGAGGTTAAGAGGCTTGTCCAAGGACACTCAGCTCATCAGTGGCCCAGCTCATCCTAGGACTGGGGAGCCCTAACTGCTGGTGCGGTGCTCTTTCCACCACGTGAAACACCTGCTCACATTTACTGCTTCAGCTCTCTCTGATTCTGTTAACCAGGGCCAAGTAATTCTTCAAACAGAAATCTAATTATATCGCCTTGTGCTTTTATACATGCTACTTCCTCTGCCTGGAATACTCTGCCTCCTCTTGCTTCTCTGTCTGGCAAATTCCTGCCTTATCTTCCACTCCTAGCTAGAATGGCCCTTTCCAATGGAGACTTCTTTGTCCTGTTTGGTAGAGCTGGTAACTGACTCTCCACGTGCCTGCAGAGCTCCCATCCTGTGGCAGTCCTTGCATTTGCTCTGGCTACATCTGCCTCCCCTGCCTGCCTGTGAAGCTCTTCCTATGACCTCTCTGCCTCGCATACTGAGTGACACTTAAATGTTTGGGAAGGAAGGAAGGAAGATCTCTTCTTTCACATTAGTTCAGGACAATGGCAAAGCAGTCATTCTGTGACACTTCAGTTCCTCTGACCTGAGCATGCTTTTGGTTCACAAACTGACAATGACTTCTGGGGTGGGTATTTTCTTTTTTCTTTGCCATCCCCAGGCACAATGAGCAGACAATTCTGGGACCAGAAAATGATTTGGACATTATACTTGCTTACTTTTTATTTTCAATTCTCTGTCTCCTATTAGTATATGACTGGCTGTTTGCCTTTTGCTGCAAGACAAGGTTTGTGTTTGTGCCTGGGCTATGCACAAGCATGTGTACACACACACACACACACACACACGTGGCCTCTTGGGAGAGCCTGCATTCATTTTTTAGGTTTATCTCCCCGAAAATGCCCTCAGGTAGGAGGAAGAAGTGTTGTGCTCCCAGCTTATCCTGTCAAACTGCTTCTTACCATCGTCCAGGGGTAGGAGGACGGCAGGGAGGAGGTGCTTCTCTGGGGCTCTTAGTGTCTCCATTCTTCTGCTGTTCCACCCTTGAGCATGATAATTTGGACCTATTTCTTAACCTCTTGGAACCTTAGTTCAATATAGGTTTGGAATTTCTAGGTCAAGAGTGAATCCTAAAAACTCCTTCTCACCCCCTTTATTCACTGCTCTTTAGCTTGTTTGCTTGAGATAACACTGTTAATTACTATATTTCCATTCTGCTTAATTAACAATGTTTCTCAGTAGGAGGAGAATTGCTCCTAACAGAAACAATTATCTTATAGGTTATTGCAAAGGTCTAAGGAAGGTGGCAGAAGCTGGTTGTGACACTGCGGTGATGGGATCAACACTCCAGGTTTTGCTCCAAGTAAGTGATTCAGATTCTAACCGGGCTGGGTTTGCCAAAGAGCAGGTGGTAAGCCAGGCCAGTAAAGAAACTGTCCCTTCCGGAGGGTTGGGCTTCTGAAGCTCTCTTGTATTGAGAGCTCTTGAGTAATCACTGTTAATCAATACAATACTTTAGGATGCAATTAGGATTAATTAGCCCAGTGTTGCTAGCTGCCCTGCTACTTGGTCTGTCTCTTTGGGTGCCTCCTTATCTTGGCTCCTGCTTCCCCTGAAAAGGAAAATTTCCTTCCCTGTGTCCCCAGCCTGGGGTCTCCTCTCTTCTCTTCCTGTGCCAGTCCCCAACCCCCTCTCCACTTTACAACGTGGAGAGGGAGAGCCAGGAAGGGCCTTG
The DNA here is from genome assembly GCF_008728515.1 of Papio anubis. Classification (NCBI taxonomy): domain Eukaryota; kingdom Metazoa; phylum Chordata; class Mammalia; order Primates; family Cercopithecidae; genus Papio; species Papio anubis. The sequence goes on along the minus strand of NC_044977.1, from coordinate 42,795,832 downwards.
ACTTGACAGTGGGAAGAAAAGAAAGAACACAATCAAAACATGGTAGCAAACAAGAGAGCAGGTGAGAGAATGTGTGAAGGGTGGAGAATATTTTGGTTATCTTTCAAGAGAGAGCTGTGGCTGACAGAGCCACTTAGAAGGCATTTTGTCTGTTCTCCCAACCAGACAAATTGGAAGCTCTCTTGTTCGTTCCCTGGTCCTACAGTATGAAATAGCTTCAAGGTTTTTTGTGTTAATTAAAAGGTATGTCTATATTGCACATACTTCTATTTTTTGTGATGACAAAAACATTCCCCACAGCTCTGTAGGGAATGAGGGGGGCACGCTTATAACAGTGGGAAGGTTCCACAGTGGGGATCAGGAGACCTATCCCCATCTCAACCTGGGACCTGGAAGAATGGTCCAGGGCTCATGATAGATTTTCACTCAATATCCTGTGCTGCCTCTTCCAACTTGATTTTCACCCCAATATTAAATGAATGAGCTACCAGACTGGTATGCCCGCACATGCCCATTTCCTTCCTTTTCTTCTCTGCGTCTCCGCCTTTGTGTCCAGAAGGTGTTTTCCCTTTGTAAGTTTCTCTCCATTCTGCACATTATGAGTTTCAGCATTTCCGTTGCCTTAGAAAGTCTATCTTTGAGGTCTTGCACTGTCTCTCTTTCTACAGTGTCTCATAAACTCCCTTCTTGGATTCAGAACCACCCTTTCTTTCCCATTATCCTGTCAAACTGCTTCTTGCCATGGTCCAGGGGTAGGAGGATGGCAGGGAGGAGGTGCTTCTCTGGGGCTCTTAGTGTCTTAATTCTTCTGCTTTATCGGGGTTTCCTTTACCCAGAATTTTATTATGTAAAATGCTTCACTCAGACTTTGTTCTAATTATCCGATTTTTGGCATACTCTAGAAAGTCTTTTGATATTTTCCTTCCTCCAACATCTATTTTTATTCCATAGTTCTCTTTGGTTATCTTTTAGATTCACACTTTCCTGGTTTTAGCTTTTCAGATCCTTTGTCTTTCTCACTCGTTCTTAGGTCACCTTTTTTTAAATTTTCAAATATATTTTTTGTTCAGCAGAGGGCTCCCTTCCCATCCCTCTTGCAGCCCGGGCAGCTAGGATTTGAAGCTTGCCCCCTGCGTCTTTCTCTCCCGCCTTCTAGCCATCAGAAACACTAGATCACTTAAACTTGTAAACAATTCGGCCTCGCTTGTTTTGATTGCGCTAAACCTTACGTCCTCAGCCGAGAACGCTCCAGCACCTCCGCGGATCGCTCATCTCTTGGCTGCCCTCCCACTGTTCCTGATGTTATTTTACTCCCCGTATCCCCTACTCGTTCTTCACAATTCTGTAGGGTGCGTATTACTAACCCCAGTTTACAGCTGAGGAAACTGAGGCTTGGAGAGGTTCGCTCAATATCGTACAGTTTGCAAGGTTAACCCTAATCGGCCAGTTCTGGCTTTCAAGCCCAGCCCAGCAGCCTAGCCTTCCTCTCTGCCACTGCAGGTTATAACGGCTCTCCCCCGTTTTACACGAGGTCCCTTCCCCTTCAAATCCACAGGCAGGAAGATCGTTCCGAACTGATGGGGCTGGGGAATGTGGGAGTCCGGAGTGGGATTTGGGGGAGCTTCTTCAGGCCCGGAATGTTGGGTTGGCCAGGTCCCGCCGATGGCCCGCGAAGATGTAACATTTGAGATGGGGTGACCGAGCACTGCAAGGCGGGATGTGGCAAACGGCGGCAAATGCTCGGGGGCCTAGGTCTCGCCGCCGGAATGCCCGCCGGGGAAGGGGCTTCAGCCCACCCGGCTGGTAACCACACTCTGCAGGCCCTGGGCGGGAGTCGGCCGAGCGGCCGCGCCGCAGGGCGCCCCCTCGCGCTCCTCCGCGCGCCTCGAGGCTGGCGGGTGCAGCGCCCGCCGCGGCAGGTCCGCTCCAGCCCCCTCCTCTCTTTCGCTCCCGCTCCCCTCCTTCTCTCCTTTCGCTCGCAACTCCTCCCCCACCTCCCCCTCCCTCCTTCTGCTCCCGCGGTCTCCTACTCCCTGCTCTCTCCGCGCGCCGGGTCGGGAGCTAGTTGGAGCGCGGGGGTTGGTGCCAGAGCCCAGCTCCGCCGAGCCGGGCGGGTCGGCAGCGCGTTCAGCGGCTGCTGGGAGCCCGAGTGCAGCTGGCGCGGGCCGGGGTCGGGACTGCACTGGAGCGCTGAGAGCTGGAGGCCTTTCCTGCGCGGCCGCCCTATTCCCAGACGGGCCGCCAGCTCTCCTGGTTCGCCCCCGACGCTCCGCGCCGCCCGGGAGTCGGGAGCCGCGGGGAATCGGGCACCTGCACCCGTCGCTGGGAGGTGAGTCCCGGGAGCCCCGGGCGCTTCCCCTGCGCGGGTTGGGGCTGCAACTTGCAAACTTCAGCAACTCGGGTGGGTATCGGGGTAGGGAGGTAGGGGTCTGGGCTCTGGCAAGTTGAAGCCAGGTAGGTGAGGCTGCGGGCGGGAGGACAGGGGGTCCTCTGGCTTCCGCGCCACCCGCTGCCACCTCGGCTTAAGAGCCCTTGGCGCTGCCGCGTTCCCGCCGCCCGCCAGCTCTGGGTCCCGGTTGCACTGGGCCCTGCCCGGGCTGTGGTCGGCGCATCGGGGCTGCAGCGGCGATGGGGACCCGGGACCCAGGCCTGGAGAAGGAGACGGACGGGTGAGGCTGAGGGACAGAGGGACAGAGGGACAGAAGGACAGAGGTGAGGAGATGGAGGCTTAGGTAGGGCCGGCTAGTAAACAACGCGGAGGGAGAGTGCGGGCGGCGAGGCGCGTGGGAACGCGTGGCCCGCCTGGAGTGTGAAATCTCCCGCTCAGGGACGTCCCCGCTCCACCGCCGCCGCCTGCGGAGCCGCCGCCCAGATTCTTCCCAGACCCCCCTCCAGGACACTGTTGCCCTGCGGAGCACGAACTCTGCCCGTCAGGCCCCAGGGGCAGTGGCTCAGGTCCCTGCACTCCCGACTGGGAGGGTGGAGAGGGGTGCGGCAGCTGGAAGCGGGGACGCGAGCGGCGATTTCCCGATTTATGTTTCTCATGGTAATTTGTCTTTGTGGTTGGGGCTGCCCATTCACTTTCCGCTCACGTCCTGCGGGAGATCCAGCGAGAAGGGAGGGAGCGGGGGGCGCTTGGGCACAGAGAGGGATGCAGACGGGAGAGGGGATCGGGGACCCGCGCGGGGCGGGAGCCGAGAGGGAAGTGGTCGCGGGACTGGAGGAGGAAGAAGGCGAGACTCGAGAGGATCCGGCCCAACGGAGCCGACTCCTTTGCCCACCGCAAACTTTAAACAAGGAGGAGGACCACCTGCAGCGCCGTTCTCACCCCCTCCTCCCCCCTCACCCCAAGCCCAGTCTTTGGGTCGTTCCGACTGCCCACCGCGCCAGGCGGGAGTGGGCCTCGAGTCTGGATGAGGAGAGAGGAGCGCTGGATTCTGCCCGCACCCCTGCGATCCTGCCCAGGCTTTCTGCAGAGGGGCGGGGTGGGAGCAGCCGGAGCCGGGAGAGCTGCCTACCCTGGGGTGCACTCCTTCCTGGCTAACGGAATTGGGACTGGGGGTTTGGAAGCTTGCGTATCTAGATCTCACCACGATCCTACCTTCTCTGGCCCTAGCCCCATCTTTTTCCTTCAGCCCCTAGTGAATCCTACCTCCTTCCACGTTTCTCAGGCACCCCGACCCACTTCGGCCGCGGGGCCTCTCTCCACAGCCCTCCCTGCCCGCTTGCTCCTCACTTCCCACTTCCGCTCATCTCTTTAAGCCTGTTCTCTTCTTGACAATCAGCAGTGGCCTCTCACCTTTTCTAAGCCGGGACAGATGGCCTTGAGGAAGGGGCAATGAGGAAGGGGCAAGAGGGGAACTTGAACCTTACAACTGGACCTCACAACTTAGGAAAAGAGGGGCAAATTTAAAAACAGCTTGGAAAGAAATAGCCAGTACCTTGCCCCAAGTCTAGATTTTCAACGGAGGAGGAAATAAAATATAGGAGAGACGGGAGAACTTGCCACTTGGTCACTCATGGGGTGGTGAGAACTGTTCTGACCTTGGGGTGTGGGAGTAGACCACTCGCGAGGAAGGGCTGCCTCTGGCTGTGCTGTGTTGGGAAAGGTGAGTGTAGGTGAGTGTGGGTTTCCGGGGGTGCTCTTTTCTCCATGTGGACACCTATCACCACCAGTCTGAGAAGGAATGGCAGATCTTCCATCCCTTTTCTTTTTCCAAGCAGCCAATGCCAGAGCCTTCCTCCTCCAAAGCCAACAGTAGTGAACATAATCATCACTGTGGACATCCAACACTGTTTAAACCCCTACTGTGTGCAATGCACCATGCTAAATGCTGGTAGATAAAAAGAGGTACAGTGCTGAGCCCATGCCTAGAGAGGTTACTAAGTTCACCAGTTTGATCCTGAGATACTTGTCTACGTGTCTGGGGAGGGAGAATATGGAGAGGAAAATGCAGTGGCTGTACAGGCAGCAAGGTTCCTGATGACCCAAGGGTTTAGGAGAGGAAGGGTTAAAGAAAGCTTGATGACTCAGGTCAACCAGAGAGCTGAGCTTATTGACTCTGGCCTGAGATAGGACACCCACTAGCGAGGGGAAAAAGTTCCTTTACCACTTCTAGTGCCAGACTAGAAAACCAGAGAAGCCGAGAGGTCCAGCTCCAAACTATAGATTGCTACCTCCCCATTAGGACTGAGGAGCCCCAGAAACTTTCTTGTCTTAGGGTGAACTTCCTGGCTTGTTTGAAAGACCCTCCACTGGTCACTTCTTATTGAGACTCAAAGCTGGAAGAGGCCCTGGAGATTGTCCATGTCAGGAGAAGCACAAATTCAAATGCCTACAGAGGGCAGGCAGATCACAATGTGTTGATCAGGCAATTAGAGTGGCCCAGCTTATGGGCAATTGGGAGTTCAAAGCCAAACTGGCCAAGTGAAATGGTCTTAAGAAAATCAATTAACAGCCTTTAAGTAGCCTGACCCCTTATATCTATAGAGTAAGAAATTAAGATTCTAAGAAGTGAGCTCATCTGCCTTGAATGTACATGTTATCTTTTCTCCCTATACCTTGAGGATTGATTGAAATATGTCATGGCCTGGTTCTACCTCTGACCTGTTGGGCCCTTGGCTCACCCTCATTCTCAGGGCCCATTAAGATTCTTCTGTGAGATGATAAGTTCCTTGAGGGAGCCATCTTGTTTTACTCAAATCTGAGCACATCACATCCATCAATATTAGGTTCCACATGCAGAGCCAAGACTGGATTCAGATCTCCTGTCCCCCTTCCCACTGGGAATCCAGTGGGTGTAAACCAATTTTATTCTTTACAAAAAAGAGAAAATTCAACCATAACTTTTTGTTTCATCTAATGTAGCAATAGGGTTAGAGGAGATAAGACTAGAAGCTCACATTGGATGTTTGCAGATTCCAAGGAACATCCAGAAAGCCCTGATCCCTGAGTGGGGATCTAAAAAGAGGAATGGGAACCATCATGGGGGAGAGGAACAGCAGACATTTATGGATGGAGTACATATATTTGGGAGGAAGATGCTATTGGGTCCAATTATTTGAACACTGACCATGACACTCCTGTCCTTAGTCTTGGTCACCCTCTTATATCCAATGATCTGAGTTAGCAACTCATTACCAGTCAACAAGTTCACCACTTTCATTGATGACTGAGGTGGTAGAATAGACAGAGAGGACAAAAAGACAAGATCCCTGATTAGAAGTGCATGTCACCTTGTTATGTCTATTGCCTTAAAGAACCCAAAGCTGAGTTCTGGTGCCACATCACCTATACCCTGGCAGTAGACAGAAGTTTCCTATGATCTTCTAGTGTTGGCTTTGTCACTGCCTGGGTACAGGGTAGAAGAGACCATCAGTGGCAGTAAACTCCTGTATTCACTCACCTACTATGTGCCAGGCACTGTTCTAGGAGCTGTGGATACAACAGTAAACAACATATGCCTCTGATCTCCCAGGATGGGATAAATCAGCATGACTAAGAGTACACAATTATCAGCATTGCCTCAACATCTGTGGTGGAATTTACTGTGGTGTTTTTCCCCCTGTGGGTTTGTCTGGGAGACCTGACAGCTAATGTGGAGTTGTCCAAAGGACTTGGAGTCCAGGGTTTTGAGGGAGGGTCAGAGGGCTAGGATTCCATCACCTTAGCTGTTTCCTAGTTTCAAGTTCCCTCTCTGTGCCTCAGATTCCTCACTCATCAAAAGTAAACATGTACTTTGTACCTACAGTGTAGATAGAGGCAAAGCCAGGCTCCTGGAGATCTGGGCATCTGGAGCTCTGGGGATGACAAATGCTTGGAGGGAGTGTTATTTATACTTAAGCGTCTAAACCACAGTGGATTCTGGGGACCATCTTTTGCCTTATTCAGTCACCTTGATCACTAGCTTGTCTTCATTTCGTGTGTGTATGTGTGTGTGCGCTGGAAATGGTTACTTCTAATGAATGAGTTTTCTTTACATTCAGATCTTTGCATTTGAGTTTAGCCATCACTAAGTTGGCCTTAAATTTATGACAACACTTAACTAACTTGGTCTTAAATGTATGGCAAGAGGCCAAAGCAAATGCCTTGACTAATGGAATTTCATTGAATTGACAGAATTGAGCCCTTCATTTATAGCATGTGTGGACAACACCTGGATTTTTCACTGGCATCGTACTATACTTTTGCAAATCCCCTTCTTTGTGACTTTTGGTTTGATGACATCTGCCTTAGCTGAGGAGAGAATCCTCTAATGGGTAATCTGGAACAGGATCTTCATGAATGCCATTCTCTTTCAGATGGATCTCCTGCAATACTTTCCTTCTGAAGAAATTTCCTTTATAACCAGCTTGAATGCTAGAAAATGGCAGGGAGAAGTTCCAGCTGAGAGTTGAGTTTTGAAAGGAAAGGGACAGGAGGGTGCTGAATGTTGTGTGGCTCTGCCATGCCACTTCCCTTCCCTTCTGTTTTAGTGAGCATGAGAGATGAAACCCAAACCTTGCATGATGGCCTCTCAGTCCTGATTTGAGTGGGAGACTCACCAGTGAGAAATTATTTGACTTGGTGGCTTCAAAGCGGAATAAAAAATGAAGATGGTTTTCTGTCCAATTTGCTGCTGGGCACAATAGAGAAAGCAGAAGGAGGGATCTCTGGGACGGGGACTGGGGTCAGGAGAGTTTAACCTTGAGCTCTTCTTGGCAGTTGGTCTGCTGATTCTCCTCCACTGTCTCTGACTTGAAATAGAGGGACAAGGATTCCATCGGGCTTTCCCTGAGTACACGAAAGCTTTAAAGGCAATGCTGTGTGTGCTGAATCCCTCCATGACACTGTCCTCATTGATCTGCGTTTAATAAGGATGACTTAATCAGACTTACACGTGGAACTCGTTTGAATTTGAAGCCTTGTCGATATGATCAGAGTATCTTTGCATTCGAACCAGGAATGTCTCTGGCCAGCATCTTCTGTGATGGGAAAGGTTGGTACGTGAAGGATGGTTGGTGACCATCTGTCCTGCCAGTCCCCTGAGGATCAAATTCGAGGTTTCAGTTATGGAGCGGGGAGGCTGGGTTAGAAATGAGGGAGGCTTTTCTGCTTGAGCACCTCTGCTAAACCACTGGGTTCTTCATCTGTGAATGGGAGGTGTTCACAAGAATCCTAAAGCCCTTTCTGGCCCTCAAGTCAGTGGTTTTGAATGGATATTACAGTTGCTTCTTGATTTTCCAGGAGTGGCTCATTGACTTTTCTGTGGATTCTTTGTGGGGAATGTGAGTCTCAGGCTAGTTTCTAGTTACCATCCAGCCCCCCTGTTGTTAACCCATCTGACCGACTGCCAGTCGCTGCATCTTCAGAGAATGCATTTTCCTGTTTGCCTCAGCCTGAGCCAAACATCATTTGGAAGGTAAATCTGCTGTATACTGAGGCATACATGTGCATATAAACATACATATATATGTATATATATACACACATATAAATGTAGATGCAAGGCATTCCAAAGCTGTGTGTTACCGGTTGACCATCTGATTAACCGCAGTTCTATCCGCAGTTCCGTTCCTTGCCAGCACTGATGTGAGCCCGCCCTTGGAGGCAACTTTAGGGAAATGGCTTGCGGGGTAACAATTTAGATCCAGTCCGCCACCTCGCCCTGCTAATTTTCTTGTATTTTTAGTAGAGACGGTGTTTCACCGTGTTAGCCAGGATGGTCTCGATCTCCTGACCTCGTGATCCGCCCGTCTCAGCCTCCCAAAGTGCTGGGATTACAGGCTTGAGCCACCGCGCCCGGCCTAGATCCATCCCTATTTGCCAACCCCACTGGCCTACCTGAGCCAAAACTCCCTCCCTACTGCCCTAGTCATCATCCCAAAGGCCCCCCAAGAGCCCCACTGTTAAGAATACAAAAGAGCTGCAGTTGACTCTTAATTATTCAGGGACAGATGGATCCAGTGTGTGAAGCACCCGACTCAGGCCTCTTCTTTCCCTTCTTTCAGTGCCTTGAGTAACTCTATATCTGTGGTGAGAAGCTGGGGGAGATCTTATCATTTAATACAAACTTTTGTTTCTAGCAGCCAGCTCCCTCTGCTTCTCTTCCCTCAAGGTGCCCGGGGGAAACTAGTAGCCCTCTCCCAGAGGCCTCATCCACTCAAAGCAGACTGCTTTTAAGGTTTACACATTGCCCTGTTGGTTGGTGTGTATTTCTGCCCAAAAGCAGGACAGAAAAGGAAAATCCCACTAGCTCTGGCTGATGCAGGGTCAGGCCCCTGCAGATTTCCCCCTTTTGTAGAGCCTGGACTTTCAGTGTTTGGCGTCAGGGGTACCCTGGGTGGCGTCAGGGGTACCCTGGGTCCCATCAGGAGTCTAAGTATAGAGCAGTGTCCTCGTGGTAAAAGCTCCAAACAGGCAAGGTCTAAGGAGCACTTCTGTTAATGTCCCCAAGGCTGAGGGTAATGTTTCTGCATAGACCAGGTGCCTTGGGGCACCTGCTCCCTTTCAACAGCTCTCCACGTTCCAGAGTGAGACTTTCCTCACTTTCCTGCCTAGGCCCTGTCCAGAGAGAAGGCAGCTGTGAAGTGGGGTGAGCAGCCTCAAGTCCACCTCTGTATACAGGTAACAGTGGCTTGGTCCAGCTCAACAAGTAATTCACTGACTTCCGTAAAAATCACCTGCAGAGCTTTAAAAAAATATATATTTGACAGCCCTATCCTAGACCTTAATTAAGAAAGAATTTCTGTGGGGGGAGCCTGGGCACTGGTATTTTTTTTGAGCTTCAAATAGGCAGCCATGGTTGAGAGCCACTGACCTAAATCTTCTTTTCTAGGCTCTACCTGGCCTCACGCCAATGGCATGCAGAACCTCTTAGCCCTCAACCCTTCTAAACAGCCAGGTCCTTTCTAATGGGCACCAGCTACAGCTCCTGGCATTCAGATCATAGCTACTGTTTGTGTTCTGAATTTAATGACTTTCTATTATAAGCTGATTGTGAGAGCTCCTGTCTGGTTACTTCTTTTTGGTCATTTTTTTCTTAAAAAGCATTTACAAAAGTAATGAATATTCATTCAACATTTTTGTGTGTTTCGTCTAGATAGGTATGTAACCAAATTGTGATTGTACTCTTTGTAACCAGCCTTTTCATTTAACAGCATATTGTGATAATTTCCCCCTTCCTAAGTATCCTACTAAGATGGGCTTTATAATGGCTGCCTGGTATTCCATCATGTGGATGCGCCATAATTTATTTAACAAACCCCCAGGGTTGGACATTTAAATTGTAAACCACTTTTCACTATTATAAACAATGCTGCAGTGAACATCCTTGCACATAAATCTTTGTGCCTATCAATGATTATTTCCTCAGAACAGATTTCTAGAAGTGGAATATTGATGCCTTTTCACATGGACCATTTAGACCATTTTTGACTGACTTCCTACAGCAATAAAAAGTTTCCGGGGCCGGGCGCGGTGGCTCAAGCCTGTAATCCCAGCACTTTGGGAGGCCGAGACGGGTGGATCACGAGGTCAGGAGATCGACACCATCCTGGCTAACACGGTGAAACCCCGTCTCTACTAAAAGATACAAAAAAAACTAGCCGGGCGAGGTGGCGGGCGCCTGTAGTCCCAGCTACTCCGGAGGCTGAGGCAGGAGAATGGCGTGAACCTGGGAGGCGGAGCTTGCAGTGAGCTGAGATCCGGCCACTGCACTCCAGCCTGGGCGACAGAGCGAGACTCTGTCTCAAAAAAAAAAAAAAGAAAAAAAAAGTTTTTGGATTCAGAGTTTTAGAGACATTTTTCACTGCTCTCCTCTGAGACTTCGCGCTGACTGCTTCCCCCTCCCGGATTTGAGGTCAGCATCCCTTGACCTAGCCTTGGTCCGAGGCTCTGTCTCCAGATCAGTTCCACAGAATACTGCCTCTCCCTTCGTAGGAACTCCTAGGCTCTCCTGCCCCCACCTCCAGCATCCTTGTTTCTCCTTTCACCTGTTCAGCCCTTTCATCGTCATACCTCCAGCCCCTGAACCGTAACACTCAGTGCCTTCCAGCTAGTGTTCTGTAAAAACAGCTGTGGTTTATAGAGTTGTTACTATACACCAGCCTGGTAAACTTTTTATGTGCATTATCTCTTTTAATCCTCAGGTGCCTTATGTACACATTAAAAAAATATTTATTAATTTATTTGAGACAGGATCTTACTCTGTCACCCAGGCCAGAGGGCAGTGGTGCAATCACAGCTCACTGCAGCCTCACCCTCCTGTGCTCATGCCATCCTCCCATCTCAGCCTCCCTCCCGCGTAGCTGGGACCACATACACACACCACCATACCTGACTGACTAACTTTTGTGTTTCATGTAGAGATGGGGTTTCTACCCAGGCTGGTCTCAGACTCCTGGGCTCAAGCGACCCACATCCCTTGGCCTCCCAAAATGCTGGAATTACAAGCATGAGCTACTGCGCCCAGCCCACATACTATTTTTATCTCCACTTTCCTCATAAGGAAACTGAAACCTTGAGAAATAAAATTATTTGCCTAAGGTCACACAGCTAATAAGTAGTAGAGCTGGGATTTAAACACAGAACCTACACATTTAACTACCACATACGCTTTTCTCAATCTTCTTGGTGTTAACTCTTGGCTTGTTGTCAACAAGTTGTTCAGAAATGTTCCCTCAGCATCCCATGGACATATGCTGTGTCTTTCTCCAGTAGAAGAGGGGCATTTCTCAGTACAAACAGCAGGAGAGTCGGGATGCTGTTCATCAACGCCCCCCTTTCCTTTTTACTTCCTGGGTCATGTCCTCATCATCCCTTTATCCAGGTAACCCATGCTAGAAAACATTTCTTGCTCCTCACTGACCAGCTGCCAAGATTCCAGCATGCCTTGCAGCTGAGTAGGTCCAAGTTATGATGTATTCCTATTACAGCTTCTCCAGCCAGTTGGAAGAATTTGGGTGCTACTTTCCCAGTGTGGAATATAAGGCTGTCAGGGAGGCATGCTATAGTCATGACAGGGCATAGGCAGTTTGACTTCTACTGGAAACCAGATACTGCTTAAAGTGGAGAATTGGATGTATTCTTGCATTCTTGCCTCTGTAACATTGTCATGACTGAGAAGGTCAAGAAATGGCAACTGAAACTATCCTGATTCAATTCTGACCATGATCCAGAATGAGGTGACAAGATATGATAGGATGATCAGATGAAAGTGACCACATGCGCCTGGTGTTTATAATAGCCAAGGAAAGAAACCATGTACCCGGAGACCTCCCTTAGACTATAGGAAGTCTGACTTGGGGAATTATGATCCTAGAATTAGGGATTTTAAAAGAGAAGACAGTTTGTGGAAGGTGAGATTCTGGAATATGAAGCTTCGCGTTTTTATCCATGACTTGGATGAAACTGGAGTAAGCAAAATCAAATCTGTTGACAAGGCCGTGATAGGCAGCTCCAATAAAAGACAGAATAAAGATTCAAAAATGATCTCAACAAACTGGAATGCTGGGTTTCAACTAACAAAATGAAATCTAACAGCAGCAGATGGAAAGTTGCATTTAGATTGCAGAAATTAATTACTCAAGTTCATGAGAGGGTTGGGAACAGACCTGATTTGGTTGAGGTCCTGAGAAAAAGATCTGAGGGATTCAACTGCACACAGGCTTCATCAGAGCCGGCAAGGTGATGGGGTGGCGCAAAACAACACCATCTTAAATGGAGCTAAGAGAAATGTGGGGTCCAGATTGGGTTCTTCCTGGTCATTCTGTGCTCATTTATGAATATGGATTTGAGAGGGGACCCTGCCCAACTCAGATGTGCTTCGTGGAGGGCATCTGGCATCAGGAGGAGGTTGGGAAGCCCAGCCGCAAAAGGTCTGGTGAAAGAAGCTCCTCTGCTAAGACAGGAAGAAAACGCTGAGGGTAACTGTGGTCAACCACAGAAGAAGCAGGGCTTCCTATGGAAGAACATACTCATCAGCCCGGGAGAACCAGAAGAGCCCAGAGTGAAAAGTACAGGAACCTAGGTTTTCTAGAATGAGCATCTTCCCAAACAGATGGACTCTAGTGAAGTAAGCTTCTGTTTCAGCACTGGCCAGCAGTTCTGCTGCCTGGCTTTTGCGGGACTCCTGCCCTGGGAACAGGTGATCATCCTACCAGTGTACCTCTATGTCTTTGCGGCTCTGAGGCTGGAACGCCAATTCCTTTCCTGATCTCTTTAGAGCTGGGATTCTCAAAGTAAAGCCCCTGACCGGTGGCATTAGTGCCACTAGAACTTGTTAAGAACGCAACAATTCTTGGGCTGTACCCCAGACCCACTAAAAAGGTTCAGTCAACCTTTTGCTGGGCTGGGGCCTAGCAAAAAAAAACTTTTTTTTTTTTTTTTGAGATAATGGAGTCTCACTCACTCTGTCACCCAGGCTGGAGTACAGTGGTGCAATTTCGGCTCATTGCAACCTCCGCCACCCAGTTTCAAATGATTCTCCTGCCTCAGCCTCCCAAGTAGCTGGGATTACAGGCCTCCACCACCATGCTTGGCTAATTTTTTAATTTTTAGTAGAGACGGGGTTTCACCATATTGACCAGGCTGGTCTTGAACTCCTGACCTCAAGTGAACCGCCCACCTCAGCCTCCCAAAGTGTTGGGATTACAGGTGTGAGCCACTGCGCCCAGCCAACCTGTGCTGTTAAAAACCCTGTTGCATGCTAAAGCTGGAGACACTGCTTTGGACCACGTTAGGTCATTCTTTCTGTTGCTGGATGCTTGTGGTGATTATTTGAAACTCACAACCTACATCCCTTTACTAGGGAAGCATTGGAGAACCTTGGAATGAGTGTGGGTTTGAAAATGAGACAGATACTTGGCTTCAAACCCAGCATGGCTGCTTTTTGGTTGTGAGTTTTGTGTAAGTTCCTTTCCCTTTCTGAGCATCCTTTTCTTTTCTTTTTTTTTAACTGTAAGATGAGGTAGGACTGTGTTTAAAGGAGGATTAAATGAGCTCATTTAATAATCCTGGGAAGTATAGTCAGCTCTCTGTATCTGTGTAATCCATGTGAGGATTCAGCCAAACTTGGATTGAAAATATTTTAAAAAAATGCATCTGGGCCAGGTGCGGGGACTCACGCCTGTAATCCCAGCACTTTGGGAGGCCGAGGCGGGCGGATCACAAGGTTAGGATATCGAGACCATCCTGGCTAACAGTGAAACCCCATCTCCACTAAAAATACAAAAAATTAGCCGGGCGTGGTGGTGGGCGCCTGTAGTCCCAGCTACTCGGGAGGCTGAGGCAGGAGAATGGCGTGAACCCGGGAGGTGGAGCTTGCAGTGAGCTGAGATCATGCCACTGCACTCCAGCCTGGGCGACAGAGTGACTGTGTCTCAAAAATAAATAAATAATATAATATAATATAATATAATATAATATAATATAATATAAATGCATCTGAGGCTGAGCACAGTGGCTCACACTGGTAAACCCAGTGTTTTGGGAGGCTGAAGCCAGAGAATCACTTGAGACCAGGATTATGAGACTAGCCAGAACAATAGCAAGGCTCTCCCTATCTCTACAAAAAAAAAAAAAAAAAAAAGGTTTTTTTAAAATTAGCCAGGTATGGTGTTATGCACCTGTAGTCCTGGCTACTTGGGAGGCTGAGGAGGATTGCTTGAGCCCAGGAGCTCAAGGCTGCAATGAACTACGATAGCATCACTGCACTGTAGCCTAGGTGACAGAACGAGATCCTGTCTCTAAAAAATAAAAATTAAATTAAATTAAAATTTTAAATGTATCTATACTAAACATGTACAGAGACTTTTTTCTTGTAATTATTCCCTAAACAATACAATATAACAACTGTTTACGTAGTACTTACGTTGTATTAGGTGTTATAGGTAATCAAGTAATGATTTAAGGTATACAGGAGGATGTGTGTAGTTATAGGCAAACACTACACAATTTTATGTAAGGAACTTGAACATTTGTGCATTTGAGAATTTGCAGGAGGTCCTGGGACTGATCCCCCAGATATACTTAGGGATCACTGCGTCTTCTTACCGGCATCACAGTTGCCTCTCCTGCAGAATACTGTCTTCCCGGTGAGTTCTCCCTGAGCCCCTCAAAGAGAGGTCTGAGTGTAAGTTCCTCTGTGTCCCCTCACAGCACACACCAATGTGGGGCTCCCTCAAGTTAGGGATCAATTAACTCCCTGGACAGTGGAGAGTCAGGGCAGCTTTCCTTCCCACCCCTCATCCTCCTGGTACCCCTATTCTGTGAGCATGAGCAGGTTCATCCCTCCAGTGGACCTGGGTCTCACGAAACCTGATCTTCTGAGACCCATGAGTCAGCACACAGTTTAATCTGCTGAAGCCCTGGATGAACAGTCTTGAGGCCCAGACATGGCATGGTGGCCTCTAACTTTAAATAGGTAAGAATCTCGAGTTGCTGGTGTCAAGCCAGGCTGGGAATGTGAGTGGACCCTCTTTGGAGCTACAAGTTGCCTGAGTCTTTGGCACAAGTCTCTACTGAGTGGTCAGCAGGTGGAGTCTTGAGTTTCTCAGAGACAGAGAGCTCAGGTCCCCACGAGATAGCCCATTTGATGTTTTGGGCAACACTGCCCAATAGCATTCTTTTATTTCTCTGAAGTCTGTTTCTCCCCCTGTGGGTTCCATCACTTCTTGGTGTGGATGGCTGTTCGTCCCTCTTCTATGCCACAGCTCTTCAAACATTGGAAGCTGGTGAGCCTCCCACCTCTTCCCCACTTCAGCAGTCATCCTCTGGCTTGTCTCTTCATCTCTGGGCATAGGACTCTGAAGATCTCCCACTTCTCTCCAGTTGAGGTCACCAGGGACCAAAGGTGGCCCTCCAGGTGAGGCCTGACCAGCATATCCATATCAACTCACCTAGTGTACCTTCTGTTAACATACCCTCAACTCTAATCTGGCTGTCTTTAGCAGCCACACAGCACTGCTGATTTCTACTGAGCTTACAGCCAACCAGCACCCCAGGGTCTCTTTAACATAATGTACTCAGCCGCATCTTCCCAATTTTACCTGTGTGTTTGAATTAGTTTTCTAGGGCAGCTGTAACAAAACACTCCACACTGAGGGGCTTAAACAACAGAAACTTATTATCTTCCAGTCCTGGAGGCCAGAAGTCTGAGATCAAGGTGTGGGCAGAGCTCCTTCTGAGGGATATGACAGCAGATCTGCTCCGTGCTTCCCTCCTGGCTTCCAGTGGTTTGCTGGCATTCTTTGGTGTTTCTTATTTTATAGAAGCATCAATATAATTTCTGCCTTCATCTTTGCAACACGTTCTCCCTGTGTGCATGTGTGTCACCAAATTATCCCTTTTAATAAGGACTCCAGTCGTAGTGGGTTGGGATCCACCCTCCAGTGTGACTTCATCTAACTACATCTGCAACAATCCTATTTCCAAGTAAGGCCATAATCCGACATACAGGGGGTTAAAACTTCAACCTGTGAGCTTTTTGGGGGGACACAATTCATCCTACAACAGTGCTGTAGCTTTTTGACCTCCTGTTTGGGACTTTACATTTTTCCCTAATTTATCTTATCTTGAAATAATCTCTCCAGCTGACAAAGATATTTCGGATCCTGCCTCTGTCATCCAATGTATCTGTTGCTGCTGTCAACTTCAAGTGCTTCTTGTACATTGATCCAAGGATTTGCTAAGAGGTTGAATGGGGTGGTGTGTGTGGGAGCTCTGCAGCATGACCCCTGGACACTTCCCTCCAGGTGGCTGGGATCCATTGCTAAGCCCCCTTGGGGTACAACCAGCTGTATGTCCCACTAATGCTACTGCCTTCCAGCTTCCTCTCTAGCTTATACACAATGATTTCATGAAGAGCTTGTCGGATGTCTCATTTAAGATCTGGTTGATGAGCAAACTCCATTTCCCTTGTCTACCACCATGGTGACCCTGTCAGTGGAGGAGATGTGCTTTGCTTGACAGGACTTTTCTACCAAACACACACTGTCTGCTGGTGATCTCAGCTGTCCTTCTCAAATGCCCACTAGCCTTCGTTTAGAGTCTCTGCAGGAGGCACATTGAGTTGACCTTTGTGGTTTGCAAAACCCACCTCAGACCCCTTTCTGGAAGTTAAGACTGCATGGTCCCCTGGAGGCCTCCCAGCCACCCTAGTGCTTGCCAGAATCCTATCATGATTCCTATGAGATCAGGAATCTACAGCTGTTCTGAGCCTCATTTGCATGTTCCCTGTTCGCTGGATGTGTGTCCGGGCCAAGTGGCTTGAACACATTCAGAGCAGCTGGAGCTTCTCCGGGCCTCTCACCAGCCTCCAGCTTGGCCCTCCTGTGCCCAAAGCTCCTCTCACCATTTCCTTCCTGTGGAATACCGCACCCTGATGGGGGAGACAGAAGCCAAGCTGGAGACAGCTGTAGGACGTGCCAGAGAAGCCTCCCAGATTGATGAGCAGCAGCCTCGTTCCCCTTCAGCATCCTTTACCCTCCAGCTCCCCTCTTCCCTGAAACCTTTCCTTCTCTCCTTCCTATTCTGGCTCTTTGACTCCGTGGGGAAAGCACATAAGTGAAGATGGTGTGTGCCTCCAGACGCTGGACGGGGGGCATGAATCTGGCTAGATTGGGAGCAGGGAGAAGAGCTAGATGTGAGGGCCTCAGACACTCTGCTGAGGAGTGGGGCTTGGAAGACAGTTTGGGGTGGGAGGGAAAGCCGGGAGCCACACAGAGCTGGGTTGAACACCTACTTTGCCACTTACTATTAGAGTGGACTTTGGGCAAATTATTTCTCCTCTCCAAGGCTCAGTTTCCTCATATGTAAAATGGCCATCATACCTACTTCAGAGGGTTGTTATGGGAATTGAACGACACAAGTTCCTTTCTGTATAGCGGGTCACCTGGTAAAGCACCTGGGACCTCAAGGTACCAAGCGAACCAGACCTTTTGCAGAGTGGACTAGCGAGCTGGAGCCCAGGACTCAGCAGTTTGCAGAAGGGGACGGGTGTTGTGAGGATTTCCTGGTTTCCTGAGAGCTTACACTGTAGCAGCCTGTTTTAAAAGCTGTATGTGTTTTAGCTCATGAAATTCCTCACAGCACCCCCATTTTGGAGTGACTGAGCCAGGCTGAGATAGGAAGGTATTAGATAACTAGTAAGCCAATCCCAGTCTTCCTAGCCATGTGGGCCAGTGCCTCCCAACTCTCTCCTGTGTGTGACCAGTGTGTTCTTTTCATTCCCGCTTTTCCTTCATCCATTGCATTGCCTCCATCCCTGGCTCCATTCTGCAGGACGCTGCATTGAAAACAGTCCTTACACTCTCTCCTCCTCATGGTTGGGCTGGGGGCAGGAGGGGACTCAAGGCTCTGTCCATCTCTAAGGACACCTCTCCAGGCACCTTCCGTGAAGCCCTAGTCACAGCCAGGTCTGTTATCTCCACTCCCTCCATCCATCTGTAGAGAAAAGGATGTCATCAGTTAGACTACAGCTGATGGAAGGCAATTCTGGCATGGCCTGGCTGGAGAGCTTTAGGACTGGGGTGGGGGGGTGAAGGAAGAAGGTGGGGGAAAGGTGGTGTGGGTCCCTTTCTTGCCTCCTGCAGCCCTGAACCTCTGGATGCTTGATGAGAGGAGGTGAGGTGCTTCTCTATTCAAGATGGCTGCACACCTAATTAACCTGTGGCTTTAATGACACTTCGCAGCCCAATCCTGCTGGGAGGGAGGATTGTTCAGAGATTGTCGCACTGGGCTAAGTGTCTGCAGCGGTTTCCACTTCAGGAAAGCCTCTCCTTGAAAGGGTAGGACCGGCGAGGATGGATCCACACAGACCTGGGGTCTAGGTAGGGCAGAGATGCCTATGGCTTTGCCCTGGTCATCTGCTGGGGAAATCTCCCTAACCTAGGATGAATCTTGGCCTGGTTCGGTGCTTGGCCTCCTCCAGGGGCACAGAGGAAACTGGTGGTGGGGGTTGGGGGAACATGGGGGAGAAGGCATAAGAAGGCTTAGGGGTGGTTGAAAGCCTTCAGCCCCAGGGATTCTGATGGGATCTGCATCGTATTCTCAAATAACAACTTCCACGTGTAAGGACTTACTACCGGCCAGTCTCTCACTGAAGTCCTCATGAAGGCCTCCCAGGGAGAGATGATCCCCGGTTTACACACGAGGAAAAGACCTCAGAGAGGTTAAGAAACTTGCCTCACATCTCGTAACTGTATAGAGGTAGAGGCAGGATTTGAACCTAGGCCACAGTGAAGCCAAAGTGTGCTCTTTAACCTGACACTGGGCCTCTCCTGTGGCTCCTGCGGGCACAGTGCCAGACAGAGCCCAGGAAATGCATGTGGTGTTGGAGGGAGATTGGAAACCAGGAGGGTCAAGCAATCCGAGGAGGCAGAGTTTCACTGCAGGGATGTTGTTCAGAAGCTCTGTCTTTGCTGGGAGGCCCAGAGGGGGTTTCTGGCTCATTCTCTGTTCTGGAGAGGTGATGGGAAGCCACTCTACCCTTCAGCACAGGAAGTGCTTTCTCAGCCAGCATTGCCATGGCCGCTTCCTCTCTCTAGCCCTGTACTGGTTCCCAGTCTGTCCCTCTCCTGTGGCCTCTCTGGGGTAGCAGCCTTAGTGCCTGTTCCTCTGTCAGGAGCATGTGTCCTGGGCTCTGTTTCTGAGCTTCCAGGATGCAGGCATTAACCTTGGGTTGCAGACTCTGTGCATGAGTATGCTGGGCAGGGCTTCATTTCACAGAGGCCTAGGGGCAGAGTCTTTTGTCCTGGGGAAACCCCACCTTCCAGCTGGGCCTGAATTCGGGATTCCCCCCTTCTTGGGCAAAACCCCAGATTCCGTCTCAGATCTTTCCATATGCACAGGGAATATGGGTAAATCGAGGCCTGGGATGAGCCCTGGCTACCCCACAGTCTCCTACACTGAACTGCACAATCCTGACCTGGCTCAGGTGTGACACAGAGGCTGAATGGGGTGACCATGTCTTGGATGCTCGATGTGACAGGCATTCTGTTTTCTAAACACAGGCTCCCTAATCCCCAGGGGGCCATCCCAAGAGCTCTTCCTTCATCTCATGAATGGGGAAACCAAGGCTCTGGTAGCTAAGTCACCAACCCCAAGACACACTCTTTCCATTCCTTTGCTGCTCTGATGGAGGTGGGAGAGTGAGGGTCGTGAGATGGCAGCTTTGGAAGGGGCTCCACTGTTACATGAGAGGAGGGGCTTGCTGTACATCTCCCCTACTTCCATGTGCTCAAGAATGGCCTTTGGGCCTGTGCATTTGAGAGTAGGCTCCCAGGATGGGTTGTCTGGCCCCATCTTCACAGGAGTGTCCTGGCCTCAGTGACAGAGCCCATGACTGTCGGTCCACATGTTCAGTCCGATTCACACTTGCTATTTGCTGTAGAGGTTTGGGGTGGTGGGTCCCAGATAATTCACCCTCACCTGCTCTGGGCTAAATGATGATGATATTGAGAGAAACCTTTTTTTTTTTTTTTTTTTGAGACAGAGACTCATTCTGTCACCAGGATGGAGTGCAGTGGCGTGATCTCAGGTCACTGCAACCTTCACCTCCCGGGTTCAAGCAATCCTCCAGCCTCAGCCTCCCGAGTAGCTGGGACTATAGGCACGTGCCACCATGCCCAGCTAATTTTTTGTATTTTTAGTAGAGATGGAGTTTCACCATGTTGGCCAGGATGGTCTCCATCTCTTTACCTCGTGATCTGCCTGCCTCAGCCTCCCAAAGTGCTGGGATTGTAGGCGTGAGCCACCAGGTCCAGCCGAAACCATTTTTTAATGGACCACTTCACTGTTGTTGAAGGACATCTGCATCCTCATTTACTTCTCCCAGAAGCCACAACTTCCCTTTCCTTAACTCCATGCCAGACACTGTTCTAATGCCTTCAGTACATTGCCTGCCTCACTTAATTCTTACAATTACTAAGTTCTGAGTTTGGTACTGTTATACCCATTTTAGAGGTGAAGAAATTCTCCAGAAAGGGTATGACCAAGGTCGTACATCTACTAAAAGGCAATTTTAAACCCTTGTCTTCCAATTCTAAATTCCATGGTCTGTCCCATCCTACCACATGGCCTCTGCTGTTGGTGTGAACATGCTGGGGGATTATGGGGTGTCAGGCCCTGGCCCTGAGCCGTGGGGTTCCAAACCTCCCGAAGGCACTCCCCACCTCTCACCCATCCAGAGCCAGCCACCTCCTGTCCTCCAGGCCCCACCATCAAAGAGGGACTCAGTTCATCCAGCGGGGAGCTTGGGCATCAGCATATGTTTTGGGGCTCCCGCGTGAATCAGGCACCTTTTCCTGCCTTTGCCTTCAGCGCCTGCTGCTGCCTGTACTGCATCACCATGTGGTCTCCCTGCTATGAACTTCATTTCCCAGGGCAGGGACAGAGCAGCATTTGTCTTTGTGTCCCTTTGCCCAGCCCAAAGCCAGGCACCAAGGCCTCAGTAAATGTGTGTCGAGTTATGGTTAAAGAGAGAGCTAAAGCCATAAAACATCCCAGTTTCCCCCTCCTGCATCTGTCTTTCAAAGCCTGGACAGAGCATCTTCTCAAAAAGAAGATCCTTGATTTTCTATTTCCACTGTAGGGTGAGGACCAGAGGTCCTGAACCCCTGCAGGATTTCAAGGTCACTTGATGAGCCTCAGGGCCTGGAAATGGAGCAAGGGAAACGGGCTGGCTGCTGCGTGGAGCAACCATGGAATAGCATTGTCTTTCTTTTCCTTTCTCTTTTTTTTCTCACTCTCTCTCATACACACACATGCACAAACACACATACACGCACACACATACGTGTGAATGGAGGGAGTAAATCTTTAAATACAGTGGTGGGTGGGTGCAACGTGCAAAGCTTGGGGGAACACATTTTGTACTCTGTATTTATCCCTGATGTGCTCACAGGACCCTCCCTCATCCCACAGAGGAAGCTTAGATAATTAAAACCTGCAGAGGTAACACAGACCCTTCCCTTACCCACAGTCCCCTCTCCTAAAGACACTCCCACTGTGTGTTCTTACCCAGAAGGAAGAGAGGAAATGGAGAAGAAAGTAGGGAAGTGTCAACCCCCGCTCCCTGCACTGAGAACCCCTCTTCACAGAGTGGAGAGGGGAGTGTGGGTGCATTGATAGGAGTCTGGGTAAAAGCTCCCTTTCATCTCAGGCTGAAACACTAAGCCTTGATTTCCTGCCAGCCGCTCTGTCCATAAAGCAATTGCCCTGCCACAGGTCCACCGGGTCCGTGTCTTATGCAGCCTCATTGAAAACTGGGTGGCATTGATGGAGCAGGTTGCGCTGGGAAGCTTGGGTTTCCTCTGCCCAGCAGCCTGAGCCACATCAAAGGTGCACCTGTGGTGGGGGGCAGGGCACTGCTCTTCGGGCTGTCCTTTGGCGACACCCAGCCCTGGGAAGCTGCAGCCCCCCAGCTCCAGCTGGAGGCCTCTGTGCCCCTCAGCTCCTGAACCCTGAGCCCAGGGGAAACCCCTGCCACTGTTGGTTGACACCTACCTGCTGCTTGGATGGCCACACCTCTCTCCCCCTGTCTTCAAATGGGCCCAGTGTGGTCCTTCTCCAAAAACCTGCACCTAACTCAGCTGGCTTCTGGATTGTCTATGCTTTTTCTTGTCTACCAGGCTTCTGAATGTGTAGCCCCTACCTACTGCATTTGTGTAATCTCCCAAATTTGACACTGTTGACAACATCTTCTCAACACCCTGTCCTTCCCCAGCTTCCTCCTGACCCTCCTCCACACCTTGTCCTCACTCTCTCCTCTGCCTCCACTCTCCTCCCTTCACATTTGGATCCCACCCACCCATCAGGGCTATATCCAGCCATTCCTGATGCAAAAGGCCTCTTCTCCTGGGCCCCGAACTCTGGGGTGCCTTCAAATAATCCTTTAACAAATACCCACTATACACTTACAGGTGCCGAATACCCTTCCACCACTTTGGAAGGGGAAAGTACTGACAAGAACCCTGTCCCCATGGAGTTTATATTCTAAGCAGCGGAGACAGAAAAAACAGTGTTCGATTCTCAGTTTATTTTTGATTAGATGCCAAGCCTCATGAAGCTAGATGTTAACATATAGGCAGATAAGTTGCAAGTGATTTTTACCAAGTAGAGATGCAAATTATTTCTGTCCAGTAGAAAAGATAACTCCAAAAATTATGGTGTTATTGCCCTGTAGGACAGTTCTGTCTCGACCTAACAGACTTATTTCTGCATGCCTTTCTTGATCATGCAAACCCCGTTCTTCAAGTTCTTTTGAGCCAGCTTTACCATTCCTCATTAATGAGTTAAATAAATATACATATATGAGAGCATTTTGAAAATTATACTTTGACAGTGGCTTATACATTTTCTGTGTCTTTACTTAGTTTGGTCTGCCTCCTGGCATTTCTGGAATTGGAATTATACTATATTGGAGTATACTGGAATTGGATTTATACTGTACTTGGTATCTGTCTTAGTTCATTTTCTGTTGCTTATAACAGAATACATAAAACTGGGTAACTTATAAAGAAATGGAATATATTTCTTACTGTTATGGAGGCTAAGATGTCCAAGGTTGAGGCACTGCATCTAGTGAGGGCATTCTTGCTGTTGGGAACTCTATAGAATCCCAAGGTGGTGCTGGGTATCACATGGCAAGGGGGCCAAGCATGCAAATGTGCTCACTTAAGTCTATTCCTTTTCTGGAAGGAGCCACTAGTTCCCCTCCCATGATAACCCATTAACCCATGAATGAACTAGTCCATTCATAAGGAGTGAGCTCTCATGATCCAATCACCTCTCAAAGGCCCCACCTCTAATACTGCTACAGGGGATTAAGTTTCAACATGAGATCTGAAGGGGATGTTCAGACCATAGCAGTATGGATAAGGGGAAGAATCAATGTTTCAATTGAGAAGTGCTTAGCAGATATCACTTAACTCTCAAGTGAGGGAGGAGGTGGCCAAAGAAAGTTACCCTGGCTCTGGCCTCCCTGTGATCTACCCTAGAGAATGAGAGGAGGGTCAGGGTCTGTGTATGTTAGAGGTAGTCCCAGGGGCTATCTAGTGAGCCCTTGTCCACCCTCAGCTCCTGAGAGCAAAGCCCTGATACAGCCCTAACACTGAGTGGGACAGAAGGAAGGGGGCAAGAGCAAGATCCGTGTGCATAAGTAGGTGTTGGGAGGTCCAGGGATGTCCCCAAGGGTACACTGGCTTGCAAAGTTGCCCCATGCTCAGAGGGCAAGGGTAACATTGTGGGAGTATTCTTTTATGTCTAAACATTACCACCCTCTCATTCCTCATGCTTTTCTGGGTGGGAAGTTCTGCTTTATATTTTATTCCAATTATTCCATTATAGTTTAGACCCGGGGATGCAAAGAGAGGCTGGAATATCTGAAAACGCAGCTGGGATTGTAGTGGGAGGGCTTGTTTGTGGTGCAAAGCAGCTGCCCTTTTCATCTAAACGGCTGTGTTTCTGTTCTGAGAACGGGGGTGATGGTGGTAGGGGATGTGTGCGGAGCAGAACTGAACATAGATGGGAGGAGAATGGTAAGGATGATTCTGTGGGTTCCCAGGCCTGGCAGTTGCTCAACACAGAAGACCAAGGCTTCCCTGGGCTTAAAAAAGCCCAATTGCCATCCTGGCTCTCTCAGCCTCCTGAGTACCTCTTCCTCCAGGAAACCAAAGCAGCCCAGAGTTAGGGACAGGGTTTGCCCCTCCCCAGGACCCCACCCCAAGCTTCCAAATCTCCCAATTCCTAATTTCAGCTCTCAGTGCAGCACCAGCAAGCCCTTTAGAAGGCTGTTGTTTAAAATAGGGATTTCCATTCAGTTTAAATGTTGAATGTGTTCAGTGTTTATTTAAATTGGTATGGGAAAGCTTTACTAACATCCTTTTCTAATTGGAGCTGGGATGACTTTAAAAAGTTACCTAATCAGTGGTGGGGGCCGCTATTTGGGGAGCATTGTTAGTTCCTGGAGACTGAGGGCGGCAGGAAAGGAAAGGCATTTCTTCTTTTCTCTCTCTCTCTTCATTTTCACGCTCCTGACTTGTGAGTTACTCCCATCCTCCTCTGTCGTCCCCTCATTTGGTTCATGTACCACCCAGCAGCCACCCCTTGGGGGTCATTTACCAACACCAGACATTGGAGGCACAAAGATGGATGAACTGCTTTTCCCAGCGGCAGACACTCCTAGCCCAGTGGACAGTGACCCTTCATGAGTGGACAGTGCTTTCAGGTTGACAGAGCACAGTCACATTTGTTGTGTTTTGAGTCTCATGAGAACTGGGGAGACAAGCCAAGGCAAGCATTATCCATCTTAGGAGGAAGTTGAGGCTCAGAGACATTGCAGAATAACTCCAAAGTCACACAGGTGGTGTTTGACCAAGCCAGAAAGAGAAGAGCCTTCTGAGTAATGGCCAAGCCCATAATCTCTGGCCATGCAGGCGCTGGCAATGAAAGATTACAGGAATTGGTGGGATGGAGACAAAAACAGTCTGCATGGTAGGCAGGTCCCCGGGACCAGCGTCCCCTGAAACTGGAGTGTTTCAGGTATCAGGATTGCTCTCTCCATTGCCTGGAAAAAAATGAAGAGCTCAAATGACCCCCTCAGGCCAATCACTCTTTCATCCCTGGGAGTCACATTCTGGTGGCCAAGGAGTCCTGAGTCCCTATTTATTCTCTATTCCACCTCCCTTGCCCTCAACCTCAGCCTGTTACAATGAGAGGAATTGGAGTTAAATATACAATGAAGCCTGGGCAACATAGCAAGACCCCATCTCTCTAAAAAAACCACAAAAGATTAACCAGGTACGGTGATGCACACCTATAGTCCCAGCACTTTGGGAGGCTGAGGTGAGAGGATCACTTGAGCCCAGGAGTTTGAGGCTATAGTGAGCTATGATCACACCACTGCACTCCAGTCTGGGCAACAGAGCAAGACCCTGTCTCTAAATAATAATAATAATAATAATAAGCATCAAATGAAGAACATTTCTTCAGTGAGACAGAATGGGGTGGGGAGTCAATTACAAAAGGAACTTGTGAGGTAAAAACTGGCATGATGTCCTTTAATAGGTGACAGATAATGTCCTTTCTGGCTAGGGAGGACCCTGATGCTGTCAGGGGTGGGGCCAGGTGGAGGAAGGCTGTGGGCAGGAAGAGGGTGTGTAGGGGAGCAATGGGGTCTGAGTGGTGGATTGGCTATGGTGCTTGAGTGAAAGTGTGCTCATCCCCGGAAGGAGTGAGTGCTCAGGGCTTCTGCCATTCCTCTGACCTTTCATGCTGGCCTTCTTGAAGGCAAGAGAGGGTGTAGAAGAGATAACCTCTCAGAGTTCCATAAGGCACTGGTTCTCCCATTCAGGAAGTTTTTCCTACAGAGTATTCTGGATTTTCAGGGAGGCAGTGTGAGGTTTGGTCAGACTGATCATCAGATATACTAGGGGAACTTTAAGAAAAGACTGAGTTTGGGCCCACCCATGAGATTCAGATTTGATAGGTCCAGGTGGGGCTGGAAGCCTGAATGTTTGTTCTAAAAGAGCAACATCCTAATCCAAATACCAACTATTTGTTCACTGGAAATGAGGTGCAATCAATTTCCATCAGCGTGGAGGAGCCTGGTGGGAGGCCAGCTGTAACATATTGTTGCCTGGGTATGTTATATTTGCAGTCTGCCCCCGGAAATCCCAGCTCTCCAGAGAAGCTGGGGTGGGTCATTCTAAAGTGTAAAGTGTTCTACCACACTTTAGATCGGCCTCTTTAAGCAACAACACTTTTACATTGTTAGCCATTGTGTTTGTGATTCTCTATAAAATGTGTTATATGCATCCCTGCCTTCTTACACGGGGTAATGCAAGTGTAAATGTAACCTTTTCTTGGTGTCCCAAGGGTATATTAGAAACCTTAATTAATGGACTGGGCTCTGATTCAGTGGGGTGTATGGGACAATTTGCTTACGCCAAATGGCCCCCTGAGGTTTTGAATTTTGTGCCTGCTCTTTCCTTTTTCCAGCTGTGCCTCTTGCTGACGGATGTCCCTTCTTGCTAGACACAGTGTATCTGCCTAAGGCAAATTTTTCTTCACGTTTAATTTGCATTTCTTATATGGGCTTGGAAAATGGGTAACTAAAGTTCTGAATAGGGCACCTTGTAGTAAACTTCCCATCCTCCATTCCACACCTCCTCCCGGAGTAGCAGCAGTGAAACTCGGGCTTGACTAAGGAGATGGCCTTGACAGGTTTAAGGGTACGTATGCTGTTTAACTTTAGCAGGGGTTGGGCCATAAATGGACACATGACACGATTTTGACTAATGAGATTCGAGGAGAGGTTTTTGATTTCTAGGAAAGTTCTTCCTGTTTGTCAATAGAAAGCCACCAGAAGTCATTCTCTAGGTAGATGTTAAACAAGGAAGGCTGCCCTGATTGTTCTTGGCAGCTGAATTATAACTTCAAGAACTTCCTTTTTTTAAAATTTTTTTCCAAGACGGAGTCTCAGTCTGTCGTCCAGGCTGGAGTGCAGTGGCGCAATCTCAGCTCACTGCAGCCTCCGCCTCCAAAGTTCATGCAATTCTCCTGCCGGCCTCCTGAGTAGCTAGGATTACAGGCACCTGCTACTACGCCTGGCTAATTTTTTGTATTTTTAGTAGAGATGGGGTTTCACCATGTTAGCCAGGCTCGTCTTGAACTCCTGACTTCATTATTTGCCTGCCTCGGCCTCCCAACGTGCTGGGATTACAGGCGTGAGCCACCACACCTGGCGAACTTCAAGAACTTTCTTTGGGGAGAGGCCTCCTGAGGATGGAGAATGGCAGGATATGGAATTTTAGCGGCTGGCAGAGTGGAGAGATGGAAAGAACCTGAACTGCATGGTTTTTATTATCTCTAAAGCTTCTCTCATGTGAATTATTCTATTTTCTTTGGTTTAAGCCTCTTTGAATTGAATTGGGTTTTGGGTTACTTGAACTAAAAGCATACCAATGGCAAATACTGAGTGGATGAGCTAATAGTGTGTGGGTGCAAGGGGAAGCCTGAGGCTTTAGTGGGAGCACTTTGTTACTGTGTTTCTGTTTCTCTGAAGGTGGTTTTATGTTTTGATTTGGAAGTAGGCTTATTTCTTTATGAGATTTTCCCGGTGGGTAGTGGCTGCTTCTCATTCACTTTTGTGTCCTCAGTACTTTTTGCAGTGCCATGCACTTACTGGACATTCAAAAAACTTAAATTGACTTGAACTCAGCCATCTGCAGGTGACTGCAGCGTGCTTTCCCCTTCTTGGTGGTAACTGTACCTGCTTGTTGATTTTACCTGTCACGCTCACTAGGATGATAGACATATGACACACTATGGATGCTAGTGATTGTTTTTGTAGTGCTTTCCGGGTTACAAAGCACCACCTCATCCTTATCTCTGGAAATAAGTATGTCTGGGGTCATTACCGTTTTACAGATAAGAAAACTAAAGGACTGTGTGTTTACGTGAAGTTTAATTTTCTGGCTAGTTCTTAACAAATTTAATTTGGAAATGGCATCCAAAGCATTTTCTTTGAGAAGAAATAACCCTGTGCTCAAAAAGGAACCCCTCTTTTAATATTTCTCCTAAACAAGTGTCCCACTGTTTGCTGAGACGTGAATGACTTATAATGATCAATGTCTGCAGGTTGGGGCTTCAGGAGGCTACTTTGACTGGAGGCTGCCCCTGCCTCCCACCGCTCCCTCCAAAGAACTGCAATTTGCTGTCAGGTTACAGCTCTTCGGGATTCACAGCTTGAGCTTCCCACTTAGTTAATTGGTGCTTATTCTTCAAATTGGGTTGTTTTCACCAGTAGAAGAGAAGCAGGAGTTTGCATCCGTCTGCTGCTCTTGCAAGCTTTGCAGCAAGAAAATGAACTGGGAAACTTGAAGTGTCTCTTACTTAGAACGGTGATTATCCACACAAAAGCATTTGGGAGCGGGACACTGAGTAGGTTTGCTTCTGAGGGAATGCACGCATTTTCCTGTGTCTATCAAGACTGACAGGCTCCCTTGGAATGCAATGCACTGGGTTAATGGAATAGTGAAAGTTGAGCTCCACCTGCATACCCCATCCGTGATGCCTGTCCACCTGACACCAGCACAGGGCTCCAAGAATGATGCCCTCCCAACGCCTCTTCCCTAGCTCTCTCCCCATTACCCCATGGGTTGCACCCATTTGTGTTTTCTGGCACTTGGGTTTCTTCATCCTTGTGCTCACTGAGGCCTCTCGACATGCTGGGA
The DNA here is from genome assembly GCF_008728515.1 of Papio anubis. Lineage (NCBI taxonomy): Eukaryota > Metazoa > Chordata > Mammalia > Primates > Cercopithecidae > Papio > Papio anubis. Next base: position 42,767,116 of record NC_044977.1, on the reverse strand, counting down.
TGCACAGCCTATTCTGATTCTTGTGCCTTGGTTGTCTAGCTGAATTCTCTTTCACTTCAAAACACCTATAGAAATTGTTGCGGAGAACACTTATTTTGACATTGTTTCAAAAATGGCATTGCATGTGTATCTTGTCTCCCGGAGGGCAAGGACTACGTTTTACATTGCTTTTGGAGGAATGAGCAGTGCCCAGCATGCACCTTATTGTGTAGAATTTGGAGTTATCAAAGGAGTTTGTTACCCAATAAGTGCCTGAGGAATGTCATCACCTCTTCTTTTTGCTTTATGGATTCCCTGTGCTCGCTCCTCCTGCCACTAAGTACCTTGCCTGGCTGCCTGCTATGAGGTTGAATGCAGATGTCACCAGGCTTGGGCTTTTAAGGGCATGAATGGGTATGAACTTAGCTCATGTTGTCTAAATGCATTCTTCAGTACATTATAAATGTAAATGATAAATGTACATTCAGTACATTATAAATGCATTCTTCAGTACATTATAAATACATTCTGGAGTTTCGGTCACTGGGAATTACGAAGGGGAGAGAGGCAGGAAGAGAAGAGTTGGATAGAGTGGAGCGGATGTATTGAGTATGAAGGGAAAAAGGTTTGAAGATTCCTCCACTGCCCCGATGACTGCAGCTCTTTGTGAATTTTCTGCTGCCACCAGCTAAGGTTTTAAAAAAACGGAGGGAGTCAGGGTGTGGGTAGTTCCTTCTCCAAAATCTATGGTTCTTGGACTTATTTTTCTTTTTCTCCATGATACTCCTGCTGCTCCCCAAGCCTCTGCAGAAAAGCTCACCCCACAGAGGCTGAGCTGTGGCCGGTGGCTGCCACCCACTGTGTGAGAGAGGGTGGGGATGCCGAGGTCATCCCCACATTCAGACTCCCCTGAGATTTCCCTTCAAGCCTTGGCTGTCTGAGTTTATAGTCTCTTCCCACTGCCTTTCCTTCTTCTCCAGCATCACCCCCTACCCCGTGTCACATCCTGCTGGGGCCCAGTACCTTGAGCTCTGGGGGGCACTTGGATACGAAATCTGTCCTGCTTCTCCCAGGGCTGCCTCCTGGGGACCAACCTGTCTAGCACAGTCCCTTGCAGAGCGAGGCCAAGCCTCTGGGATTCAGTGTGTGCTCCCACTTCATCCTTATTTCTCGCCTCAGGTGGTTCTCCACCTGGAGTGGGTCGACTACCACCACGTACGCAGGTGTCTGAAAGTACGGGGCTGTTTTGGGTATTCAGGTGACTGGGGTATCCTATTGTCATTTGGTGGCCAGGGATGCTAAATCCTTGCAGCTCACCAGGAAGGTGCATCCCTCAAAAAATGCCATGGCCTCCCCTGTTAAGAAGCACTGTGCACCCCAGTCTGGAGTTCCAGCTTTAGTCTTCTACAATGGCAGTGTGTTGGAGTCACAGTAGGTTTGAGTCCCTGGGTTTGAGTTCCTGCTCTGCCACCTATTGGCCCTGTTACTTTAGTTCCCTAGCCTCTGTCTCCTCACCTGCACCATGGGGTGATGACAGTGACCCCACTTCACAGAGCTTAGATAGGGTTAGATTTGTGAATACACCTAAAGCACTCTGGACAGTGCCAGGTGCGTGCCAAATGCCAGAGAGCCATTTGCTGTTATGATGCCCTTTACAGCCTCTTCCTGCCTGGCCTCCAGGGCCACCCCTTTGGCCTCAGGTTGAAACTGTTGTCCTGGCGCTTGCCTCATGACGACTGGGCCATGGCCATCATGACTGAGAACCTTGGCTCAGGGTTTGCACCTGCACCACCTCTAGGACCTGCTCCCCTTGCCCCATTCCTTCCCAGTCCAGCTCCTCCCTCCTGCCCTTGCCTTATTCTGTCCTTCAGGAGGGCTGCTCCTTTGTTCCTCCCCCCCTTTTTTTTTTTTTTGAGACAGAGTCTCACTCTGTCACCTAGGCTGGAGTGCAGTGACGCAATCATGGCTCACTGCAACCTCTGCCTCCCGGGTTCAAGCGATTCTCCTGCCTCAACCACCTGCTGGGACTACAGGCGTGCGCCACCACGGCCAGCTAATTTTTGTATTTTTAGTAGAGACAGGGTTTCACCATGTTAGCCAGGATTGTCTCGATCTCTTGACCTCGCGATTCACCTGCCTCAGCCTCCCAAAGTGCTGGGATTACAGGCGTGAGCCACCGTGCCCGGCCTGTTCCTTTTATTAGGAGTCTATTTTTGTGGCTGTCTTTTTCTCTGTGTCCCCATAGCTGTTGTGGATGTTCGGTGTTTTCTTCCTTAGAACCTGTTTTAGCCTGTGTAGATTCTTGGGCCCCACTTCAGAGACTGTGCTATAGGATGTCCAGTTGGGACCGAGTATCTGCATGGAACCAGATGCTGGCGGTCTTCGTGGAGCCAGCCTGCGGCTCCATTGGTCCTGTCTGTATGACTGCTCCTCCCTGGGGAGGGGAAGGGGGAAGGGAGAAGGGAGGGTCCTCGCTGCCCTCAGCTCCAGGAGGTAGAGGCTCATTGGTGTTTACAGCTGGTCACCATTTGCCTCAGGTACAGATGTCATTATCTTTGGTGAGTTTTTTTTTTAATCTACTTAAAATTCTACATTTATATTTTCTTCCAGCTGGGGACACGCCTCAATTCTAAATAGCTGCTTTGGGGAATGAAAGATGATGGAAGGTGAGAGGTGGCATTGCCTTCCCTTAGGAATGTGGTGTAACGGGAAGGGGGGCCTCCGGGCTGGAACTCGACGGCCTGGGTTTCTAGCTCCGACTCCATCACTAGCTGCTGTGTGACCTTGGTTGAGTCAACTACCATCTCTTGCCCTCATTTTCCTCATTTCTAACATGAAAGGGTTGGACAGATTGGACTTGCTGAAGTTGTCTTCCCACCCTCAAAGTCTGTAAGTCAGTAAGTCTGTTTAATTGTGCTGACAGCTTTAGAGTGGCTAATGAATGAGAGTTTAGTGGGAACACAATTAAGTGGTAATGAAGGCCTTAGCAGTAAATCTCTCTACTTCTTGCAATGAGTTGAGAAGATGAGACTTGGAGTGCCTTTTCACTGAGCGGAGCCCCTGGGAAGAGGGAACAGAGAACTCTAGGCTCCTACTTGGAGACTAAAGGAGGCCAGGAGTCAGGGACGAAGTCACACCTCAGGGGAAGCTGGGTAGCTAGCTGACTATCCTACAGCCAAATGGGTGGACTAGCAGGGTAGGTCTGGAGCTTTGTGGGGTGGAGTGGAATACTGACAGCTCTGCAGACCTGGGTAACACTGACCCAGGCTTCCGTCCATTTCCAGAACATGTTCACCTGCTTCACCTTGTGGAATCCTCTCACACCTGGTGAAATAGATAAGCCTGGAACTTTTATCTTTCCCATTTAACAGATGAGAAAAGGAGGCTCAGAGTGGTGACTGGCCCAAGGTCAAGGAGCTGATAAGTGATAGATCAGGATTCAGCCAGGCTTCTTGATACCAAAGCCCCATCCTTTCTACTCTACTCGACTAGCTCCTCCAGTCTGCGGGCCAACCTCTGCGGGCTGCTGTGAGTGGCCGACCCCGGAGTGAAATGGGTCTTGCTGTTCAGAGCACTCCCAGAGGGTTTGCCAAGGCTCCCTGGGCCTTGGCTTTGTGGATGGGCCCTGGGAGAAGGAAAGATCAGGTTGGTATACGAGGTGGGGATGCCTGGTCTGTGGTAAGAAGGCCCCAAGGGAGGCTCCTGTGAGGCTTCTCAGTGTCTTGACAGGCTGTGGCCTTGCTGCTGAGAGCTGGCTCAGCCAGGTACGTCACTGTCACCAAGCTCTCCATGGCGGTCGTCAGGCAGTGTTTGCCCCCTGAGGTTGCATCAAGCTGGGAATGTCCTAAAGTGGAGGCGTGAGGAAGAGAAGGGGTGATACCTACAGACTGGGGTATCTCTGTCCCAAGGAGACAAACTATAACAAGACCCGGTGAGGAGAGAGGCCCACTCTGGGTGGTGTGGGGCAGGGGCAGGGTCTCCTGGCCTGGGGGTAGAGGCCTCAGGCCGATGAACTTCCCTCAAAGACTCTGGCTGCTGGTAACTTTGGCTGCAGAGACACAGACCTTGACCTTTCCCTTCTGAGTGAAACAGGGCGCAGGCATTATGCAGAGATGCAGCATCTTTGCTGCAGAGGGAGGGAGGAGGGAAGGGAGGGAGGGAGCGAGTATTCGTCTGGGTCCTGCCCTAGAAATGCTTCAAGTAATAAAATCAGGATGACTTAAGAAATCCATTACCCCTCTTGGCCTCCCACAGCCACCAACATGCTCTGGTGGAGATGGGGAGGGGAGAGGTCTGGGGACCAGCCAGGTAACGTGGCCTCAGTCTCCTGGCCTGTGAACCAGGGGATGGGGTAAGGTCCCCATCAGCTCTGACCTCAGGTGGGTCTGGAGGAGAGAAAATCTTCTGGGGAGGGGCAGAGGAGGGATTGAGAGGAGATGCCAGAAAGAAAGGAGAGAAGAGGAGGAGCTAGAGGGGAGGAGAGGAAACTGAAGGAGGCTGAGGAGAGGGGGAGGTGAAGAAAGCCATGAGAAAGCGAGCAACCCACAGAACACAGGTGTTCGAGTCTTTGCCTGGCCGTGGTGAAGTCTGTGACCTGGATCCGGTCAGACACTCTGAGCCTCGGCTTCCACACCCGAAGAGGAGATGGCAGTGCCCACTGCACTGTTGCGAAGGGGGAAAGGGCAGTTCACAAACCATAAGTGCCACACAAAGTGATATGTTGAATTCACAAGAAAAAAAGCAAGAAAGGAGGTAGCGAAGGTGGAGCCAGGGCAACAGGAGAGAGCATTTTCGGGGCTTCCCTTTCCTTGGGTGTGGACATAGGACAGCCGGTGGGAGTGGCAAGTAAAGAACCCACAGGTGGACCAGGGAGGGAACCAATCCTCCCTTGGTGAGGCCGTTTGCGCCCCCTCCAGGAGACAGAATCCAGGGGCTCCCTGCGTCTCTAGCTGAGGGATCTTTGCCTGTGCAAGAACATTCTTTGTGGGGACTGGACAGGTCGAACGCTACTCTGGCTTCCTTCCCAGAGGCCCAGGGCAAGGGCAGGGCAGTCTTGGGCTCTGGGGCCTCACGGAACATCCCAATTTCTGTCAGACTTAAACTCTTGAAGGGCTGAGGAGGCTGGTGTGAGGGGTGCACGGTTATAAAAGAAAGCCTTTGACAGAATCTTGAACAGGAAGGCTAGAAAGACAAAAAGAGAAAAATATGGCTGAAGAACATTCTGGAAAGCCCCAAACCAAGACAGTGCTCTTAGTCCACGTGGGCCCAGCCCCACAGTCCCTCCTTCCACTGCTCGTGCCTGGATCTTGGCATGTGCGAGGCCAAGGCGGGGAAGCATGGGGCCGGGGTCAGGGCAGCCAGCTCCCCTGGCAGGCTAGATTTATGATTTGGCTGAGCTGGGGAGAGAGGGAGCCTGCGATGATCCAGAGTATGAAAGGCAGCCCAGTGTTTCCTGGAGCAGCCGTGGTGCCAAAGGCAGGGACATCCATCTGGCCTTGCTGTGTAGTACATTTGTCACCCGGATCCCGGGGCCCAGACGGCCTCCCTTCTGCCACCCGTAGCCACCGAGGCCAGCTCCCACCTTCAGCAGCCTCTGCTGTGGGACCTGCAACCCCCGTAGATGCTGAGTGTGTGTGTTGGGGGAGAGCTGCCCCCTCCCTTGGGACCCTCTTAGGCTTCGCCCTCCAGCTGGCACCCATCCAAGTTGGTGTCTACTCAGTGTTCCGTGGGGATGAAAAGCCCTGGAGTCAGAGAGGGGAAAGGCCCTCAGACTAGTGCTGTGATCTCAGGCTGTGTTCTGAGGAGCTCTAGAGCACCTCCAAGTCACCTTAAGAGCTGCTGAAGGAGGTTGGCAACCAGGCTCCAGCCCTTGACCCATCAACGTAGCTCTGCTTCTGTCTGATCTGGATATATACAGATATTCTAGATAAGATTTCACTTTAATAATGAGAAATGGAGGCTCAGAGTGATGAGAATGGGTTCTGCTGCTGAAAAGTAAACAGTTTGAAGACCACAAATCTGGTCTCATTTCAAAGAGGAAGATACAGTGGGCCAGGGAAGACCAGCAGCCCAGCCAACTGTTGGCAGAATAGGGACTAGAACCCAAGCCTCCTGCCTCCCCAGCCATGATCTCCCCATGATACTGGGCTGTCTCATTTGAGGTGCTGGTCTGAGCATTCACGGCCATCCCCTCTTTTGAACCGCAGGCACTGCTCTCAAGCTTGGGTGCTGTGTCCTCTCAGCTTTAGCTATGCTAGAGGGGGCTTCAGGATGTAAACCATGTGTGGCCCAGGCCAGCTGTTTTCAGGTATGAATTGAGACCTGTGGCTGACCCACGATTACAGCTTCTTCTGCCTAGAACCTGTCTCTAGGCGCCGATGCTTGGGCTATGGACACCCTGTCATCCCGGGGGGCTGTTGGTCGTTATCAAGGGTTTTCTGGTAGAGCATAGGCCATTGCCTCTTCTTCCCTTTTGGTCTCTGGAGAAACTTGTCCTGTTCTACTCAGGCCTCCATTTGTCCATTTGGGATTCTGATGGTTGTTGCTGACCCAGCCACCCTCTGCCATGGTCCCTGGGTTCTGTTCCAGAAAACCCCAGACTAACATTTTTCCCAGGGAAGCAGCTCTCTCCACCCCCACCACCCGATGCCCTGCTTCTCACAGGGTCCCTCCAGCCCTGGCCACAGTCCTGGTCCCCAGCTTGGCTTGTCCTGGGTTATGTTCCGCCTCCTTGGCTGGACTTGCTTTTCCAACCTGACATGTTGCCCCTCCGCCTCTCCTCTCTGGGTTTACAATCCCCGGCTTTCCTCCTGCTAAACACCCCTCTCAGCTCCTTCCAGCCGGCCCTTCCCCTTTAAGCAGCTCACCTGGGGGCCTCCTTCCCAGTGCAAGAACCACCACCTCCGTTTCCCAGGATTCCGTAGAAGAAGAAATAAAGGATCCAGCATCTCTGAGGGCCAGGCATTGTGGGCGGCATTGTACCCATTTCATCCCATTTGATTCTCACAACAGCCCTATGAAATAGATATTAATATTCCCACTTATCATATAGGGAAACCGAGTCTCAGAGATTTAGCAGCTTGCTCAAGGTCACACAGTTGATAAATTCACACTTCTGGTCCTGCCTAACCCCTGAGCCAAGGCAGTCAACCACAACAGCGAGCTCCTGGGCGGTCACCTCGCATGGTCAAGCCAATTACCCTTAGGACGAGGGTGGCACAGCCTGTGGTGCTGTGTCTCCAAAGAGCTCCTCCCAGCGCCAAATCCCTCACTCTGTTTACCTCGTTCCCCATTTCTCCCTACAGACCCATCAGCACACACCCATCATGGCAGGAAAATGTAGGAAGGAGAGGCAGGGGCCTCCCTGCTTTCACAGGTCAAGAAAGGGTAATCACTTTTGCACTCGTTGAGAACCACCATAATTGTTTGCAAAGCAAGAGGTAAATATGAAAGCCATAGATGGGGTCCTGGCCTCCTCTGTGGTAGCCAAGATGTGAAACAGAGAGGTGTTCCGCCCTACAGGTGGCTAATCTTACAGGAGAGGGAGAGATGAGAGGCTGTGGAATATCCTCTACTCCCCACTACACTCTCTGCAGTCCTGGCTTCCCTCCAAATGAATTGTGCAGGCAGCCTGGAGTTACCACTCATCCTGTTATCTGTAGGGTGTCTTGGTGGGCAGCACAGAGGAGGGAAGGTTGAGGAAGTCAGGCTGTAGTGGCGCCGGGCTGGTGGCACACTCCAGAAGGGCTTGCTGTCCTCCCAGCCCAGGACCCACAGGAAGCCTGGTGAAGAGGATATAGCTCTGAGATGGGCGGGTGGGGAGAGGCTTCTGAGGCTTATGGACAATGGGCGTGGGGACAGGTGGGCTTGAGGCGGGGAGGACAATGACCAATATGGGAGCATAAAAGGACCTGGGCTGGGAAAAGGAGGGGCGATGCCGCTGACTATTTGGTGAAATGCTTCTTCTTCCAAAGTTGTTCCCCGAGAGTATTCGGCAGGGGGAGCTGACTGCTGACAGCAGCAGCTGTGGGGGTGGCAGGAGCGGGAGGGGTGGCATTATCACCCTCTCAGAGCGGGTGGCAAGGGGGCGGGGAGGAAGGGATGGTGTCTCCTGCCTCTTCTGGAATCTGTGTCTCTCACTGCCCATCCCCCGTCTCCAAATCCAGGAGGAAAGAGGGATTGGATGAAATTAGAGAGGGACAGAGAGATGCTCTGGGAAGATGCACGCACTGCTTCTCACCCTCCTCTCTTGCTCACACGCACACATACGGTCTCTCACACACTCTTACACACACACTCTCTCTTCCTCCCTCTCTCACTCTCTAAGCCAGGGCATTACACCACTGCTCTCTGGTCCAGCCAAAGTTGGGACGAATAATCCACTCCACGAGGATAAATCATCCTAAACCATCCTCAGGCAGCTTTGAGGAAACACGGGAGAGGAAGCCAGCCCTTTTGGGGTGGCCAGGGCTTGGCCAGCTGGGAGGACAGTCTGGCGCTGGTGATTGGTGTGTCACAGCCGGGCTGTGAGCTGCTTCCAGCGCTTTTGTCTGGCGCTGGGAGTGAGGCTCAGCAGTGCGAGGGACAATCGGAGCTGCTCGGGGGCAGGCTGCCGCGTTGTGTCCTGCTTTCCCGGGGCCAGACCAAGCCGCCTGGAGCTGCTCGTCAGGTTTTCTTGCTGACCTCACCTGAGCACAGTGGCCTGGGTGGACTCTATAGGAAATGTTGGTTTCTCCCCGTGAGCAGTAGCAGCAGTCCCGGCTCTCCTGGACTGAGAACTCATCAGCCTCAGGAAGCCCAGAGCCCCTTTCAGGGATCTGGAACTGGAGTGCCTGTGGCCTCAGGTCTGCTCCCAGGCGTGGGCTGAAGTCCTGACCTCTGTCGCTGGGGGCGAGGAGTGGGAGAGCCCAGAGCCCAGCTGCTGCCCAGGCTCTGGCAGACAGCAGGCTGATGGTGCTGGCTTCCCGGGACTGCTTCTCCTGCCTGCTGTCTGATTTCCCTGCACGGTGCCCACAGCTGAGCTACTACGGGTGAGTACTTGGACAGATGTCCCTTTCTGCGCTCGCTGGATGTACCCAAGTGAGTCACAGTGGACCAGCTCTGACGGTGTATTTTCAGAGACTAGACGTTAGTTTGCCTCACCTCATGCCAGCTGGATGGAGTGGGAGATCTAGGGAGCAGGGCCAATAGGGGGTGAGGAGGTGGGGCATCAGGGAGCTGGGGCTGCAGGTATTTTTCTCGGGAGTCAGGAGACCCTGGAAGAAGTTTCTCCTACTTCTTCCCTCTCCTGGTTGGGTAGAGATGTGTCTAAGAGCATGTGGAGGGATGGTGTCTCCGAAATGCCCCACACCCACAGGTGCTCCAGGCTTTCACTTGTACTCTTACTGCTTAACCCCTGCTAGGTAAAGCGCATAGATCGCAGAGTGAGATCTGCCCTTTCCTTTCCCTGGCCACGTGGCCTCCTCCCACGCTGACATCATCTTCCCAAAGCCATTGAAAAGTCTCTGTGATCCTTCTGCTTTTGCCCTGGAGTCCCTGACCCGTGGGCTGCTGGGCTTCTCAGAGTCACTTTGCTATCAGCGCTGCCAAGAAAGAACACGGGAACTCTTTTTTTCTTTGCAAACAGTGGTGGGTCCCCGCTTTGAATGTGCGCAAAATGAAACACCATAAGGCTGGAGAACCACAGCCTTGGGAACCCAGAGACCCTCTGTTATAGCCTGGATCCCTGCCTATCCATTAAAACCCTTCCCCTTGGTGGTTACAGTTTTGTTTTCAGCTTGGGCTGCGTCTGGGAATAAGGAGGCCTAGGAGGTCGCCACATGCTTCCTGTATCCATAACGGGTTCTCAGCGATCTGTTTTGCCATCACAGGGATGCCCATCTTCCTGGAATTCCTAACATGCCTGCAATCGTGTTTTCTCTCCTTTGTGATAGTATGGTCTTTGCTTAAATCTCCCTAAGTTTCATACGATGAGTATGTTTTGACAAGATAACCTCTGAGGTCCCACTGGGAACATTTCCAACTTTCCAGAAGGTTGTGTGTGGGAAAACTCTGTGGTGCGCCCCACCCCCACCCAGTATACTCCAATCCTTTGGAGCTTGTCTGAAATCTAAGGCAGGGCTGAAGGACCATGATTCTGACTCATCTGAGATTTTCCTTCTTACAACTCACTCAGTAATCACGGCATGGAGGGTGCAGCGGTGTTTAGGTCAAGGTTTCTCAACAGCAGCACATTGAAAATTGCAGATGGATAATTCTTGGTGGAGCAGAAGGGGAGTGTCCTATGCCTTGTAGGAAGTTTGGCAGCTTCCCTGGCTTCCAACTGTGAGATGCCAGTAGCACCTTCATTTGTGACAGCCCCAAATGCCTCCAGACATTGCCAAAGGTCCCTCAAGGGCAAAATTGCTCCTGGCTGAGAACTACTGGTTCAGGTGAACACTGCTGCTGCTACATCTTCTCCTTGGGCCCCCATGTGGCCTTTGGTCCCCTGAGACTCGGTCTCATCCTAGCCAAGTGAAGTGTAACCATGTCTGGCCTAAGAGTGCAAAGGCTTGGGCTCTGGGCTTGTGTGAGCTTGCTCACGTTCTCACCCAATCCTGACTGGAGAATCACTTCTCCCAGCCTCCACCAACCTCCAGCTCTTTCTAGTGGAAATGCGGTGGTGAGTCTCGGCTGCTGGTTTGGGTCCTCCATCTGTGCAGTGTGAAGTCTGGGAAGGAAAATCCCACTGTAGGGTACCACTGTTCCTTCTTGACTCCTGCTCAAAAGCTAAAGTGGCATCAAGGCCAGGATAGGTTTAGCATCCAGAGCATGTGTGAGCATACACACGCGTGTGCATATATTTACACATACACTTGCTGGCAGCATTCTGGGTCCTGTACTGAATGTGAATGATGTGGAGGTGAGCCCTGCCCTGGGGAGCTGTTGAGTGAGACAGACACCATGTTCTGCACCAATAATGAAATAAATCAATCGAGAGGATTCTGTACCTTGCTTGGATTAAGTCTCATCCTAAAGGCAAAATAATTCTGAGGAAGAGTAAGCAGAGGAGAAGAGCCTCTTGAGTTTCTTGTTATCAGAATCCCTGTGGGGTCACAGGGGTCCTGTTCTTCATCGGTCCAGGAGGGCTCCGTGAAGGAGACATTCCAGAACCTATGATGTGAACAGGTGGCAGTGTGGTTGTGTGTGTGCATGTGTGTACATGTATGTCGTATATTGTGAAGCCCTCGGGTCCTTCTCTTACCTGACAGTGAGTTTGGGGGGCAGGTAGAGAAGACAGCTCAGGAGTGCCCTTGTCTCCTCCCAGGCAGGCAAAGTTAGTCCTGGGTGAGAACCACTGGTTCAGGTGAACCCTGCTGCTGCTGCTACATCCTCTCCTTGGGCCCTCGTGTGGCCTTTGGCGCCATAAGACTGGGTCTCAACATGGCCAAGTATTTGGCCAAGGGCAAAATCCTTCTGTGTAGGAAGTATTGCCTCCTGTGTAGGAAAAAAGGCGCCGCCCTTCTTTCCATGTCTCCCATTGACTGTGCAGAAACTTGTCCCCAGAGCTGGAGGGCAGGATCCCCAGCTCCCCCTTAGCAGAGGAGGGACTGATAGGAAGCCTCATGTTGCAGAGAAGTTATTGGCCAAAATCCAGTTTGTGGAAGGGAGCTGAGAGGTGCTCCAGGTGCCACAAACCAGCAAATCATCTCTTAATCAGCCTGCTGGGCTTTGAAATGCCTTGTATGATCTATTTCAGCAGATTTTATCTCTAATGATGCTCGATACTGGCAGGTAAGTTTACAATCTCTAAACAGCATCTGAAGAACAGGGACAGGGAGGTGGCTGGACAGTGCTGCCTGGGATCTTTAGTCACCCCAGACAAGCCACAGCATATTGTTTTTAGGGCCCTGAGTCTTCATGGTCTCTGCCTAACTACGCAGAATCAGTTTGCCCCCAGCAACTGTTTGGGAGCCTTCACCCTTCTCTTTTTCTGACCTTTACTCCCCCAAGGAACCAATTTTCTCTGAATAGCTCAATGGACATTGGAGTAAGGGAGAGAAATCTCACCAGATGGACAGCTTTGGGGTAATAAGCAACTCTGTGATTTGCACCTTTCCAACCTCTAGGGTGTAATGCTCTGAGGTTTGCAGTTTCATGGCCCCAGGACAGAGCTGGGTCACATCTACCGTGTGTCTATTCTGTTCTGTGCTGGTCTGTGAAACTTCCAAAAGTGACATGAGGATTACCCAACGTGGAACAGAGACAGAGAGGTCCTTCAGAGGCCCTCGTGGGCTGCCGTAGAAGGCACAGCACATGTCCATGAGACCAGGTGCAGAATCAGGAAGCCTTCCCAGAACGCTGATGGGCCAGTCCAGGGTCGACTATGAGGGGAAGGTTCAGAGCCAGGACACTGCCTCTGCAGTCTCAGCGCAGCTCTGCACTTGGGACCTTTCTCCCCACAACTAAGCCTGGCAACATCAGGCAGCAGACCCCAGCTCACAGCCTTCCCTGACCCGCCAGCAGCCTCTGTGTGGCTGCTGGGAATCTGCAGGGGCTCTGAGCCTCCCATCTGAAACTGATGGGACAAGGGGCCATCTGTGGACAATAGGAGCTTCTCCTAGGGTTAGGGATTCCAAGACCGGTCTCCCAGAGCAGGGGTGTGGACTCTCTCAGAACATACGCTGGTTAGATGCAAAAAGATTGTTTTCCCCTAGCAGAGCAGGGAGAAAGATGTGGAGGGGACATTTTGGAGAAGAGGGACTCCTGTCCATACTGTGCCAATTAGCAACAGACACCCCACTGGCCATCCCCAACTGGTGGGATTATACAGGTGGGATTCCTCTTGAAGTACACTGATGGCAGAGCCTGTTTCTCCAGAGCAGAAGGGCTGCATTCATGCCTGCATTCATTTCTTTATCCAACTTTTACCAAGTGCTTACCAGGCTAGAGCTAGGTGATGTGTCTCTGGCTTTGAGGAGCTCCCAGTCTCGAGGAGGATGAGGCTGATGTGTCTCGAGGAGGTGTGGTAGCCCTCATGGGCATGAGAGCCCAGATGAGGTGAGATTAATTGTTTTTTCTGGCCATTCTCCCAGCAGAGCTTTCCAGGCCCCACCCCAAGGCCTTAGGAGATAACAGATGTGAGGTCAAGTCACAGCTGGAAGCAGCAAGCTTGCTCCCAAACTGCCAAGTCCTAGAGAGACTTATTAATATCTGCCCTCCAGGACTGGCAGGAGGCTCCCCAGTGTCCCTTAATTGTTCACTCTGTGTTACTTGCTTTCCGTAATCTGTGTGCTCCCGCTCTTCCTCCTGCTGCTGTCTGCCTGTCCAACTGGTCACTTTATCCTCAGTTTCCCATTCCGCCCCTCCAGTGGGATCCGGGTGGTTGGGGTTCTATAGACTCAACCTTAGCACATGGAGGATATAGACGGTGTTTGATTTTAGCAGAGTATGGGCTTTGTCCTATCCCTTCTGCCTCACCTCTACACTGGGGTTTCATGCTAGAGCTGGGTGCCACACCTTCTTTTCAGGAAACCTGGCTGTGAGTTCCTGGCTCTGCCATTAAAGCCCTATCGCCTCAGTTTCCTCGCCTACAAAAGGAGGGGTTTTCTAGAACAGTTGTTCTCCCAGTGTGTTCCTTGCACCATAGCACAGCATCACTTGGGGACTTGTTAGAAATGCAAATTCTCGAGTCTCACCCCAGATGGAGAATCAGGATCTCCGTGGCTGGGTGCCAGCAGCCAGGGTTTCTGCATGGCTTCTGGGTGGTTCTGATGCAGCTCAGGTTTGAAGACCACTACTCTTGCACATCTCTGGGGCCCCCTTCCAACTGCACTTCTGTGGCTGGTCTCAGCATTTTCCAACTTGCGGTAAGTAACCAGTGACGTGCAAAGATCCAGTGACCACATTCTGGAGCACTGCCAGCTATTTTGCAGGTATCATAAAATTCTCAAAATTGAAAACAAAAAAATCCAAAAAACCCAACCCCAGCAAAACCCACTCCTTATGTCCTGATTTTTCCCGAAAGGGATTCAAGGTAGTTTACATCCCCATTAATTTCAGTGTCTGTCTTCTCCCAGTCCCTGTCAGGAGGAGGCTGCAGAAGTATCTGTGCAATCCTGTGACCAATACAGGGCGTCCGTCTGTAGCACACACCATGGCCCAGCAGCATCAACACTCCTGCCCTTCCAGGACCTCTGGGGAGAGTGGTGCCTCAGTGATTTTCATGAGGACTCTGTCCCCAGAGCAGCAGAATGCCCTAACATCCCTCTCCTGCTGCTGGCATTTAGCCCATTGCTGAGTTAATTCGAGCAGTGCTAATAACCAGTTTGAGGGAGAGGACCTCTTGCAGACCCCTAAATCCTACTCACTGGGGTGCTGATAACAGGATAAGAATCCTGCCCGGCCACCTGCAGCCATTCAAAAACGGCACGTAAAAGGCCCGCCGCTGGCTGGATTCTGTGGAGATAGCAAAAGAGGCAGACCTTTTGTCCCTGTCCTTTGTGAACCCATGTACGGGGGGAAGAAGACTGCATGTTCAATGTTTAGTAGAGTTTCCCCCCCGGCCTGCATTTTTCCCTTCCCAGGACTTCCCCTCTCCAAGCTTTCTCTCTCTCTCTCTGTCTCTCTCTCTCTCTCTCTCTCTCTCTCTCTCTCTCCCCTGTCTTCCTGGTATCACTTTCCTGGAGGTCCTCAAACCCCAGCCCATCTGGCTTCACTGGGTCAGGCACAGCATCCCTTTTTCCGCAGGTTCTGTGAGGGCCCAGCCCCAGCTGAGACCTTTCCTGGCCTCTCTCCGGTCTCCAAGGAGCCTGCAAGAAATGCAGCCTGAGAAAACAGCCTCCCTTCCCTTCCCCCACCTCTCTGTTCTTCTTCCCCACAGTCCTGGGCCCCACACAAGCTCCCCAAGGCCTGCTAGCTCATGGCCCTCCTAAACTCATGTTTTATGCAGGAACATCCCCATTCTCATGGAAAGTGCAGCAAAGTTTGGGAAAGAATTTCAAACCTCTTTTGAAGATGGTGGAGCAAATGCAGGGTTATAGGGTTAACTTCAGCTGAGAGTTTTTTCTTGGCTGAGTGGACACCCCCTTGGCAAGTGTGTGTGTGTGTGTGTGTGTTCCTTTCTACCCAGCATTTGCATTGCAGGGAAGTAGGGGGAAGACCAGCACACTTACACACCACACACACACACACCCCAACATACACACACACACACACACACACACACACACACACACTGGGCCTGCCTCATCTCCCAGTGCCCCCTCCTGCCTCTCTTGCCTTATAGGGAGCAACAGGAGTGACTTGTCTTGGATTTAAACATTCTTTGGAAGCACAGGGAAAAAAGATCATTTGTTTCTCGAATATTAGAAGGAAGATGAAAATTTGTGTGCAACTTTGGTTTTGGTGATTTTTCAGAAGATCTCATGTCTCTTTGTTTCAAAATGTCAAAAATGGTTGTATATAATTGATTTAATAAAAATGAAACTATCTTGTTGGGTAGATCAAATTGTATGTTGCAGTTTGCTCTGCTAATAATTTCAAGTTTCCCATTATAAAAGCACCTGTCCTTTCAGAAGTCTCACATGCACTGTCTTCTGACACTTTTTAATAAGCAGGCAAAGCCTTGAAGAGAAGAAACCATCTACAACACACTTAGAGTAAGACAAAGGACAGTATTATGCTTTCTGGACTTGGTGTTGGCAAGAAACAGAAAAGCACTTATTTTCAGAAAAGGAATTGTGAAAAGAAAGGAGAGGAAAACCTTTAAATCTCATTGAACACAATTTACTCCATAGAATTTTATCTAATCAGCCTCATTCTTTGAGCCATCACCTTGAGTCATATTTGATTCTTCTAACACTTCGTTTTTATCATCTTCCCTGAGTCCTGAAAACTGAAGATTTGCCTAAATTGGGACAAGCTTCTCTCTCTTTTCACATGTTAATTTATTTCTTGATTTGGACTATGTTTTTCCAAATATGGCTCCATTTCTTTTCACATGCAGTAGAAGATGGAAGGGGCAGATTGGAACCATAGGCTGGCGTGGCCACCCTGTTGGGGGATGGAATTTTCTTGGGAGATCCCCCAGCTTTCTCCGGGCTCACACCTCCTCCTGCAAGATTCCAGCTATCTGCAGCATTGAGCAGCTGGGCGCTGGGGTTTGGGAGCTTTTGGGGGGTAGATCTGTCAAACACTGTGGCCATTCCCCTTTTACCTCTTCACAGGTCTGCCTCCAAATCCTAGATCCAGTACTTTCATGGAAGCTGAAGTTGCTGGGGACAACATTTTTCTCATTTTTCTTTTTCTTTTCTTTTTTTTTTAAGAGACACTCTATCACCCAGGATGGAGTGCAGTGGTACAATCATAGTTCACTGCAGTCTCCAACTCCTGGGCACAACGGATCCTCCTGTTTCAGCTGGGACAGAGTAGTTAGAACTACAGGCAAATGCCACCCACCAGGCTACTTTCTTTAAAAAAAATTTTTTTTTTTAAATTTAGAGACAGGATCTTGCTATATTGCCCAGGCTGGTCTTGAACTCCGGCTAGAAGCAATCCTCCTGTCTTGGCCTCTCAAAGTGCTGGGATTACAGGTGTGAGCCACTGTGCCTGGCCATTTTTCATTATAGTAATCCATTTTACTTCCTCTGTACTTATAAGTTGAAATGTACTTGGATTCTCAGTAACAATTGATTTTTCTGTAGGTCATTTAGAAAGGAATGTCAAACAAGATGCATCATTATATGCAGACAAAAAGATTGATGTAGCTTTTTTAACTTAAAATCTTACGGTGTAATTTTTAGAAATGGTTGGGGAACATAAAAATACCCTGTCCTAGACACTTTATTCATTCTAAAAAGTTTTAGGATCCAGAAACGTATTTGAAATCGTATATTTCAAAGAAGTCTTTGGGACAAACGGGGAAATTATTTTTTCCCGTATGTGATTTTTCTGGGCCTTTACATTTTCGGTTGTGTCCCTGGGGAACTGCCTATGTCAGACAAATTTAGAATAAAATCTAATTTCCTCTTTCCTTCTCTGAAGCTTTCGTTTTAATTACTTTTTTTTTTTTTAAGTAGAACTTTTTTTCAATTTAAATTCTACTTCAGATTCAGGGGATACAAGTGCATGCTTGTTACATGGGTATATTGTGTACTGGTGGGGATTGGGCTTCTAGTGTACCCATTACCCAAATAGCAAACCTTGTACCCAATGGGTAACCTTTGTCGTTATTCTTAATGAAAACTATTTGTGATGTGCCCAGGATTCTGCTGTGGGTTTTTGTTGGAGCAGAGGAGCCCCAGAGGGAGAGAGAGCAAAGAGACAAAGACATGGGCCCAAACAGAAGCCACAGACGGACATGAAGAGGCATGGACATATTGGCAGCCCCCGACTGGCAAGTGACAGCAAAGGGGGCTTTTAGTGGCAAACCCAGATGCTCTCCTTCTGAGGCCACCCCTGCTGGCAAGAATGGGAGTCATAAGGTTAATGGGAGGGCCTCCAAACACTTTGCCAGGCTTCTTCATTAGCTGTGGAGTTGGGGAGGAGGTGAGGCAGACAGACCTGAGGGGAGGGTTCCCACTGGACCTTCAGAGCCCACCTGCAGCTTCCAATCCCTGAGGGATGGCCCTATGTGAATGAGCTGTAGGTGGTGGGGCAGTGGGGGAGGGGGAGGTGGGGTGGGGAGAGGATGGGGGCGGTGGGGGCATGTGGGGGAGTGAAGGAGAAGAGAAGAAGGAAGGTTACTTAGAGAACTATGGGCAAGCCCTCCATAGCAAAACGTTGTAGGAAGGAAAAGGCGGCCTGTACCAGCTTTGCTAGCTGGTTATTTCTTTCCTCCTCTGCTCCTCTGCACGTAAGACCAATGATGAAGCTGATGATGAATTTCCTACTAAGAGCCAAACTCTTGGAATGACCTGCCCTTGCTTCTCTCCTTCCTCCTCTTTTCCCTATCCCTTACCCTGTCCCTTACCACTCCCTTTCCCTCTGCTTCCACAGCAGGAGTAAGATAATCATAACACTAACATTTATTGGGCAATTACTGGGTGCCAGGCTCAGGTGAACTGGCCCTGGTCAACCAGGTCCTGCCCAACTCTTAAATTCAATTTGGTAAACATCAGTAGCCTCCAATCTTTAGTGGTAGGTGAGGGCTGTAGGCCTCCTCCTCACCTCATTCCTGGGTTACCATGAAAGTCAATCTCAGGCCAAATTCTGCCTGTTTAAGATATTTATTAGCAAACCAGCACAAAACAGTCACACAGCCTGTTCTGGAAACTCAAGGAAGTCCTGGCTCTCTGATCCTTTAAGTGCTCCAGCAGTACCTGGCCTGAAAGGTTCTCTCGAGGCCTGAAATGTTCCCTCGAGGCCTGAAAGTTTCCCTCGAGGCCTGAAATGTTCCCTCGAGACAGTTGCCACAGGATTTGGTCAACCATCTGGTGCAGGGATTCTGAGCCTTGGAGGAGATGCTAAAGAAATGGGGGTTGTTCACTCTAAAGGAGAGTTTCATATGGGAGCCTGAATGAAGATACAACTGACTAAACACTTTGATGACTTTTTTTAATTTTAATTTTCAAACTTTGAGATGCTATAAAACAAATATAGAAAACCACACAAAGTAGATGTTTTAGTAATGGGTTATTATAAAGTTAAGCTTTTTACACCATCACCCAAGTCAAGTAATAGGACTCTGTCAGCCATTCTAGAAGCTTCTCTGTGCTCCCCCAAAAGTAGCTTGGCTTTCTTGTGTGTCTTTATAGGGTTTTTCCCCTCCCCTGGATGATTTATTGTGCACAAGGTAAGGCTCCAGCTTCCTGAGCTCAGAACAACCCATAATGCATTGAACCTGCAGGAGAAAAAATTTAAGTTAGACTGTAAAAAGAATGTTCAAGATTTTAGAACACTAGAAATCAGTGACATGAGGACAGAGAAAAAAATGAAACAAAACAAAACAAAATCCTTGAGATGACTTAGATGTACTTCTGGTTGGAGGCAGGGAAATAAAGGAGACGAGCCTTAAAGATCACCCCAATGCCTGGAGCTGCCCCTCAAAATTAGACTGGCCACATGCCCCTTGCCTCTTCTGACCAGCAGGAGGTGGAGGAGTGCTGCAGGTGGGGTTGGGGGAATGGACACCAGGCTCAGGTGAACTGGCCCTGGTCAACCAGGTCCTGCCCGACATCCCGCAGCCGCCCTGCCTGGCCAGCTGGGGTCTGCCAGGTGTCTATAACCCCTCCTTCTGTGATCAGAGGCATGCTCTTCCTCCTGATGTCTTTAATCCTGCCTCAGCCCGTCAGAGAGAGTGACTCTCGAAAGAGAGAATGACCAGCTGGTGGACAGGCCTGGGATCTGAGCCCATGCCATTCCCGGGTGACCAGGGCAGCTGAACAAATACACTCTGGCCCTAGGCCCAAGGGACATCAGGCAAGGTGCCTGGAGGAAATGGGGCAGTAGAATAAGAGGAGAGTGAATGGTCTCCCTGCTTTTTCTCCATTCAGTGTGTGGTTTCCATGGGACTCTAAAAGTGTTTACAGGCAGCAGACCTGGGGAGTTGGGGGTGGTGCATGAAGGGATCTGGGCTGCGTGGCTGCAGGGACTAGAAAGGGAAGACCAGGGGTTGGTAGGGGAAGAGGGGGAGGGCTGGGGCACTTCAAAAAACCAAATAAAAAGTTGGCTGTTGAATGCTTTTTGCCAACCGTAGTCAATTCTTAATTATCCCCGTAATGGGCGGGAGCGGTGGCAGGAATCATGCAAAGTAGCAAACAATCCCAAACCATTTAAGCTACATGATTTTTTAAAAGAGAGAGAAGATTTCCCTTCCTAATGATGTCTGGCTCAGGCTGATGTTAAATGAGGGAAGTATTAACAGCGAGCTCCCCAGGGATCGAGGCTAGAGCCAGTCTTATTTAATGTGTTTATGAATTATTTAGCATCCACATTTCCTGATTTTGTGAACCAGTACTGGGAGGGGGCTGTCAGTCCTCCCAGGAGCCAGAGGAAACCCTCTTCCGGAGACTATGCCCTCACTGGAGGAAATCCTCCACATGGGAAATGAGGAAGGGTTTGGAGGTGTCAGGCTAACCAGCTGCTGCTCGTGGGACACGAGAAGTCAAGAGGCACGACCCTCCACCCTTGTCCTACCTGTGGCTAAAAGGAGTGTGGGTCTCTGCTCTAAAGCATTGCATGGCTCCCAAATTCTCTCTAAATTAAGTGCAGCCAAAGCCCTCCACTGTACGGTCCCAGCCTCTGTTCCTGTCACTCCAGCCCTGACTTGAGGAGCACAGCCTACAGGGGCTGATGACCTGCCATGGTCACGTGGCCAAATGCAAAGCACTTGGAATTATACCCAGACTTCCGACTCAGAGACTCCATCCATCCGTGTCACACCAGATCCTGGTTGCCTCCCAAACCCACATCACCTGTTTCTGGAATGTGACCCCTGCTGCTTCTATCTACTGTCAGGATTCTGTCTATCTCAAGTGCCACCTCCTCGGAGAAGCTGAGAAGCCTTTCCGGCTCCAAAAGTGTTCTGTCTCCACTCAAAAACCAGTGCCTGTGTGCCTCTCTCATGGCTTGGGTCAAGCTCTGCCTGTGTGACAGCTTCGGTGTTCTTGTCTCATTCTGCCTCCAGCATGCTGGTGTGCTGTTCAGGAGTTCGTTGAGAAGCCAGTGGGGACCTCCATGGGAAAGAGTAGGAAGTGAGTGTAGGAAGTTAGATCTGACTCTCATAGGCCAGACATGCTCTCAGGGATGTGCTGACCTTATTTCCCAATGGGACCCTACCTGTTGGTTTTCCCAGGAAGCCATCAAATGCAGCCTGGCCACACATGAACCAAAGCTGGGGTCATGTCTTTCCCTTGTGGAACGTGGAGCAGCTCTGGGACGGAAGGCCTCCCAAAGTGGGGTGCCCAGTCCCCTACCTCAGCATCACCTGTTGCACCGGACCCAACACAAGCTCTGAGGGGCCTAGGACCCACATTGTAACCAGCTCTTCAGGTGTCTCCTATGTTATGCGCAGGATGGTGTGAGAACTGCTCCCAAAGGGAGGGAGGGCAGGCCCCTGCGATTCGTGGAGGGCAATTGGAGGGGGTGCACAAGCACATGTCTATTTAACACACACCAGCCTGCAAGAGCCAAGTGTGTGTTCGTGCCCACATTTATGGGTGCCACTCCAGTAACCATGTCCGTTCTTTCTTTGCCATGTCCTCAAAGCGCTACCTGGTGACATACTTTAAAAAATAACTTAGGGATACATGCTACAACATGGATAAACCCTGAAGACATTATGCTAAGTGAAATAAGCCAGACACAAAAGGGCAAATACTGTAAGAGTCCACTGATATGAAGAACCTACAGTAGCCAAATTCAGAGACAGATAGTAGGATGGTGGTTCTCAGGAGCAGGTGGGGAGTGGGGCTTGGGGAGTTACTGTTTAGTGGGCAGAGTTTCAGCTGGGACAGTTGAGTGGGTGCTGGAGATGAATGGTGGCAATAGTACACAGCAGCGTGAATTCACTTAAAGATCCTGAACTGGACACTGAAAGATTGTTAAAATGGTAGATTTTGTGCTATGGATAATTCACCACAATAAAAATAATAATAATTTGGGTCATTGCCCAAATGGAAGAGCATCCAGGAAGAGCATGGCTGGCCAGAATTATTGGCCTTGGTCCTAGTCTTGAAGCTCTCCAGGGAAGCTGACCATCAGTCACCACTGCCCACCCCAGCATCCCTGAAACAGGGAGTGCTTCCTTGGTCCTTTAGATCCACACCAGAATACATCATCCTGGGACTGGGATGGAGTTTTGTGTCTTGGGTCAGAGACTGGCTTAAGAATGACACAGAAGAGAAATGATACTTTTCGGGTGGGGGATGTCAGTGGCAGAGTCCAGTACAAAATGTAGGTAACATCAGCAGCTTCCCAGTGATGAAATGTCAGGCGAGCTGTTGCATATGGCCCAGATAAGTATAGCATCCCTTCACCCTGGATATGCAAGGCCACACACTTAGGGGAAAATCAGTAAAGTCATATCCACAAATGGGGAGTTGCCAGTGCTCTGACATAACCCAGTAAATCTAAGGATGTTAGAATGTAAATCTAAGAATGTTAGCTGTTAGAATGTTCCCTTAAAGGTTTTGAGCCCATATGCTGGTTTGGCCAAAACAAACAGCTAGATAGCCGGGCATTATTGCAGGGGGGCTGGAGACAACATGGTCCCGGCCTTGGGGAAACCAGGTGGATGGCCTGTTGTTCCTTCTTTAAGGGATTGTCTTTCTGGATTTAGTTGAAAAATCTACCAGGATCCCAGGACAGAAAGGAGACAGTGAGGGGGGGACATCCCAATTGTGAATGCCCCTCTCCCTTAAGGCTGCCATAGGGTGACATGTAGATTTCATCTCCAAGTCCCTGAAATCAGAACAAGAGAGAAGGGGAGCCCTTGAAGGCAGCCAAAAGAAACTAGCACAAATGAAAGTAAGTGCTATTTACACAGCAGGTAGTAAACTTATGTGGAACTGGGAACCCCCAGAAGTGGCACAAGCTTAATCCAGGAAGAGAGTTGGGGAGGATGTGGAAGCGTTTGTGGATGGCAGGTTGTTTGGCTGGCTCTGCAGGCCATGTCAGGCAGAAAAGCATTTCTTCCTGGAGACACCCAGGTGATCTCAGAGACAGAGGGGCTCTCTGCTGCTCCCATCCTGAATGTTCTCCTCGGCGGGTCTTTCCACTGTCCACGTTCACCTTGCCTTGTCCTGAGAGCGATGGTGTCTCTGGTCATCCTCTCTCAGTTATAACCCTTCAGACACCTGAGGACTTTGGTTCTTCCCCCGCCTCCCATCCCATTTATCCCATTGTTCTTTTCCAGCCTGCAGAGCCCCAGTGCTTTGTCCTTTCTTGTCAAGGCATTCTTTGTGTCTTGCGTCTCCCTCTTTGAACCGCCTTCCCAGTTGTTGTGCGATGGCTCACAGGGCAGGCTGAAGATGGCCAAGCAGGACCTGGGCAGGAGGACGGGCATGAAGGGAGCCAGGTGGCATTTGAGGTCACACAGAAGGGGTGGAAACAGAGCAGCCCAGAGCTGCAGGACGTGGTAACAGGGGTAAAAGAGGCCTGGAAGAGGGGCAGCCACTAGTCTCCTCTCCTCTTGCTTTACCCTTTGCTCAGTTGAGCTGAACATGCATTTGTTGAGCACCTACTTACTCCCCATCAGGCAAGGCCCTGAGGATGAATGCCCCTTCTGACACGAAGCTGGCTGCCCATGCCTCTCCCCTCCTGGAGGCTGCCCAGCGGAGGGATCCGCCTCCAGCCTTCTATCACGATGAAATGTTTAGAACGCTGGTCCTGGGAGATGGACCTAACCCACCACCAAGAGTCTCTTTCTGCCCAGACGCTGTCATTCTCTGGCAGTTACCTATTTAGCTGTAAGGTTTTCAGGGACATAACTCTAACCAGCAGTCTATGGGAGTCTATTAAAAACAAACAAACAAACAAACAAACAAACAAACAAACGAAACAGCTCTGTCATCATGGGCTTGTACAACCCAGGGTTGATTTTCTTCCTTTCTCAAGTGTTTGGGATGCTGCGCGGGTCCCTGTGGCCCTACGCCCCGCCTCCCCAGCCGGCCTGTGAACATTCAGCTGCTCGCTTCCCCAGCTGAGTGAGCGGTTCTTTTCAGGGGCAACCGACTGCACATAGATTCCTGAGCCATGATCTCATCGGCTCATGAGAGGCCGAGCACGTCCACCCCACCGACTCGCATGGGACAGAGAAGGGCACCCTGGGGCCCAGGTGGGGCTAGGCCTGGTTCAAGGGTTTGCCCTTTGGATTAGTGCCAGGGCTGGTGGAGTTGCCCACTGCCTGCAGCTCTGTCTCCTGTGTCTGTCTGTAAACTCAGCTGTGGGTCCCTGCCTGGGGGCAGGACTGGCTGGCTGGCTCCCCATCTGCCATCACTCCACTGGGGGCCATTCACAGAGCCCCTAGGACACAGTCTTGCAGAGCTGGTCTGGCCCTGGCTCAGATGCCTTCCTGCCCACACTCCTACCTCCAACATCCCTTTAGTCGGCAAATATTTATTGAGTGACAACTGCAGTGCTTCCCAAAGTGGGCCCGTGGAGCCCTCGGATCCCAGCCATCTGGAGCGGTGGCTAACATGCTGGCTCCTGAGCACTGTGCCAAACCTGGTGCATCAGAATCTCTGGGGTGGGGCCTGGAGACCTGCATTTTAATTGGTTCTCCCCAGTGAGACTTTTGTACTCTAATGTTTGAGACTTGCTGACTGTGATGGTTAATTTTATATGTTAATTTGGGTGGGCCACTGTGCCCAGATATTTGATCAGACATTATTCTAGTGTTTTTGTGAGGGTGTTTTTGGATGACATTAACATTTAAATCCTAGGAGCATGAGAGGCTGGCTAGGCAGAGCTGTAGTCCCTGTTGCCAGCCCTGACTCTTCTCTGGGTAGAGGGTTCTGATCCTGGTGCTCTCCATAAGACAGGACTGAGTTCTAGGAGTGCCAGACTTAGCAAGTGAAAATATAGGTTGTTCAATTACATTTGAATTTCAGGTAAGCAACAAAGAGTATTTCAGTATGAGTATGAGTATGTCTCATGCAATATTTTGGATACACTTATACTAAATAATTATTTGTCATTTATTTGCAATTCGTTTATTATTCAGTGATCCTGCAACAGCTCTGGACACCTTCCTCTCCAGCATGGAGTCAGGGATTGCTTTCTGTTAATCATATGACCCTTTACAAAGGGCTTTCTCAAATGTGATCTCATTCAGTCCTCGTAAGAGTGGGACAGGGAGGCATAGTACGCATCATCCTTCTCCTCCTCCTCATTTCACAGCAGGAGCTGAGCCTAAGAGACTGTCAGTTTCTCACCTGTGATGAGAGAGGCCCTGACTGCACAGTGTAACCATCTGGAGGGCTTTTCTTCTTTTTCAAGACAGAGTCTCACTCTGTCGCCCAGGCTGGAGTGCAGAGGCCCGATCTTGGCTCACTGCAATCTCCGCCTCCCCAGTTCGAGCAATTCTTGTGCTTCAGGCTCCTGAGTAGCTGGGATTACAGGGGTGTGCAACCGTGCCTGACTAATTTTTGTAATTTTAGTAGAGACTGGGTTTCACCGTGTTGGCAAGGCTGATCTTGAACTCCTGACCTCAAGTGATCTGCCCGCCTCGGCCTCCCAAAGTGCTGGAATTACAGGCGTGAGCCACCGTACCTGGCCCCGGAGGGCTTTTAAATCACTCAGATGTGTTTGTGTGATGTGTTTGATGTCTGCAACTTACTTTGAAATGCACCAAAAAATAAAATGGATGAATGCATGGGTAGACAGATGTGTGATAAGGGAAATACAGCAGAATGTTGGTAATAGAATCTAGATGGCGGGTATACCGGTGTTCACTGTGCAGTCTTTTAACTGCTTTGTATGTTTGAAAATATTCTTAATAAAATGTTGGGAGAAAAAAAAACATGGATGCACAGGCCTAACCCCAGATCAATTAAATCTGAATCTCTGCAGGTGAGGCCCAACCAGCTGTATTTTTTCAAAGCTACCCAAGTGATCTGATCTAACCCATCACTTCTCTCTGTGTACCAAGCATCACCTGTAGGGTGCAGGTACCTTACATCAGTGGTTCCCCAACTGAGTGTGCAGTAGTTTCTGGAGAGCTGGTTAAAACACAGATTACTGGGCCCTGCCCCCAGACTTTCTGATCCAGTAGATCTGGGGTGAGGCAGGAGAATTTGCATTTTAAACAAGTTCCCAGGAGGTGCAGATGCTGCTGGTCCTAGGAGCACACTTTGAGAAGCATTTCCTGCATCTGCACAGCCCAACACAGGGTGGGGAAATGATGAGAGTATATAAACCACATGCTGCATCTGTCAGCAGAGGAAGCTGTTGGCTGCGTGAGGGTCAAAAGGAGCTTCATGGATGAGCTGGCATTTGTCTGAGCCTTGGTGGCTGAGGAGGTTTTCGTTGGAGGAGAGGGCATTCTACAGGGATGGGCGAGCAGAAGTGAAGGGATCGAGGTGGGCAAGTGCATGACGTGAAGAGTATCTAGATTTGGGATGTGATGAGGAGGTTGGATAGAGGGGGAATGGCCAAAGAGGAGGCAGGAGAGGGAGTTTGAGGCAGATGGAAAGGCCTTGCTATGCAGGGCATTTGGATTTGATTGTGTAGGCAGTGGGGAGCTGGTGGGGGTTTTAAGCAGCAGAATAATGTGACCAAATCATTGCTGTAGACTGTGTTCTGGCAGCTTTGTGTAGGACGGATTGGAGAGGAGAGATGAAAGATAGGAAGCGTACTTAGGAGGCTATTGTGAGCATCTGGAGAGAGAGACGGAAGGTCCGCATAATCACAACACTAATAATGATGATAAAATAATGGCTGACATTTATTGAGTGTTTTCTAGGTGCCAGATAGTGCTATGTGCTTCCGCAAACATTATCTTTTAATCTTCACAACTGCCCTGTGTGGTTTTACAGTTGAGGGAACTGACTCAGAGAGGCTAAGGGAGCCTGGGCTGGGATTTGAACCCAGGGCTGCACGTTTTGTGGCATGAGTGCTTCAGTGTCAACCCAGGCTGTGCCAAAGCAGGGGGGTAGTGGGGAGGAGAAGGGGGAGGGCAGGTCTCTGCCTTGGTCTCCGCCTCCTCAGGCAGAAATCCGTGTTCCCTGGCTCAGGGTCTCATCGTCCTTCCTTCCCCTGCCAAGGCTGAGGCGCAGCTGGGCAGGGGAGCATCCATCACACTCCTTTCCTGCCAGGCAGCAGCGGCAGCTCTCCTGGCAGACAGGGGCTCAGCTGTGCCTCTGCTTACTCCACTGCTCCTCACCCCTGGACCCAGGGTCCCCACTCCATCTCTCCTTGTCTGGTGCTCCCCACGTCTGCCTGCAGACCACACCTGTGGGCACTTGACTAAAGCTTCTGGGAGGAAAATGACATGGCTTCCCGCTCCCTTCCATATCTCTGCTGTCCTTGTGGACCTGAGCGGAGGACACTTCCGGGCTCCCTCCCCAGAATTCTTGCATTTCAGATGCTCCTCCAACAGGCCTCTACGAGGATAACTCTATTCCAGTTCCATTGTGGAAAAGGAGAGCTGGGGGTGGGGGCCGGGCCTACAGGGTGAGTCATAGATAAAGTCCTGCAAATAGTAAGCCTGTTAGCTGTTATTCTTATTATAACTGAGCTCTATGAATATGGAACTTAAGGGGCTTTGGCACCAATGGCCAGGTTTAAAGAGAGATATTCATTAAGCACTGGAAGGGTTTTGTCAGCCCTTGACCATCTTTCTGTCTCCAAGAAGGGCTTCTTTTATACCAGATCAGAAAGAGCTCACTGTACTTCTCTTAAAGACCACCCCCCTTCTCTTCCCATCCCCTGGCCCAGGGCTGGAGCTCTCTATTCTGCCCACAACCAAGCCCCATGGCCTGCTCACCTCCTGGACACCCTCGACCTGAGAGGTCCTCAGGCATGTGTCCCTGCCTCACCCTCCCCAGCCCATACACCCAAACCCAGAAGGACTAGTCACCTGCCTTGTAGGCGCTCAGGGCTAGGGCGGCAGTGAGGCTGCATCATTGCACCTGCAAAGAAGCTTTGAAGGAATGATCTGGATCTCAGGCATGTGCGCAGGCGAGTGTGCACCCACATACACCTTCCTGTGTCTGGGGCAGTGGTGGTGGTGGAGTCCCAGGCCTGGCCTTCACTCAGACCTGTCTTTCCCCTGTGTGTGTGCAGGAGTGAGGGGGCTCACCTGGCAATGGGAGTAGGGCTGAGACCAGTTCCCAGAAAGGCTTCTGGCTGGGGCTGGACAGGGTTTTTGCTGGTCCCTGCTCTTTCTCCCACCCTCCCCACTACATCAGCCAACCACCTCAGGCTTCTCCCTCCCCGCCTGCAAGTGTGTGTCACATGGCGGGAGCAGATGGGGGGTGGTGTGCTTGGGCTTTCTCTCCCCTCAGCCAGCCATTTGCTCTCCAGAT
The DNA here is from genome assembly GCF_008728515.1 of Papio anubis. NCBI lineage: Eukaryota > Metazoa > Chordata > Mammalia > Primates > Cercopithecidae > Papio > Papio anubis. Next base: position 42,739,190 of record NC_044977.1, on the reverse strand, counting down.
GGATCTGGGCACTGACAGGGTGTACATTCGGGGAATGGCAGCCTGCTCCTAGCCGGCCCGACGCTGTGCCCTGCTGAGCTGGAAGACAATTATGTTCTGGAAGTTCAGGAATCTGAGCTGGCAGGACCCAGAGTACCAGGAATTGAGCCTGGTGAAGAAGACTCACAGCCCTCCAGAAGGAAATCCTGAATGGGGTTTAAGGAATTTCTCCCTACCTTCCCCTCCCTCTCCGCCCATCCCCACTCCCATACCTCTGCCCCTCTGTCCTGGGCTCCACACTTGGTGGGTTGTAGATTTCCAGAGTGGGATAGTGAGGCTCCACATTGCCTGCCCTCCCTGGGAATCTACAACCCACCAAATTTGCAGCTTCGTGCAACCCCAACACAGACCCCAAACACTTTCCCTTCACTGTTTCATTTATTGCACAAACACCATCATAACTGCAATAACGTACACCAAAAGGAACAAAACTCTGTCCATTTCACGACCTTCACAGATGAACTGGCCTCAGTGTTCTTTATTCCCTTCTGATCACTGTCGGTGTTCCACCCCTCCTCACTCTGCAGCACCCTCCACTGCCTGCCAGGCTGGGCCCCACTCATCTTGGGGTGGGGTTTGGGGTTCTGCTTTTGGCTGGTCACATGGCAGAGGCTGAGCTGGACTAGCTTATGTCCTCTGGGTTAGCAGCTCATTGGCTGGCTCCCCTCAGGGCACCAGAGGCCCCGGGCCACTTGGCATCGAGTCTGGAAGCTAGGGGTGTAAAGGGAGAGAAGGGCGTAAACGTAGCTTGAACACAGGCTGGAGTCAGGGGCTCAGACTGGGATGAGCATCCATCATTTCTCTTTGCTGCCCCGGAATCAATACTGCTCACTCCCCAGAGAGAGCATTGTGAGTGATTTTTCTGGAGACCTTGGGATCCTATTATGTTTACCTCTTAGATTTCCAAAACAAGGTATATAGACACTCTGAATGACCTGTCATTAATCCGTAGGGGTTCTCCCACAGTTTCCAGGCTCCCAGCTCCCAGTGGCTCGGGGCCTTATCCAGTGTGAGCCATCACGGCTTGACTTGGGGAATAAGGGTGTTTCCGGGAGCCTGGAGGGGCTGCGGGGTGGGAAGGCAGACCCGGGCTAACTTCCCACTCTGAGCATTTGGATCTGTAGCTGCTCTCAGGGCCTCTGGCTTCTCATCAGTTAAATGGGAGCCATGACAAGCCTTCTGCAGACTTCACAGGGAATCTGATGGCATCATGGTTGTGAAGAGCAGCAAAGACCCATCCACATGGGGATTTGCATGATTCCTGACACGGCCTTTCTGCTTGTCACCTATCCTGCACCCAGCCCAGCATCCCAACGGCTCTTACCAACTCAGGTGGGGGTCTCTCTCCCCAGTGCTGGCCCAGTTACATCTGTGAGATCATCTGGAGCCAGTGGTTAAAGAGCTGAATAAAGTCAAACCATAGCACAGATAATGCAGAACAGGGTGTGATCCAAGAACAATTTTTATTTTTAATTTTATTTGACTCAAATTTCGAGGGTGACTGATCCAGGCTGAGTTTTGCACACACGTAACTGGATGAGGGGAGAGATCTGGAGTGTGCCACATGCCAGGGAAAAGGGCTGGCATGCTTTACACACGGGCAGCAGAACCATTTGTCTTACCATGTGGCTTGGAGTTGCACTCATTTGAATACATCTTAAGTCACTGTACACTCTCCATAGCATTAGTTCCTGGCTCCAAAAAGTGTGTTTCTGCTGCTTTCCCGGGAAGGCAGGGGAGACCAGTGTTAGAGAGAGGTTTCACCAACTGCCAGCCTATTCCTTGTCACCGCAGACAGTGGAGTAAAAGGGTTTAAGTTGCAGCAAGAGGAAAGCAAGTCAAGTAGTGGTAGAGCTTCCTATCTGGAGCAGTGAGGGACTCTTCTCAAAACTCTCCACGCTGGAGAAGTGAACCAGCCATGGTGGATCTATCAGCGGATCCATGTGGACAACAAGCATTTGTTGAGTGCTTGTTCCGCTCTCAGTGCACAAGTATCCCACCTTCACAAGTCTGTGAAGAAGTTGTTATGATTGCTATTGTTGTTGCTATCATTATTCCCCCTGTTTTTTAAAGAGAAGGGAGGCAGCAAGGCTCAGGGATGAAGAAGACGGTGCCTGTTGCTCCCACTGGGATTGTGTCTATTAACGAGTTCAGGAGTGGCTGATATCAGGGCTTGAACCACAGTTTCCCACTCCAAGTCCATGCTCTTCTCACCATGCCCCACCTGCCTTCCAGAAAGCCTTGGGGAAGGCTTCTTGGGCAGAGGCCCACCAGCACCCACGCAGCAATCAGTGTGTGAACACCTTCCCCACTGGGCATTCAGGAGCAGAGACTCGCTTTCATTCATCAATAGACATGGGCTGAGGATCCAGAGGTGAATAAGACCTCATTCTTGCTGGCTCTTGGCAGGCAGGCCTGTTAATATCTTTGCTTCATGGCCCACGATGGATTTGGAAAACATTTCCGATCAATTACCTGGAGCAGAATTATCACCTGCCACATCTCCCTTCTCAAGGCTGGCTGCTTTATGAGTGTCTACACTTTCAACCATGAGTGGGCACATTATCCATAGTCCTTTTGCCTGAGAGCAAAGATTCATTGCCCTTTGTTCCACTATTCAGTCATTCTCTTATTCAACAAATAATTCAGTGTCTCTTATGTGACGGGTGCTGGGTTAGCAGCTGGGGATATAGCACTGAGCAAAACAGACATGGTTCCTGCCATGAGTTTGCAGACATTAACCAGCTAATTCTCCCATCCCGCTCTGATGTATTCCCAAGGACTAAGGCGGTTTGTTCAGGAGTGACTTCCTCAGGCATGGCACTTCAGGGCACTATGCTGCCTCAGGGTCAGCCCTCCTGTCTCCTGGGAATTACAGGCCACTGGGTAGTGCTCCAGGACCAGGTCTTTATTGATCATTCCCTTTGGAAGGAGGCAAAGGACTCTCCCCTCTCCAAGCCTTCTGGCTCTTGACCCAGCCCTTCCTGTGAGTTGCCCCGATGGACACACTTAGAAGGGCCCCTAAAGGGAAGGCTATTCTGCTCAACCCCCAGAAAGAAGGTATATTTTGCAAAGAGGCCCAGTTTCTCTGTGCAGTTTGATGATTTGGGAAAAGCATGGGCACTGGAGTTAGGCTGATTTAGACTTCAGTCCCAGAATTGTCCTTCCTAGTTCTGCGACCTTGGGCGAGTCATGAACATCTCTGTGCCTTAGATCCCCAGCAGTAAAGTAGGGGCAATAATACCTACCTACCTTGCAGGAAGGCTGTGGTGATTAAACGAGATGTTCATGAAAGTTTCTGATGCATATTTGCCATTTAATAAATGTGTCTCACCCTTTCTTCTGACTTTTAACTTCTAAAGGACACGATTACCTCTTGAGTTGATACTTACCAAACAAAGCCTTGCCAATATTAAAAGGTAAGGAAGTGGGAAACTCTCCTATTCTATAGCTGCTGGGCTATAGCAGTGGTTCCCAAAGTGTGGCCCCTAGACTGTAAGCATCACCTGGGAACTTGCTAGAAATGCAAAATCTTGGGCTCCACCCTAGATCAACTGAATGAGAAACTCTGGGGCAGGGGCCCGACAATCAGTTGTAACAAGCCCTCCAGGCAATTCTGATGCACATTAGTGTGTGAACCGCGAGGCTGGAGACTGCAAACCAGTTGTCAATGGGCCAAATTCTTTCACAGATGTGTTTTGTTTGGCGTCTGTCATCAGCTGGAGCTGAGGAGCAGCTCCTCCTGGGGAGTGATGGTGCCCTCCTGAGGGGGTTCACAGTCCTCGCTCTGCCACTCCCTTTTGTGTGACACCAGCTGGCCTCACTTGGCTGCCCACCTGCTGTGGGCATCCACATTTGCAGCCCAGGCTCTAGGTCAGGGGCAAGTGTGGTTTCTGAGCCCTAGAGAAGTAGCAGTTCTGCTTCAGCGGGTCCTGAACATCAGCCGAGACAGGGAGCCACCCAGCTCTGCAGGAAATAGGAACAGGGTGGACTGCTTTCTAATTCCTGAAACCAGCAGCCAGGTCTTGCTGGTTGAGCTTCAGTATTTGGTTTGAAGTGTTGTGAGTTCCCAGCATATAACATACACCCACATTCAACTGTAAGTCCAAAAATACCTTCCACAGCCAAATAGAGACGATTCTTACATTCCCCACTACCTCAGATTATCTGCCTCGCTGCTCTCTGCCACCCGCGCTGTTGGCACAAACTAATGAGCAGTGACTTTCCCTGCGTCAGGGAACGGAAAGCAGAAGGGACCAGTGACTCCGGCATCCGCAACAGTGAGTGGGACACAGAAATATCAATGCAGGTGGGTGCCAGGAAGGCTGGGGGCACCTAGGGGCTGTGGTGTCCATGAGGTGGAGCAGAATGGGAGTGGAGCTGGGAGCTCTCATTGGAGACACTGAAATAGAGAATTATGATCAGAGGCCCTGGCAGTAGCAGGCATCCTGACCAGGAGAGAGAAAGAAAATGCATCCAGAACCCAGCACGAGATAGGACACAGGGAGGAAACTCTGGGCAGTGGGAGAGGAACTGGGCTGGACTCAGCTTTGGATACAGGGAATCAGGAGGAGACCTGATCCCTAAAGGGTGGCATCCCTTCTCTGTGCCCCACAGCCAGGAGAGAGCACCAAGCCCCTTCACCTTCCTTCCTGGGGAACCTCTCTCCAAAGCATCCCTGGAAGGAGGCGGGAAGCAGGTTGACTAAGAGCATGGGCTTTGGCATCAAAGAGATCTGAGGGCAGATCTGGCTCTGCCACTTCTGGTCTGACTTTGGGCAAGCCGCCCAACCTCTCTGAGCCTCAGTTTCCTCATCTGAAAAAAAGGCAGCAAAGCTTATTTTATAGCCATATGGTGAGGATAAAATGAGATCACATTTGAAAAACAATTAGCACACTGTCTGTCATAGAAAAAAGAACATGAGAAAGCTTAGATATAATTAAAATTATTCGAGCACAGAACCCATGTATTTTCACCAGAAGTCCTGGTATCTGGGATTTGACAAGTTGAGGATCATTGGTGAGAAAAATGGAGTCAGATGTAAGCATTGGCAAGTGAACAGAGGATAGAATGCTCAAAAGAGGGGTTCCTCAAAGAGAGAAAATGACCTGCCCCAAGACTTATGGCCCATAGCATTTATTAGGACCCTTGATGAATGTTGGGTAGAAAAGATGTAAGAATGTCCTGACAGTGATGGCCACCAGACACAGCTGAGGTCACCAAGAGATGTGGCTGGAGTAAAGCTGCCCTGGATTGAAGGAGGAACTGTCTTCCCTGGAGCCTGGAGGATGGACAGGATGACCTCAGATGCCCGCAGAGACATTATCAACCATAGGAAGATCCAAACTGACCTGATTTCCACTGCCCTTCCATTTCTACTGGAAATAAATGTATTTCCGGCCGGGCGTGGTGGCTCAAGCCTGTGTCCCAGCATCTTTGGGAGGCTGAGACGCATGGACAGGTCAGAGATCGGTGACCATCCTGGCTAACCCAGTGAAACCCCGCCTCTACTAAAAAATACAAAAACTAGCCGGGCGAGGTGGCGGGCTTCGTAGTCCCAGCGCCAAATGGGAGGCTTGAGGCAGGAGAATGGCATGAACTCGAGGCGGAGCTTGCAGTGAGCCGAGACTTCACTGCACTCCAGCTCTGGGTTACAGAGTGGAGACTCCGCCTCAAAAAAAAAAAAAAAAAAGAAATGTATTTCCAGTAATGTTGGGGTGGGCGTTGGAGTAGGGTACATAAGAGTGCAAACAGCTGCTTCTCCCACCCTTCCAATCTAAGAGGCACAGCACCTGTGGGCTGGACCCCCATCCTACCCTGCTACTAGGTCACCCCCAAGGCCACCATCCCTCACTCAGCTTCATTGCCTCTAGGGAGGCAAACCCTGAAAAAAGAGCCTGGGGTCGGGGATTTGCATCCATACATTTCTGTCTCTGTGCACCTGTGTAAATGGTCCAGAGGAGAATAAAGCAGACCATAATTATCACAATTATAATAACAGGGGAGAGGCACAGATGCAGAAGTATAATCCAAATTAAACTGTGAAGGAGGTAGCTACATCACCTCTCAAGGCCCTTTTTACACTAATACTCTGTGAGTCTCTGAGCCTAAACCTTCCTGGGGGCCCAATTCTGATAATGTGGTGACATGAAGACCAATTGACTTTTGGATTTACAGTTTTCTGGGAAAGTGTTGCTGAGCCTTGGAGAGGATCTGCACATTTTCTGGAGAGAAGGGGGTAGCCAGGGAGGTCAGGAGCGCATGGAGGATGCAGGAACACATGCTAGCTCTAGTCAAGGCTGCTGTCCTTGGGCGGGCTGAGGGCTGGGCCTGGTGCATGGTCTCTCGTGCACATAGAGTGACAGGGCAGAGCCCTGGGCCAAAAGAGAAGTATGAAGAGCTTAGTTTTGACGCCAGCCTGCTTCTTCCCCTACCTCCTTCTCAGTCCTCCTCTGGGAAGGCAGAAAGGGCCAAAAGGCCTATCTCAGTCCAGGTTCCCTGGAACAAGCAAAGCCTGAATATATTCTTGAGCAAGTGACCAACCAGGTAGTGCCCTCCAGAAGAACCAGCATAGAGCAGAGGACGAGGCCAAGGCTACACGATCCCACGATCCCACGAGGAGCCCTGGAGCATGAATAGCACCACAGAATCCGCTGCACCTGGAGACATGGGGGCTGGGCTTCTGTACTCCTCTATCAGCTGGTGATTGCCTAAGAGCCTTGGAATGGTGGTGAGGGTTGTAGTCTCCAGGAGTCTGCAGTGGGTGAAGGGCAGGCCTCTGGAGAGGGTTGCAGGTGTGAACCATTAACAGCCAATCTGGATGAGTGCACCCACCCATGCATGGGGCAGGCACCAACAGCACCTGCTACTCTTTCTCTCCTAAGAAATGTCATGTTAATTCAACACAAGAAGATCCTTGCTTACTTCTGAAGATAGTTTCGAAGTCATGTGGGGGTAGTTAGGAGGAGGAATTCTAAGGTTCTTCACCACCCTAAAATCTACAGGATTACATTCAAAAGTGAATAATTGCTGGGATAATTCTTCCAAGACTTGTCACTTTTAAAAGCTTATTATAATAAACATTCTTAAGGCTGGGTGCGGTGGCTCACGCCTGTAATCCCAGCACTTTGGGAGGCTGAGTCGGGCAGATCACCTGAGGTCGGGAGTTCAAGACCAGCCTGATCAACATGGAGAAACCCCGTCTCTACTAAAATTACAAAATTTAACTGGGCGTGGTGGCGGGCACCTGTAATCCCAACTACTTGGGAGGCTGAGGCAGGAGAGTCGCTTGAAGCCAGGAGGCAGAGGCTGTGGTGAGCCAAGATGTAAGCGTTGCATTCCAGCCTGGGCAACAAGAACAAAACTCCGTCTCAAAGAATAATAATAATAATAATAATAATAATAATAAACATTCTCACAGTGAACTTCCACGCTGAGTCGGCACTCCCCTCACACAGAACTGTTGCTCAGGGTGGTTGTTTCTCTTAAGGTGACCCAGCCAGTCAATATGGTCCATGTCTAATAGGACAATTTCAGGCAGTACTACAGACTTCTGGGACTATTCTTTTTAGGAGGGGCCCTTCTCTGAGCAACTCTTTAAGTCACAAACCTCTTTGCATGCTCCAAAGCATCAACTTCAAATGAAAACATTTATCAACTGTTTTCAGTGTTCAAGACACTGGTAGGTCCTGGAGGCTGAAAAAGGAAGTGGTATCTGCCTCCCGGGGTTTGCAGTCAAACCAAGAGCCATATTTGGAGCGAATGGGGAGGTTTGATTAAGTGCCAAATAAGAGGGTAGGTGGACATCACAGGAAGTGGGGAGGAGGAGGGAACTTCTGAAGGGGAGCGGTATTCCATTATGGCCTTCTGAGAAGGGTCTGGAATCAGAGAGATTCAAGCTAGCTGCTGGAGAGTCCCTTTCTTCCAGCTGGTTGTCGCTGGGCCACCTGTGCCAAGAAGCGGCACATCCAGCCATTGATGTGTTCACACAAACCCGTGTCGGCTGAGCTCCCACTGTCTGGCAGGCTGTGAGAGGACTCCCTCGGAGCTCCCATCTCATGCAGCCATGGCCCACTCTACTAGCTGCTTTCCAGTTCCTAATCCTGCGTCCTGGGTCATCCAGATTGGGAGGCACTCTGAGCAGCGTGTCTGCTCTTGACTTTACCCCACTCTAATTAAACAAGTGGTCGCTTACTTATCTCCCTAGAGAGAAGAGGTTTTAGGGTAGGGAGTGTATCACTTATGAATGCTTTTGGATGCATGTAACAGAAAACACCACCTACAATAACTTTAAACATAGAGATTTATTTAATCACTTCCCAAGAGGTTTCAGAAGGGGCAGCAGCTGCTGGTCTTTGCTCACTGACTCAACAGCATCAAGGTATTCTGTTGCCCTCTTGGCTCGTCTCTTGTCTTATGGTTAAAACAGGGCCGCTGTAGCTCAAGACATCACATTCAAGTGCAAAGGAGGAAGGTGGAGAAAGGAAAGGGATTGGTGCCCACTGAGTCTTATCTCTTACAAGGAAGACAAATGTCCTCCCAGAGCCTGTAGCAGACTTCTGCTTATTTCTCCTTGGTCAGACCTGGGCACCCGTAGCTTCAAAAGAGCCTGAAGAAGCAAGTGTCTCGCCTGAGGCTGGAAACATTGCCACTCTGTGCAATGTGGGAGTTTATTATCGAAGACAATGGGGGAATGAATTTCAGGGAGGCAATCACGTTAGCCACAGAGAGCTGGTGACTTCCTCATATAATCCCAGGCACTGAGCTCCTGCCCAAGAAACTTCTGGACAGTCCCTACCACTGAAACGTCAAGCTGCTTCTTCCTAGCCCGTCCTTAGATGAACCTTGAGAACATTATGCTAAGTGAAGTAAGCCAGTCACAAAGCTACCCTACTGTCCTCTTCCCTCCAGCACATGGAATCAAACACCAGCCTCCTCGCCCTCCCTCCCTGACTCAGCCAGGAGGCTGTTCTCCTGGTTTCTGCTCAGTTTCACCCACTGTGGAGCCCCTCTGGGAAAGTTAAAGGGAGGGAGAATGAAAGAGGAGGGAGAGTGTTAATTAAACACCAGATGTTTAACTCTGTTAATTAATGGCTCTGTCACCCTGAGTGGCAGCAGCCTTCTCTTCTCTGTTTCCTTCACCCTCACTATTCTCTTTTTCTCTGGAGGGCCTTGAGTTTGAAGCTAAAGGACTCAACATTTGTTCAGTGGGGCCCTGAGACCAGCAAAGGGTGAAGGGAGAAAGCTGGCTAGGGCAACCCAGGAAGAGAGGGCTACCTTGTCCAGGAGGGAGGCATGGACATATTTGGCGGTAGGAACGGAAAGAAGGAACAGTGGGAGAGACCAAAGCCCAGAGGTCAAAGGAGACATGTTTTGTTTGGTGCATGTAGGGATTTCAAAAAATGCAAGTGGTTGCAAGCATTTAAAAATGGGGAAAATGTCACATAAATCCAGATGTGCAGATCTTTAAAACTAGGCAGGTCGGGGCCTGTGTCCTCACACAACAACAGTTAACTGGTGGAAAGTGGAGCGGGGTAGCTGGTAGCTGTCCCGCCCAGACGAAGCGTGTGTCCTCCCATCCTTCTCTGCCTCCACCCCACATACTTGGCTCATCTGTCACATGTCACCTGCCATCCCATCTGGGGTTGGGATCCACTGAGGTACAGGTGCCAGGACTCGACAATGGGTTGCCTGTAGGAGATGATAGAGAGGAGAGCCTGAGAATGCTGAAATGTGAGTCAGGATATTTGGGGAAATTGTAGGACCAATGACAGAAATGAGGAACGTGGGAGGAGCAGGTTAAGGGAGAAAAATGGCAAATTTATTTTGAGCAGGCTGCGGTAGTGATGCCTGGATGACATGGAGACGGAGGCGGCCTGGTGGTCTGGAGTCTGGAAGAGAAGGACTGGCAATCCGCAGAGCTGGTGGGGCAGGGGTGGAAGTGAAAGCCCTGGGGAGGGAGGGAGGGAGGGCGGCTGAGACCACCCAGTATTGCCTACAGTGAGAGAAGAGGGAATTGAGGATAGAACCTTTGAGAACCACACATTTGGGAGAAAGAACCAGAAAGAAAAGTTAGGGTCAACTGAGAGGGTAGAAAGAACCTGGACTGTGTAATGACAGAGAAGTAGAGTGAGTCTCTGACTCAAAAAAAAAAAAAAAAAAAAGAAGAGAAAAAACTGTGATATAAGTGGCTGATTTTATTCCAATGTTATTAGAGCTAAGAATCTGAAAGGCAGGAAAGAGGTTAAAAAGCTGATATAAGTGGCTGATTTCGTGTCTCACTGGGGAGCCAGCTGTAGCAGATAAGAAGGGAGACAGAGAACATGGGGCATCGGGAGGAGCAGAACATCTGACTCCCTTGGCTTTCTGGAAATACCACTTGGGCATCAAAACAGATCATATAGAGGAAAGTGCCAGAAAAATATTGAACCCTGTTTCTGTTTTCCAGGCTGGAGTGCAATGGAATGATCTTGGCTCGCTACAACCTCCGCCTCCTAGGTTCAAGTGATTCTCCTCCTCAGCCTCCCAAGTAGCTGGGATTACAAGTGCCCACCACTGTGCCCAGCTGATTTTTGTATTTTTAGTAGAGACAGGGTTTCACCATGTTGGCCAGGCTGATCTCAAACTCCTGACCTCGTGATCCGCCCACCTTGGCCTCCCAAAGTGCTGGGATTACAGGCGTGAGCCACTATGCCTGGCCCTATATCACAGCCTTTTAGCCTCTTTCAGGCTGTTCAGATTCTCTTTTTTCTTTTTTTTTTTTTTTTTGAGGCGAAGTCTCATTCTGTCACCCAGGCTAGAGTACAGTGGCGCGATCTGGGCTCACTGCAACCTCTGCTTCCTGGGTTCAAGTGATTCTCTTGCCTCAGTCTCCCAAGTAGCTGGGATTACAGGCACAAGCCACCACACCTGGTAATTTTTTTGTGTTTTTAGTAGAGACAGGGTTTCACCATGTTGGTCAGGCTGGTCTAGAACTCCTGACCTCAAGTGATCTGCCCACCTCGGCCTTCCAAAGTGCTGGGATTACAGGCATGAGTCACAGCACCCGGCCAGTTCGGATTCTTATTTCTAATAACTTTAGAAAGAAAGGCTTGGTCTCTAATGGAAAGTTTCATTAGCATCCCAGAAATGACCCGCTAGGTAAGCAATGGCCCCTGGTGCTGTCTGCTCATCTCCTTGAGCGTGTAGGAGGGATGCAGCTTCTGTGACCAACACAGACACACACACGACTCTTTGCCACCCTGAAAAGTCTCTGCTGTCTGTGAGTGGCTAAAAGAACGGGGCTTTGGAGTCAGAGTGCCCTTGGGCCAGACCTGACCTGCAGCCACCCATTGTGACTTTTCCCTCACCTCTCTAGCCTTGGTTTATACATGTGTGAAATGAGAGTAAGGGTGGTGTGTGCATTAAATAGGATAATTTTCATGGGGGGCCAGGGGGTTGAGGAAGCTGGGGCAGAGTCTGAGCCCATCACCCCAGTCTGTGGTTCTTTCTGTCTCCCTCTGACACCACCAGCACAGAAAGCAAGGCAGCAGATGTTACTGGTCTCACTTCATTTCCATAGATTTACAAGCATCCCTTTATGTGTTACTGAAAAATTGGGTGTAAATCCTATTTTAAGAACACAGTGGAACTCATTACTTAAAGAACACTTTGGAAAATCCTTTTGGGAAGTGAATAATAATCACCGTGTGTGCTGGTGTTGATGAATTTCTTTTTGTTGGAGTGCAGTTCACCTGGAAGGTCTTCCCGCAATCTCCCTCTTTCTATTTTATGGCTGTCCTTTTTCTCATGGGACAGACCCTGTTCGCTTTTCCTGTGCCTGTCGTTTCCACATCTCTGCTCCTCCGTCTTCCCCGCCCCCTGGGCCTGCGTGTCCGGCTTCCTGATGTTCCTCTAGCAGTAGCTCCTTCTTCCCTGAGACCATGTGACCATGACTTGCTGGGATCTATTTACTGGCTGCTACTCCTTCTTCAGAAATTCAGTCACAGATGAGTCTCTGGATGCCAGAAATGTGTTTGCCATGTGGGTATGACTGAGCGGGAGTCCCTAGGGTGGCTGTGGCAGGCAGATTAATGGCTCACCAAAGATGTCCATGTGCTAATCCGTAGAACCTGTGAATATGGTGCCTTACGAGGCAAAAGGGAATTTGCAGATGTGATTCAGTCAAGGACCTTGAGATAGGGAGATTATCCTGGATGATCTAGATGGGCCCAATGTAATCACATGGATCCTTAAAAGTAGAGAATCTTGCCCAGCTGTGGTCCACAGGAGAGGTAACAGTGGAAGAAGGGTTAGAGATTGCAATGTGGCTGGCTTTAACTATGAAATGTGGGCAGCCTCTAGAGGCTGGGAAAGGCAAAGAAATGGATTCTCCCCCAGAGCCTCCATTGAGGAATGTAGTCCTGCTAATGCCTTGATTTTAGCCCATTGAGACCCATGTTGGACTTCTAACCTATAGAAGCATAAGACAATACATGAGTGTTTTAGGCCCAGTGTGGTGGCTCATGCTTGTAGTCTCTTTGGAGAGAGAGAGACAGGAGGACACTTTGGAAGGCTGAGGCAGGAACATCACTTGAAGCCAGAAGTTCAAGACCAGCCTGGGCAACATAGTGATATCATCTCTACAAAAAAATTTAAAAATTAGCCAGGTATGGTGGTGCAGGCTGTTGTCCCAGCTCCTTGGGAGGCTGAGGCAGGAGGATCTTTTGAACCCAGGAGGTCCAGGCTGCAAGGAGCTATGATCGTGTCACTGCTCTACAACCTGGGCAGCAGAGCAAGACCCTGTCTCCAAAAAAAAAAAAAAAAAAAGTTTGTTTCAAGCCACTAGTGTGGTGATTTGTTAAAGCAGCACCAAGAAACAAACACAGCAGCAACCATGTGGTCCCAGGGGCTGTCTGGCCTCATATCTGACCTCATCTCTTTTGCCTAGTTCATCATGTATCCATGACTCACCCAAAATTCTCCCCCTTCAGTGAGTGGTTCCAGCTGGTGCCTGGCCTGCGTCTCTTGGATGCCTTGAGGCTTCACTCCGTCTCCTGTTGCCCACCACCTCGTCCCTGGGCCACCTGATACCCCAGCCCAACAGCTAAGGTGTGGATGGACAGTAGGGGGCTGGCTTCTCTCACTGGTCAGGGGTAAGTGTGCCCAGGGGAGTGTAAGGGGGCTGCAGCAGGTACCAGACTGGGGGGAGAGCAGGGAGAAGACCCCCTCATCTGGGGTATCATCAGCATACCTCCTAAGACCTCAGTCCACTGTGTTTGAGCAGCTCTTCCTTTTTAAAAATTATGGTAACATATATATAACATGAAATTGGCCATTTAACTCTTTTTAAGTCCATGGTTCAGTAGTATCATGTACACTCACATGGTTGTGCAGCCATCACCACCCTCCATCTCCAGAACACTTCATCTTGCAAAACTGAAACTCTACACCCGTTAAACAATAACTCCGGCTTCCTTCTGCCCCAGGCAAGCACCAGTCTACTTTCTATCTCCACAGATTTGACTATTCTAGGTACCTCATATAAATGGAATCGTGCAGTGTTTATATTTTTGTGACTGGCTTACTTCGCTTAACATAATGTCCTCAAGGGCCATCCATGTTGTAGCGTGTGTCAGAATTTCCTCCTTTTGTAAGGCTGAATAATATTCCATTGTATATATCTTGCACATTTCATGTATCCATTTATCTGTTGATGGACACTTGGGTTACTTCCACCTTTTGGCTATTGTAAACAATACTACTATGAACATGTGTAGGAATATTTCTTCAATATCCTACTTCTGATTCTTGGGGGTATATACCCAGAAGTGGAGTTGCTGGATCATACGGTAACTCTATGTTTAATTTTTTGAAGAACCGCCAGGTTGCTTTACATAGCGGCTGCACCATTTTACATTCCCACCAACCCATTTTAACCATTTTCAAGTTATGCGGTTCAGTGTCATTAAGTATTCACACCGTCCTGTAACCATCACCACCATCCATCTCTGTAGGAGCTCTTTGAATTACAGAGAACTAACTCTCTGGATATGAGGAACGTTACTGGAGGAAGTGAGCAGAAATGGGCCCTCCCCACAAAGGTTTATGCTGAGCAACTGAATTTATGCTGGAAATCCCAAGAAAATCCAGGCCTTTAGTTGGATTTGCTGCCTGTTTTTGAGCTGTGGGCATGTTTTCAAATGCAGTTTTCATTTTATGCTGCAACTGAGTATCTGATAGTGAAATGTTTCCACGGAGAGAGCCTGCCCATGGGGAGGAGGAAAAGGAGGCTGCTCTAATGAATAGATAAGCTTGATTTGCGTCTGGTGACATCCTTAGCATTTAATTTCAGCAATTAAAGTAGGCAAGTCTCCTTTGTTTTCTTTTTCCTTGCAAAAACAATAAAACATTACAGAATGTTTGCTAAATAAAAACAAAATCCTAGTCATCATATTACCTTAGTGAAGCCACCACCACCATTTGTAATGCTAATCTGTGCAAGGCATGAACCAAACATGCTATTCACCTTATTTTGTTTAAGCCACACTGCTACTCTATGAGGCAAGGGCCTGGTTCTCCCCGATGATTGCACGCTCTCAGCGCATGCATTTGGTCCATCTTCCTCCACATGCCTGTCTTCTACACAATTGCCCTCATGATGTTCACACTTTGTTTTCCCAAGTGATGTAAACATTCTTGTTGTATTCTTGTTTTCAATTCTTACCATGTGTTGACTTACTCTGTTCTTAGGAGCAAGACTAGTCTCTATGATCACAAATACAGCAGATTATAGACCATGTTTAAGAGGTTTTCGCCATCTGCAAACCTTCCCTGGAGTGGCCTGGGCTCTACCCACATTGCTATGTCAAATAATGTCATTTTCTAAATGGCTGAGTCCTGTGTGATGTGCTGGCATTGAGTAAGGGGCAGACTCCTGAGCCCGACTGCCTGGGTTTGAATCCAGCTTTTACAAGTTTGACCTCATGCAAGTTACTTTTTACTGGTCTGTGCCTCAGTTTTCCCATCCATGAAATGGGGATGATTATAATACCCGCCTCACAGGGTTATTGTTTGGATTAAGTGGCATAATATAAAGAGCATAGAACACTTCTGGGTACATAATAACATTGTTATTATTGTTGTCACTGTTACTTGATCCTGCTATTATTTAGTCTCTGCTGTGAGCTCCCTGCCCAATCTTGCTCTGTCCTCCCATCCTCAGTTTCTTCATCTATAAAGTACAGTGTTGAACCATGTGATCTGTGTCAGAGTCCTTCTTGTTAAACTTTCGGTCATCACCTTGTTCCTTTTATCTTCCCCACTGCAGCTGGAGGGATGTAGGTGGGACTGCAGGGAGGACTGCCGGAACACTCATGACACACACGCGTGACTTGGAGGTTTCTAGGAATATATGGAGGAGAGAAGAACTCAACCCAGATTGCAGAAGGCAGAGGCAGGGGATGAACTTGCCACTGGGAGAGGGCAAGGGAGTTGGGGTAGGAGAGGCTCCCCATGTCCTCACCCCCCAGATTTTAGAGCTGAAAAGTGCTAGGAAGGGTTTCCTCCCCCTAACCCTCCCCACTCTGGTCCAAACCTTCCCTCTGGGCCCCAGTCCCCCAGATGGTCTTAAAGGGAAGAAAAGAGGAAAATCCGTATCCAATCTGCTCTATTCAGAGCAATGGGAAGGCATCTGCATCTCAATCTTATCTTTGTGCTGAGTTGGGCTAAGCTTGGCCCCCCAAGTGGTGAGTGATGGGTGGGTGGGAAGATGCCTTCATCGCCCCCACGCAGAAGCCAGCTGCGGGGCCACCATATTCGTGGCCCTGGGCAGGGGCAGGAGAGGGCTGCCTCCACAATGCCTTTCCCCCCCTGCCAAACTGCAGACAGTACACATTCTTCCCTGCTCTTGGTTTCCCCTCTATTTCCTCTTCTTTTATTTTCCTTCTCTTTTTCTCCCCCTTTCCCAGGCAGGCAGCCAAGTGGAGACTTTGAATGGAGGCAAGGATGGAGGGGACTCAGGAAAGAGGACCGGCCTGAATCCCCTTCCCCAAAGATCCTCATGTACTGAGCTGGAGGTGGGGAGTAAAGGAAGCATCGCCTTCCTTCCCACCCACCCTGGCCCCTGGCTGTCAGGCCTGGGCTGGGGGAAGCTGCCAGGTGGCTGTCATCACGCTGGGCTCGGGGCTCCAGACTCTGCCCTGTCCATCTGGAACCTCTAGAATTTCTCCAGAGCCATTCAGGACCCGGAAAACCTGCCTCCCACAGCCCAAACTCACAGGAGGCTGGTGTGCAGCAGGAAGTCAGCTGAATAATTTATAGCCAGAAAGCACTCTCCCTAGTAAGGAAGCCAACTCAGAAAACCAAATTAAACTGGGAGGGCCGCTTGGAGAGCGTGTGGAGCCAGGGCTGTGGAATGCAACGATAGGGCTGGGGCCAGTTTGTCTTCCAGGGAGGATGGTGAGTGTAGCGGCCTAGGGTGTGGGCTTGTGCAGCAGACAGTCTTGGATTCAAATCCCAGCTTCACTGGCAGTGGCAGGGGGACCTTGGGCAGGTGCCTCAGCTTCAAGAATGATGCTTATGTGGGCACCTCTTGGCCTTCTTGCAAAGCTGCTGTGAGATCCTGCAGGGGAAAGAGCGTACTTAGCACAGTGCCTAGCATGCTGTCAATATGCTCCAGGCACTTGTACTCAAGCCCTCATCTTTTAGGGTTGTAAATTGTCTTTTTCTTCCTGAGGACACCCTTTCATGGTTTTTTTCACTAAAAAGAAAAGAGGTCTGAGGTTACCCTGGAGAGGACCTCCTTGTCGGCCGCAGTATGAGTGGCCGTGCTGCTCCTGCCTGGGTGCAGCTCTGTGGGCCACACGACTTCCAACCTGGTCCCTCATTCTCCCTGCTTCTGTCTGGAGCCAAGCACCGCAGTTGGATTGGGGAATTCTCCACAAGGGTGCAAATGGGCCTGAGATCTAGCTGCATTCTGGGTGCAAGACCAGCTTCCCAATGTCTACAGTTGCCCTGCTGATAAACGGCCTGCTCTAATTCACCTGTCCCCTTGCTCACTGCCACCAAACTTCCCAAAGCATGCACCGACCCGACCACATCTTTGTACTGTCCCAAACTAGCCACAAGTCCTCTTCAGCAGACGGAGACCTCCTGAATCTTTAGGTTTGTGCTCAAGTCTCACTGTGATTTGGCCTCGGTCCTCCTTTCCAGACTCAACTCCCTCTCTGCCTCCCTCCACCAGCTTCTCCAGATTGTCCAAGGATAGGCCAGGGCCAAGTGTTTCCCCTGCTGTGCCCTCTGGAATGCTCTTCGCCCCTGGTGGCTGGGGAAGCTCCACCCTTGTTCTCTTCAAGAGAGTCCCGCTTTCTACACGAGGCCTCTTAGCCGCCCTCCTGACTGCAGCCCGTCAGCCACTTTCCCAGGGCGTCTTTTCCCTTTTAGGGTATTGCCTGCTGCTCTACCCATGCATCCATCTTGCTGGACCCTGCAGGAGGGCCGGGCCCGATGCATCCTCCTGCTGAATGGAATGATCCCAGTGTGGCAACTCAGCTGCTACCCACCCCAGAGTGGTCTGGGTAGTCCCCTCTCTGAAAATGGGGGAGGGTTCAGTTGTGCAGGGGGCGCCTGTTAGGAGGCCAGTTTGGGCTCTGTGGGGAATTCAGCTCTCATACTCACTCTCTTCGCCTCTGTCTCCGTCGTCCTTTGCCCCTGAGCAGAGGGCACGGGTCGCTCTGTAGCTGTGGGCCTCCTGATTGCTCTGGCCTTGGCTCCTGCCTCCACTTCTCTGCGCTCCTTCACTGTCACTCGCCAATTTCACCCCCTCCGCCTGTTTCAGCAAACCCTCTTCCTAATCTCTGTGCTGGGAAAATGAGCCCAGAAGAAGTCCCATACAAGGCGGGGAGGCCTCAGGGGGCATGTGCGTGGGCGTGCATTCTCTCACACACATACACGTGCATTCACACGCCTCCAGGCACCATTAGAGTGACCCCAAACCCAGGACCCACAGGGAACTGGGACAGCAGCGGGAGAGAAGGCAAGAGAAACTCTGGCCAAAGATTTGGGAAAATGCTTTCTTCGCTGCTGAAGATTTCCCAAAATAGCAGGAGTCAGCTGGTGCTGCATCTCCCCTCTCCCACTCCTAGAGCACTCTGCCCCAGCTCCAGTGCCAAGCAGGCCTGAGGCAGGGCAAGACACGGGCCTTCTGTGCCCCTTTCCCCATCCAGACCCTGGGCCACGGGTCGCTGTCTCTGCTCACTGGAGACATGTCTCCTCTCCTCTTTTAGACTGTAAGCTCCTTGAAGGCAAGGACCATGCTTTTGTCTTGTGAACCTCCCTCCTCCCCACTTTCTCATCTATACAGGACCCAGCACATAGCAGGTGTTCAGTAAATGCTCAGTGAAGTATTGTATAAATGAATGAACAGATACTTAGGTAACTAGTGGAATATGTTTTACATATTACTAGTAAACTAAAATATGAATTGGATTTCATAAAGAGCCTCCTCGGTACCAGACTTAGTTCTGGGTGTATCAAAGCATTCTCTCTAAGCAAGAAGCTATTAACCTTATTTCACAGGTGATGAAACCAAGGTTTGCAACCAGGTAGGGCAGCCTCCCAAGCTCAGGGCTTTCTATGATACTATACAACCCTCAGGATAATTGGATTGGCTATGCACTGCTGGTGGGAACTTCTGGAACTATTTTAACATCAAATCAGACAGACGTGTTAGAAATAGAAGTTTCTGTTTGTCTTGAGAGTATTTGGTTGTATGTATGAGAAACCAAAGTGTATGGGATATGAATTATATTTAGTTAATATAATCGAGATGTGAAAAGCAAGGACTTAAACTAGTTAGGAGTGTATTATTTGCTCATAATAATAATAATAGCACTTATACAATGCCTACTTTGTGGCAGATGCTGTTCTAGGCCTGTTAGAAAAAAATAACTTATTTCATCTCCACAACAGCTGTGAGCTGGGTGTTATTATTCTCCCCATTTTGCAGAGAAGGAAACAAGAGACACAGCAAGCATAGGAAAGGAGTCTGGAGGTAGACAGAACGGAGTTGGTTCCATCTTCAACGTCCCAGGTTCCACCTACCTCAGCATATGGCTAAAGGTCACGTCCTTTGTTTTTTTAGAGACAGGGTCTAAAAAAAAAAAAAAAGAAAAAGAAGAAGAGAAGATGACTACTCAGGTAGGCTCAACACCTGTAATCCCAGCACTTTAGGAGGTCAAGGTGATAGGATAGCTTGAGTCCAGAAGTTTGAGACCAGCCAGAGCAACATGGTGGACTCTGTTTCTACAAAAAAATAAAAAATTTAAAAAATTTAAAAAATTGCCAGGCCTGGTGGTATGTGCCTGTAGTCCCAGCTACTCTGGAGGCTGAGGAGGGAGGATCGCTTGAGCCTGGGAGGTTGAGGCTGCAGTGAGCTGTGATCATTCCACTGCACTCCAGCCTAGCTGGCAAAGTGAGACCCTGTCTCCAAAAAAAAAAAAAAAAAAAAATGACCACCACATAGGGTCCATATTTATCTGTCCCAGTTTCCTCTACAAAGACTGACCTGACCTGCTTTGCCATCCTTAGCATATGGCTAAAGGTCACTTACCAGCTGCAGATGGCTACTGTGGCACCATTCCTCCTATCTGCCGACCACTCTGGAAAAAGGGAAGCTCTCTTAGAACACATCCCTCTAAGCCCCACTGACAACCTCCTCATGCATCTCATGGGCCACCTCTGCCTGAAAGACTAGGGAAAGTTTTGAGCAGGGCGGGTTGCCTCCTGCTGTCATGAAGCCGAGGCTCCTTTAGAAAGGAGGAAGGCAAGGACAGACTTAGGAGGCAACGCCTGTCGGCAACTCCTAGTCTGATATAACTCCAATGGGATTAAGTAAAAACGGGAAATTTTATTACAAGGATCTGGGAGTGGGGGTGGCTCATGGAAGCAGAATATATTTAAACCTCAGGAAAGGGCTGGAATTGGGAACTGGAAAGCTGTCAGCACGCCTCTGTCTCCTGTCACTTGTCTTTGCCTTCAGATTGTCCTCAGCTCACATGGCAGGTAGCAGATAACCACCCCACGGTGGGCACAGAGGCTCATGCCTATAATCCCAGCATTTTGGGAGGCTGAGGGATTACTTGAGGCCAGCAGCTTGAGGTTACAGTGAGCTATGGTCATGCCTACTGCATTCCACCCTGGTTGGAAGCAGAGTGATATCCCGTCTCATTAAAAAAACAAAAAACAAAAAACAAAACAAACAAACAAAAAACAGAATATGACCAGGGTCCACATTTACATATTCCAGTTTCCTCTACAAAGACTGACTTGACCTTGGGGGTTCACACACCCACATTGCTGTGGGAGAGACCTGATTTGTTTGTTCTGATCACTTGACCATCCTGGTACAAGTAGCTGTGGCTGGGATGGGGACCCCATGGTACATATGAGGCTGCTGGGGCCTACCCCTTTGACCACAAATGGAGGGGAGATGATTGCCATAGATGGGTAATTCTTGGGAGTTGGGAAGTCACCTCCCAAGTCTAGAACTCGCCTCGAAAAGTCAGACCCCGAACATTTCCAGTGATATGGGAACCGACCACTCTTCTTTTTTCAGTATGATACCCGTAGTTGTGCTGAAATTTGCAAAGCTGCAGGCATAGACTCCTTGCTCTTGCCTCACCTGGAGGGAAGGTAACTGAGTAGAGGAGATCCCAGATCTAGGCTTTGCTCCATCCCTTCCCCACCCTTCGTGTCCTGTCCTTCCCTTCTCTCCTGAAACAGCAGACAGACGTGCTGTGCTGGGCCCCAGGTGGACACAGTAATATTAATCTGCAATTACTGATTCAAAAGGGACTTGGAGGACATATTTACATAAGAATGGAACTTCTGCTGCAGAACTTAGGTACCTTAAGTCCTAGGGTTCAGGGTAGGAGAAGGGGCCCAGGATATGCTTCTAATTCCGGCCCCTGGAGCTTGGGATCTGGCCACATAGAGGGCCAGGCCTGGGGCTCTGAAGCTGGTGGTCAGACCTGGGGCGGGGAGGCAGAGAGGCCTGGGAAGGGAGCACAGGTCAGCGGGAGGGTGGGAAATAGTGAGGGGAGAGGAGGGCAATTGTCCTGGCACCTTGGATATTCTTAGGGGCTGACAGGAGAAAAGCCCCAGCTAAGGGCTAAAAAGCTGCTATTTGCATATGCATTGAGTATCCCTAATGAGGTGTTCTATCAGTCAGGGTCCCCCCAGGAAACAGATGACATACTCACTTGGGGTAATGTGAGGGCAGTTTAATAAAGGAACTGTTTACAAAGGTGTTGGAAGGGGGTTTGGGAACCACATGGGATAACTCCCTGTGCAGTACCCAGGGGCTGGTAAGCAAGGAGGCGGCACCACCCCTAGTTCTGAAGGGAGGACAGAGGGCGCGATTTCCTTCTGAAGCCTGGAAGCAGGGGAGCTCTGGTCTGTCGAGGGATGCAGCTGCGCTCACTCTACTGCCTTCTCCTCCCTCTGTTGGCCAAACCCAAGCAGGGCCTCCTTGGATGCAGTTCTCCCACATTCGTCCACCTCCCAGGCACAGAGCAGGGAGGAGGTGCAGGCAGAGGGCATCCAGCATAAGTGTCAGAGGGCAAAAGGAAATGCTCCAGTCCCTGTTCCTCTCTCCCCAGAGCATCAGAATAACTCATGCTAGTTGATCACTCTGTCTGCCAGGTACTGCTCTAGGCCTTTTAAAGGTAATAACCCGTTTCATCCTCACAACTGCTAAAGAAGTTGATATTGTTATTATCATCCCCAGTTTGGAGAAACTAAGGCAGAGAGAGTGTTTTTCCCAGAGTCACACAGCTAGCAAGGAGGAGGGCCAGGACTGGGCCTCAGGTTGTCTTGCTCCAGAGATTTGGCCTTGCCCTTTGAATCCCTCTTCCCCAGTCCTGCGGCCTTGTTTGAGGGGCCAGGGGTCAATGTCAGGAAAATTGGTGGGCTCCAAGGATGGGCAGCAGAGCCAAACCCCATGCCACAAGACGGACCCAGGCTAGCACTTAGGAAAAACTCCACGTGAGTGACAGTGTGAAAAATCACTTCAGGGAGTGGGTTTGGACCAAATCTCCCTCCCAGAGGGTCTCTGCTAAGAGGAATGGTCAGGCTCTTCTGGGGAGGAGTAAAGTATGAATGAGTTTGAGCCTGAGGATAAGGGGATCAAAAAGGTGCTGTGGGTCCTAATTCCCTATGGGGTGCAGACCAGGGAGGGAGTAGGGGGAGAAGGGGCCAGTTGGGTGCACTGGCTTCATCCTGTTATTTCCTTGGAGGCGTACAACCATTCAGTGATGGGTATTATTCCATTTCACACACATGTGAGGAAACTTAGGCAGGAAAAAAGTAATCCTACTGTGATTTTCCAGACCTGGAGTAAGGTAGTGGCAGTAGGAAGGGAAGAGCGAGGAAGGGTTGGGGCAAACGTCTTAGAGCAGGAAGGAGCCCCAGCCCTCTAGTCCTCCAGCTTCCACCCTGGGAGCTGCTCATCAGAATCACCTGGGAATTCCATACCTGCCAGTCCAGGACTCTGCTCCCTCAGGGGGATGATTCTAATTCACCCCAGCTCCTGGTCGGAGATCCCCAATCTAGTTCAACCTTTCATTTCATTGCTGAAGAAAGTGACACCAAGGAGTTCACTCTGGGTTAGAGACCTTTGAGAGACATAGGGTCAGTGGGGCTTGGTGACATGTTGGATGCACTAGGGAAGGAGAGAGGAGGTGGAAGGGACTCAGATGCGACAAGTCAGACAAATGTTAGGGTTTTCCAGGAGTTTTAGTGAACCCAAACTAGTTTTTTTTAAAGTTTCTTAAATCTAAAAACTTTATTGAGTGGCCAATATGATTACCTGGTCACAAATGAAAATAATATAAAAAGGTATTTACTGAGAAGCCTTGATTCTCATTTTGCTACTTAAAGATAACCTACTAAAATTAGTTTTGATTTATTTTTCTAATGTATATCAATGCTATTATAAATATATATAAATACATATGTTCTTATTTTTACCCTCTTATTTTCACAAAAGGTACCATGCTATTAAGCTGTTCTGCACCTTGCTTTTTTCACTTTTTTGATATGGATATTTTTCCATATCAAAGCCTAGAGGAAGCCTGGGCAGCAGAACAAGACGACCCCTCCACTTACAACAGAGCATGCCCCTCTAGCCATGCATGATGGTGCATGCCTGTGGTCCCAACCACTAGGGAGGCTGAGCTGGGAGGATCGCTTGAGCCCAGGAGCTCAAGACTGCAGTGAGCCATGATAGTGCCACTGCATTCCAACCCGGGTGACAGAGCAAGACTCTGTCTTTCTAAAAATTAAGTAAAATAAAGAGAGAAAATCTTCATAGTTTTTAACAGCTGCATAATATTCCATTGTGAAGATATACCCTAGTTTATTTGAGCAATCTCCTGTTTCTGAATATTTGGTTGTTTCCTGCCTTTCTGTTCTTTCAAAGAATGTCACAATGAAGAATCTCGTATGTAAGTCACTTTGCATGTGTGCAGGTGCCTCTGTGGTCTGTTTTTGCCCTCAACTATCTGTGAAGAGGCAGGTTTGATTTTTCAATTTACAATCTGTCACAGATGGATACTTACATAAAATTCAATAAAAGTGAATTACTAGAGAAATGAATTGAAATAAAACATGCAACATACAAGCCTGAATATTTTGTTATTAGATTCAATATACATAAAATTACTCTGTCAAATTATTTTAAAGATTTTTAAACACTGACTCTCAGATCTCTGCATTTCTGTGACCGTGGAGTTGTTTCAGTGTGTGAATCGACACTGGTTTGTGGAACACACTCCAAGGAGGACGAGTGTAGACACAAAGAATTAGGTTGCTAGGTTGAGGGGTAAATACATGGGTAGTTTTGCCAGATATTGCCAGGATCACCCCACAGGGATTTGCCATCTTGCACACCCCAACCCCCACAGCAGTATATGGTAGTGGCCCTCTCCCCACTGCTTCACCAAAAGACTGCAGCATCTAACTTGGATTTTTGCTAAACTGATAGATGAGAAGTGGTATCTCAGTCTATGTTTTAACTGGTGTTGCTCTTATTATGAGTGAGGATAATTGTCATTCATATTTTAAGCTCCTGTTTATATTTATATTCTTTGCCTATTTTTCTACTGGATTGTTAGTCTTTTCCTTCCTGATTCCTAGAAGTTCTATAATCGCTGCATGAATTCATCTTGCTCGCTGTCCAGAAAAGCTGATGCATTGAGAACAGCGAGTTTTTGCAATAGAGAAAGAACTTAATAGATGCAAAGCCAGCTAAGCAGAAGGACAGGAGTTTATCATTATTCAAAGCAGCCTCCCCCAAAATTCAGAGGGTAAGGCTTTTAAAGGATAGTTTGGGAAGCAGTGGGGCTAGGGAGTGGAGAGCACTGATTGGTTAAGTCGTGGATGAAATCATAGGGAGTTGAAGCATGTCGTCTTGTGCTGAGTTCAGTTCCTGGGTAGGGGGGCCACAAGGTCAGATGAACCAGTTTATCAGTCTGGATGGCACCAGCAGATCCAATAGAATACAGGGTCTCAAAAAATACCTAGAACACCAATCTCAGGTTTTACAATAATGTTATCTATAGGAGCAATTATTAATCTTGTGACATGTGGCTGAATGACTCCTGAGCCATATTGTCTTATCCTGTGGCTAAATTGTTAGTATTACAAAGGAGGTGTGATCCCCAAGCAAGGAGGGGGTTTGCTTTGGGAAGGGGCTGTAATCTCTGCTTCAAAGTTAAACTGTAAACTAAATTCCTTCCACAGTTAGCTTGGCCTAGGCCTAGGAATGAGCAAGGGCAACTTGCAGGCTAGAAGCAAGATGGAGTCTGTTAGGTCAGATTTCCTGCACTGTCATACTTTTTGCAAAGGCAGTTTCAGTTCTTTATATATTAGTAATATTAGTCTGTTGTTTGTGATATGAATTGCAAATATTTCTTTCTAGTTTGTCATTTTCCTTATGATTTTGATGGATTTTTTAAAAAATTTTTTATTTATTTATTTTAATTTTTTTTTTTAATTTTTATTTTTAGTAGAGAAGGGGTTTCCCCATGTTGGTCAAGCTGATCTTGAACTCCTGACCTCAGGTGATCCGCCCTGCTCAGCCTCCCAAAGTGCTGGGATTACAGGCATGAGCCACTGCGCCCGGCCTGATTGATGTTGTTTTGGGGGAGAGGAGGGGGAAGTGCAGGTGTTTGCGATTTTAATGTAGTCAAATGTATCAATCTTTTCTTTGATGGCTTCTGGATTTTGAGCCATGGTTTCTCATGCCAAGGTATAAAGGATCCTGCCTGCATTTTCTTCTAGTATTTTTATGATTTTTATCCTTAACATTGAAATCTTTTGTCTATTTGAATTTTTTCCTAGTATATAAAGTATGAGTTACGGATCCAGATTTATCTTTATACAAACAACTACCCATGGCCTCAGCTCCATTATTAAAATCCCTAAGATACTACCTTTATCATTAAAACTAGTTTTAAACCATTTGGAATCATAAATAGAAAAGGCACTGTAATTTGTCAGTTTTGTAGAGAATGCTATTACAGGGGAAATTAGCTTTCAGGGAATGATCTATATCTTTGCATTTACTAGAGCAGAGCAAACTCTGAGTAACATAAATACAATAGAAATTTATTTTTCAAATCCGGTGGGGGCACTGATAACCACAAGGAAATGGAGGGAAGTGGGCCCAGATGGAGGGAGCCCTTGGTGAGACTTAGTGTTTACTTTACAGGTCTTCTCCCCTGTCTGCCTCCCGGAGCTAGGACTGCAGAGGGGCCCACCATGGTGCTTGCAGGCCCCCTGGCTGTCTCGCTGTTGCTGCCCAGCCTCACACTGCTGCTGTCCCACCTCTCCAACTCCCAGGATGTCCCCAGTGAGCCCAGCAGTGAGCAGCAGCTGTGCGCCCTGAGCGAGCACCCCACCGTGGCCTTTGAAGGTAAGAGCTGCTTCCTACTTGGCCCTGTCTTGCAATGGCCGTGTCCTGAAGGACTTAGGTCAGGCCTTGGCAGGATGTTTCTGGCTGTTGAATGTCCTGGGGATGTTCATTAACTGCTGGGTCCCGGGGTCCTGAGACTCTTCCTCTGGTGCTGGATGTTTTAAGAAGGATGGGGAACAATGGGCTGGAGGGGTCTAATTTTTGTCTCTTGGTAATTTATTCAGGCCCTTCATGCATGCCAACCTGGGGGAAGGGGAGTCTTTTGCTAGAAAAGGAAGTTGTGGATGCCCTGGGTGGAGGTGGCCAGGGGTCTCAGCATGACTCACGCATTAGGAGGTACCTGGAGATCTCTGGAAAGCTTCCTTCTGCTCTAAGGGGCTGCAGCGATCCCTCTCTTTAGGGTCTTGGGAAACCTCAGTGCAAGGGCCCTGGTGACTCATAATGCCTTCTGTTTGTCAAGGGAGGGTATGAGAATGTGCTATTAAAGTGTTTCCCAAACTGTGATCTGTAAATCACTGGACATATTCCAAGGGGTCTGTAAATTCTTGATAAGAGTTTCTAAAATTAGTATATACATTCTAATACTTGCTAAAAAACAAAACACAAATACCAGAGCATCCCAGACATTCTCTCACGACCTGTTACCCAGTTTGGGTGGGTCCTGGTTGTGTTACAGTCACATTAGTACTTCATGAACCACCACCTACTTGGCAGCTCACACTGGGATCTGCAGATGTAGTCTCAGGGGTCCCAGGCTCTTAAGTTTGATCGACACTGGCTGGTTTCCTCCTCATAGTAACCCTGTTGGGGAGGCAGTGCAAGGAGATCGTCACTGCCTTTTACAGATGGGAAGCCTAGGCGTGGCGGGCCAGAGAGGCTTGTCAGAGCCAGTCCTCAGTGCTGGGCTCCTGACTCCACGTGCAGTGCTCTGTCCACTGCCCACTGCAGAGCGATCAGGTGCTCTACCCTCCGGTGGCCCATACGGGAGGACATGCAGAGCCCCATCCTGCAGGAGTGGGCGGGGCAAGATGGAACCCGATTGGAAAAATCAACCAGTGAGGCCCAGGATTTGAGGGGTGGGAGAGGCAGTATGTATGAGAGTCTGGGGGTGTTGAGGAAGGGTGGGATTCCCAGCTGTGGGCTGGTTCCTCTCAGGGAGGAAGGTTTCCAGCTGTCTTCTCGGTGCTGTCTTGTTTGAGCTGGGATCCAAGGCTTTGAAGGCTTAAGTGGATTAAAGTAAATTAACAATGTCCTAAGCCTGCAAAACGCGTGCACACCCTCAGACTTCTGATGGCTCCTGGAGTGCTGGTGGCTGTCCCTGAAGAGGACAGAGGGAGACAGAAGGAGTGGATTCTTAGGGCTACCCTCCTCACATTGGGGCCCCTGTGGCAGCTCCTAATGAAACATTTCCTCCCAGGGGCTTTGTTGGGGGCACTGTTGGCCTGGCTGAGTCTGGGGGCAGGGATATGGAAGGAGAGCCGGGGAATCCCTGTCTCCCGACCAGGCAGGTCTCCATCTGTGCAAATTAGATTGGGGGGAGGAAGTCAGGGAGGTGGGAGATATCTTCCTTGTGTGCCTGGGGTCCTTGAAACCATTTTTGATCCTCAGGTATGAATTGAATGAATCTGACTTCTCACCCTACCCTCCTACAGAATGAAGGAATGCCCTCCTCCCCTTCCGCATTCTGACAGCTTTGAGTTTTCCTATCCATTTACTGAATTTGTATTGGGCCCTGCTTTGTGCCGGCTACAGAAGGGGATGCTGTGGGGCCTTGGAGGTGAACAAAAGTTTTCTTTGCGTACCTAATGATCTTGTATTGTTGGTTAAAAGTCACTGCCTTTGGTCCCTCAGCCCAGCTGGTACTGGTTCTGGTCTTGGACCAGGACTGGTTCTCTTGTGTTCCTACATCCCTTAGCACAGCTGAGCACACAGTAGGGACTCAGTTCACACTGGGCAAAGGACTGTGCTCTGGAATGCTGTGCTCAGAAGTTGCCCTAATCAAGGACAGCACCAACCCCAGCCTCCAAGCCCCCTAAGATGTTACACTTCCTTTCTGACCAATCTGTAGGCTGCCAGCTTGTAACTGTGAGTTTCCCTCTCCCCTGACACCTGACTGAGCCTGTGCATAACCCCTAAACACCCTAGAGGAGCTGCCAGTCGCCGAATCTGACTGCTGTTTTTCTGTCGTGTAAGGTTAAATTTTCTCCTGTGGGTTTCTCTTGGGGGGGCCAAGCTATGTTTCTCTTCAGCCTGCATATTCTCTCATTTGCCAGTGTTACCGTTCCAGGCAGCAGGAGAAGCCAGCCTGGACTTAACACTGGCGGTGGTTAATCCACAAGGTGGGTAATTGAATTGACTATAATTAAAATCACAGGCGCGTCATGGAGAATGTCATTTTTCTCTTAAAGTCACCATCCAAAGCCTTTGCCATACATGGAGCTCAGAACGTGCTTGGTGTTTTAAAGACAGCCTTCCCTCTGGTCCCCTTGGCCTGTTTAATACAAGCAGTCTGGTTCCCTTCCCAAGGCTCCCCCAGGATCCCTGTGCTATGCCCGGCCCCTTCTGTCCCCACTTCCCCCATCCCCCTTGCCCGTGTTGGTCGGGGCTATGGGAGAGGGACTGAAACTGGAAGAGGCCACCACCCTCCATACCTCCACTCCCACCTCCCCATTTTTATCCCAGCTTCTACCCTGTTTCCTCTTCTTTTCCCCTCCTCCCCAAGAAAGGGTCTAAGTGAAGACTGAGCTGGGAAGTCCCCAGAAGGAGTATCCACTGCAGACCCAATATGCCACCTCCTCCCTCATTCAGCTGCCTATATCGGGAATACCCTTGTTGAAAGGGAAGGAGGGAATTAAGGTGTAATCTGTTTGCTGCTGTTAGGGAGCACCCAGTCTCACAGGGACAGGGAAGACCCCACCCTACACACACAGAAAATATTTGACCACATTCAGAGTAACAATAACATACAATGTGAATGGAATGAAAAGGATAGAGAGAATGTGGAACAAAATAAGATCAGGGTGGAGAGGCTGTAATCCAGGAAGGCTTCCTGGAAGAGGAGGACCCTTGGTTTCATTTCTAAGGTAATATAATATTTATCCAGGATTTCTGAGAGGTCAGCTAAAAACCTAACCCACCAGACTCCAGATCCACTTCTTATCCTATATTGCCCAAAGACCATCGTGACTACATGACAATTCTTGCCAACCTATAATCACCTGCTGGGGGCAAAGGCAGGCCCAAGGGGTTTGCTTCATTTTGCTGCAGAATTTCTTTCTTCTTCTTTTTTTAATCATGCCTATCACAGTTTTCTGAAAAACATCCAATTCGCAAAACCTTCAGTTCTCCAGGGAGCGATTAAGTGTTTGCCTGTCGTGCAGAAATGAAGGGCTGCTTTTACTCTGTAGTGGAGGGATAATGAGCAATGATTTATTTCCCTTGGATTACACACACAGTCTCTCTCCCTCCCCAACCTCTCTCCCCGCGCCCCCCTCCCGCCACCCGGCCGGCCGGCCGTTGTGTGAGTCAGTTGCTAAGGCGCTATGGGGAGAAAGCACAGTGCCTCCCATTACCCCGGAATCTTTACCACCATCGGCATGAAAGTCCCTCTGCTCCATGGCTCTCTCCTTACTGGTGCCAATTCCCACCCATCCATGGGTCATGCACAGGCTGAGGGAGAGCTATCAGGAGGCTGTGAACCAAGAAGGGAGAAGTGTGTCTCCAGCAGGAGGGAAACAGAGAGAGTCAGCTGGCACTTTCTAAGCAGGCCCTCCCAGACCACTCCCCATCCGCCCAGAGGCTGTGAGGTCTCCTCTCTGCCCACCCAATCCCTTTGAAAGGCCTTGGTTGGGAACAACCTTCTTTAGAGGCAGGGTGGACACTGACCACCCAATCTCTGCACCTCCCACCTCTGCAGAATCTTGTCTGAAAATCCAATTCCCCTCATACAAGGAGGGATTGAGGATTATTCATATATTCGTTCAAACACTGCTAGGTGCTGAACTGAGACTGGAGATCTAGGAAGCAAAGTCTTTCTTGGCCCCCAGGGCAAACTACCAGGCTAGACACACAGTGTGGCAGTAAAGTAGAAAACTACGGGAGCTCTTAACCCTGGCTTGAAGCAGTCAGGGAAGGCTTCTTGGAGGAGGTAGGGATGGGGGTGAACAGGAATTGTTCCATCGAGGGAGAACAGAAGCACAAAGGTTTGCAGGCTCTTGTGGGATGGACTTGGGGAAGTATGAAGTGTTTGTTTAGTGTGGCTGGGGTGGAGAGTTTAGGGAATGTAAAAGGTGAAGCATCATTCTTTCAGGGGATCAGTAAATAATCACTGTGCCAGGCACTGGACTTGGGAGGACAGGGGACCAGAACCTAAGGGCCTTCGCAAGGGTTGGACTTTTCCTGGGGGTGGTTGGGAGCTGTGGACGGATTCTGGGCTGGGGAGTGACATGACCACATTTGCATTTGAGAACAAGCGCTCGGGTTGCTTTGTGGGAAATTGACTAAAGGGGCAGGCGTGGAAACCAGGCTGGTTAGGAGGCTGTTGGCACTGCTCCAGACAAGAGCTAGTGGTGGCTTGGATGGGGGTGGGATACAGTGGGAAAACAGTGGAAGGATTTCAGAGGCAGTTTAGAGGTAGAACAGGCAGGATTTGCCAGTGTATACTCATGTGGCTAGTGAGGGTCTGGGGGAAGTCAAGGGTGAGTATAGGTATCCCTTCATGCCTCTGCAGGGACGGTAATGCCCTCCTCTGAGATAAGGAATGTGGCAGAACAGTGACTACAACACCCATTCCCAAGTCCCTGGGGCCACAGAGGTGGGCAGGTGACACCAGATCTCCTGGGTGGCACTGCCCCACTTCCCCCCCGATTTTCACCCTTCTGTTCTGTGGTCTGCTGCGGTGCAGTTGGGAGCCCCTGGCCCAGCAGTAACCACAGTGTTGCCTCTCCCTCCACCAGATCTGCAGCCATGGGTCTCTAACTTCACCTACCCTGGAGCCCGGGATTTCTCCCAGCTCGCCTTGGACCCCTCCAGGAACCAGCTCATTGTGGGAGCCAGGTAACAAGGGGCAGAGGGGTGGGGGCCGGAAGTGCAGGGGCTTGGAGCTGGGTGGAGGCAATAGTATTCAGGATGAACTCACCTGGGCAGACCCATGTGCTGGGCCCCGTCCTCTCTGCTGGGCCCTCTCCGTGTGGATGTCTGTCCCCCACAGAAGGAAGCGTGTTTTGGCTGGGTGGGGTGGGGGTGACTCTTGACTTCACAATCTCAGCCAGCTGCAGGCCTCTGTGGTTGACAGTTAGTGAGGGCAGGGATGCCTGCTGACCACCTCTTGCCCGGTCCCTGCCTGGTCCCTGCTCGGCTGCCAGAATGGCTTTCTGGGCCAGTTCCCTGGGAGCTCCATGCAGAGAAGGTGCCCAGGAGCCCCCTGCCGGCCAGCCGGTGGCCTGCACCTGGGACGGCTGGGTAGGGGTAGAACCTTTCCCGAAGGACCTCACCTGCCTGTGGCCTGACTTCTTAGTCCGCTGTTCAGATCCAATATCCAACAGACAGTACTCTCCAGGGGAACCTGCGGAGGCTTTCTGGGTGGACTAGGAGGAGCTCATTCCTCGTGAAACCACAGACCACTGGCTCTGGTAGGGAGGGGGCTTAGAGAGGGCCGATTCCAGAGGGTCTCAGGGTGCAGTCCCTGGCCCAGCAGCACCTGAGAATGTGTTGGAAATGCAGATTCTTGGGTCTTTCTCAGACCTCTTGAGTCAGAAACTCTGGGAAGAAGCAACCTGTGTTTTAGCAACCCTTCCAGGTGGCCTGATCACACTCAAGTTTGAGAATCTCTGGTGTCATCCAACTGTCCTCATTTAAAGCAGGCGGTAGCAGAGGCCCTGAGAGGGGAAGGTGACCTTCCCAGCATCACATAGCATGATGGCAACAGGGTGTGGGGACTACAGCCAGGTCTCCTTAACCCAGGCCTAGAGTTGCTCTGCAGGTCTATCTGTGTCATCACCTGGGACTGCACTATTTTTCAGCTCTGCAGCCCAGAAGTTCTGACTCAGTGGGTGTGGGGTTGGGGAGAGGGTGGCCACTGGGTTGGGCACTTCTAGGCCACGCTGTAGCTGACCATCCTTGCCCTGGAGCTTTCCTTAGTGTCTCCACCCCTTCATTTGCTGTATGAAAATGAGGCAAGTCAGGAACAGAGCTCTGGATTAGGTGTGGATGAGCTGGGTTCCTGTCCCGGGGGATCTTGACCTTGGAGCCTCAGTAAAGTAACCTCATCTGTAAAGTCTGGGTTACTGTCTCTGTGCCACCAATCTCACAGGGCTGCTGTGAAGCTGGGCCTGAAAGCATTTTTCTTTTAATTTTTTAATTTTTAAATTAACTATTTTGTCTTATGGTAGGACATTCAAAAGGTACAAAGGAGTATATGGTGAAAAGCAGGGCCACCCTCTCAAACAAGCAGGACCCCCAACTGAAGGTGCACCCAGTGGTGAGATTCTTGACTGTCCCCCCAGAGGGAGTCTGTCCATATGCAAGTATACAAGAGGATGGACTTTATTTTCCCAGCAAAGAGAGTAATTGTTTTACTCTCTATTTTGAGATGATTGTAGATTTACATACAGTTGTAAGAAATAATAGAGAGAGATCCCATATACCCTTCACCCAGTTTCCCCCAAGGCTAACATCTTGCATTACTGTAGGACAACATTACAATCAGGAAACTGGCCTTGATGTGATCCTTCAACCTAATTGTGATTTCTCCTGTTTTACATGTGTACTTTAACAAACCTAGATGGTAGCATCCGAAGATTCTGCTCTGAGCCTTGTGAAAGCATTTCGAAAGCTGCCATTTATTCCGCACTGGCCATGTGCCAGGCATGTGCTATATATGTAGTAAGTCAGTTATTGCATGTAGTAAATGTAGTAAATCACACATGTGTTTAATCTAATACATGTAGTAAATTATACCTGCAGTAAATCATTGAATCTTCACAAGTGGGTGAACCCAGGAAGTGGGTTCTATGTACCCCCATTTTATGGACCAGGAAACTGAAGCTTGGAGAGGTTAGGTTACCCTGTGACTGTGGTCACACTGTTCTTCCTGGTCTGCTCTGTGGCTTCCCCAGAAGGTGGTTATGTTTTCTGTCTGGAGGCTTCCCACACACAGATGGAGGGACACGTTTTCCTGCATCCTTGAGCCTGGCTATGCCCTCAGATGGACGGGAAAATCAATTCTAAACCTGGTCCCTCAGGCTTCTTAGAACCAACGTAGTGGGTCCTTGACCACTTTCTTTTCCTGTCTCCAGCTCATTTTCCTTCCTCCTTTTCTTCTGCCTGACATTGTCTTCCCTTCTTCTTGACCCCTGGACCTCTGGAATTCAGGCTAGGGAAATTTTATATTCATTTATACCCCTCCTTGTTCCACAAGGGATTTAGGGTGGGTCAGGCTACAGAGATTTCTCTCTGTTCTCATATTCCAGCTCCCAGGAGAGCTGACTGCGATGTTGTGATGAATGATTTTTGATGGGATAAAAATGAATAAAGTGATGCAATGTTTCCCCTAATTTGTTAAAGCTGTGAGCAGATGCCTGTGTTACCTGAGCAGGCAGCTGGGGCACAGCCATAAGCTGGAGCTCATCTGTTCCCAGCCCAGGAGGGTGGGATGGGGGGAGCTCTGCTAAGGACTTGGGGAGGGGGTTGGGGAAGGACAGCAGAGGCCTGGAGCCAAGGTCACCCAGGAGGCCCCCCCAGCCCCAGGACAGCAAAGAAGCTGAGTGGGACCTGGGCCTGGAGCCAGAGCTGGGAAGAGAAGTCTCTCGGCCTGCGGCGTCTCCTTCCGGCTCTGGATTCCTTCAACACGGGCCCCTCTTTCTCTTTCTGGCCCACTCCACAGCCTTTCCCCTCATTTCCCTCCTCAGCTGAGGTAGGCCAGAACTTTCTAAAGTCTTTATTCCTAAAAAGTTTAGGAACCGAAATAGGAATAGCCCAAAGAAGACCGAAGAACCAAAGCAAGAAAAGTGTTGGGGAAACCAAGACCTTACATGTGTTCAACATGAACAGAGCCTTTTAATGTGCATCACACCATTCCTCTGTCTCCACAGTCCTGTGAAATAAGACAACCATTCACTTCCCCCATTGTACAGACAGGCACTGAGGCTCTCAGAAGGTGGCAGGTGGCTGAGCTGGAATTCTCCCTGTCTGTACATGGTGGCCTTCTGGCTCCAGCGTCCATGCAAAGAAATTGCAGCAGTGGCTGACACTTACGATACTCAAAAAGTGTCTGATATCATTATTCCTAGTAGTAGTATCCTCTTTATTACTGAAGGTGAAAACGGTTTGAGGTAGGTGAGCCTGGAAGCCCTGTGCAGGCTGGACTGTGGGGAGAAGGATGGTGAGGTGGTGGATGGGGTCTTTTGGGCTAGAGGAGAGAGGGCGGTCCAGAGAGGTGGCCACAGAAAGGTCAGACCCGGAGTCACCGACTGCTGGAGAGACTGCAGGAGATGAACAAACAAACCGGACTCAGGACCCCAGGACGTGGAACCAGGAGAGATGGCTGGCCTGTGTGAGGAGGGGTGGGTCAGGGTGGTGGGCCAGGATAGGAGGAAGCTGGCTGTCTGCATCCCTGTAAGAGTGCTGTGAGGTTTTACGTTTAACAGCCTCCATGTTTGGAAAAGGTGGGGTCAAGGGGTTCCTCTCTGGGCCAGCT
Organism: Papio anubis; assembly: GCF_008728515.1. NCBI lineage: Eukaryota > Metazoa > Chordata > Mammalia > Primates > Cercopithecidae > Papio > Papio anubis. The sequence goes on along the minus strand of NC_044977.1, from coordinate 42,704,502 downwards.
GAGTTGGCTGGGAGCAGAGACAACATGGGACTTGGAGGAAAGTCTGGGTTTGAATCCTAACTCCTTCACTTACTATCTTGGTGACTTGGGCCATTTACCCACCTTGCTTCATCATCTGTAACATGGAGCTTCCTGGATTTCCTCCCAGGGTTGTGTGAAGATTAAGTGAGCAAATGGAGGTAAAGCTCTCCTTGGGGGTTGACCCTAGGCAATCAGCACCCAGTCCTGGCATCCCAGAAGGCCCGAGCCAGGAAGCTGCTCCCTGGGTCCTGCCTGCAGAACCAGCGTCACTTAGGATGTCTGTTTCCATTTTCACAGGAACTACCTCTTCAGACTCAGCCTTGCCAATGTCTCTCTTCTTCAGGTACGATTGCTTTCTTCCCTTCCCTTCCTGTAATTTCCCGTATTCCAGAGCCCAAGGCAGGGCAACGCAAGTGGCGCCATTCAGAATTCAGCCTCTAAAGTTGAAAACAGGAGCCACTTGTTCTTTTCACTGGCCATGGACTCAGACCCTAGCTATCAGGGTCACTGCAGGGAATGTATGTGGAGGGGTGTGGCTCACATCAACGCAGAGGCATACAGGGCTCTTGCATCATGCAGCAAGGCTGCTAATGAGGAAGGGAGGAAAAGAACGCCAGGCTGGGCTGACCAACTGTCCCTGACTGAGAATGCAGAACTTCCAGTGCAAAAACTGGGACAATACTGGGCAAACTGGATTGGTTGTTATTGTAAGTCCCCAACCTGGATCCACAGGAGGGTCTCTGAGTTCAGGCCTCCACGGAAAGAGTATTCCTAGTTCCTTTCCTAGCCCAACCTGAATGATCCCATTCTAACTCAGCATTTTCTCTGAGCTGTGATTGATTTATTATCTGCTGCCAAGAAGGACTTCCCAAGCATAATTCCCTAAGTGCTCTGAGAGGCGTTTTAATGGGACTCCTTGATCCAGAACATTTATCCCAGATTGAGAAACAGATGCCAAACCATCTTTGCAGAGGCTGAATATTGTAGAGAAAGGAAGGCCATCTCTTCTTCTTCAATGAGGGGAGAGCCTCAATTCTCATGTCTAGGAGACATGTTCTGGTCTCCCAATGATTAAGCATTCATTGAGCACTTACTGTATACCAGAACTCAGCTAGGGGCCACGGGACTATAAGAAATGCAGAGTCTCTGGCCTTCAGGAAAATATGAGAAGTGACTAACCTAATCAGAAGTTAGAACTTAATCATGTGCCGGGCTGTTTGTATAGAGTTTCACTGCCACAGGGGAGACCTTCTTGGGGAGCTGGTATGACATTCTGGTCATACCTGGGTCCACACACCCAGGGGCGTTGCAGCTCTTGGCTGGTTGCTAGAGGGGAGGTATAAGGAAGCAAATGTGTGCCCAATGGAAGGGAAGGGTTGGGAGGAACTAGGGCAAATTGAAAGAAAATGCCATTCATTTGTCCATCTGTCCTTCTATCTGTCCATCTGTCCTTCTATCCATACCTTTACTAGCCAGCCTGCCCATCCATCCATCCATCCATCCATCCATCCATCCATCCATCCATCCATCAATTCACTCACCCAATAAACATTTGTCGAATAACTACTGAAGGCCAGTCTCATCCTAGGCATGGTACAAGGCATTTGAGTTCCAAAGTGAATCAGGCCCGGTACCTTGCCGCAAGGAATATGCACATAAGAGATCACATATGATTCCCTTGAGGGACTGTGCAGCGTATTCCTGGGATCTGGGCTGGAGCGAGGCAGGGGAAGTTCCCCAGAAGCAGCATCTTGTGGCCTGTCAGCTCAGTCACAGGCAGCCAGTCCAGAGCCTAGTTTCCAATTGGCAGGAAAGTAAGCCAAGATGCCAAACCCAGCAGGTCGGGGCCTGGGGGAAGCCAGTGCAGAGGAGGTTCAAAGTGGGCGGGAGGAAGTGGACCCAGGGGTCCCACCCTGAGCTCCAGGCAGCTGGCTTTTTATTTGGTTCCTGTGGTGTGCAGATGAAGGCCTTCTGGGAGTGTAATGTGGCTGAAGGGAGGAAGAGAAATAGATACACAGAAATAAAAGCAAGGCTGCCAAGACTCTGCGCTTGATGACTGAATTCTGGGGTTTGGTTCATCCAGGTCAGTGTTGACCCTGGTGTCAGCCTGGAGCAGGTATCTTATGGCAGCCCATAGCTCAGGCTTGGAGCAGGGTCTCAGCTCCAAGGGCATTCCCTGAAGGGCCCTACAGGCAAGCCCCCAAAGTGCCAGGAACTGGCTTGAACACCTTTCCAGCGTGTCTCTTAGGGGCCTGACCTCAGTATTTCAGACTGGATTCACTGTGACAGAACTAAGGAAATAAATACATTTTATGTCCACATTCCCACCCTGGTGTGTGCCATCTGTCCACAGAGGGGAGAGAACAAGCAAGAGGTTGGGGCGGGCCGTCCAGCGTCCCCTGGAGCAGACCTTGGCCTCTGGTCTTCAGTGCCCGGTCCTCCTGTCTGTTGTCTGGTGAGGAAGCCCCGACTTGTAACTCTCAAAGCCTGACTTCAGGGGTTGTCCTGCCAGTGCCTTCTCCCGGGGCTTTGGGTCCCTGGTTATAAGCTTTCAGTTCTCAGTGTCTGCTGTCACCAGCAACCAAGTGCTGAAAATGATCTGCACCACTTCGCTGACAGGGGCGGCTAGGCCAGGGTTCCCCAGCCCAGTTTCCTCTACTCTCCCTGTGGCCTGGGGCTACACTTGGGTTAAAACTCCCCATTAAAGAGCCAACTGATTCTCCCACTTGGCCCCAGGGCATGATTTAAGCAAACTTAAAACTCAGTGCTTTATTGATAGTTTAAATAATTAACATTCCGTAAAGAAAAATCTTAATGTAAACAGTTTTTGCAAACCAGTATCCATTAAGGGACTTCTAAGTACCTAACCCCTATTAAACAATTTATGTAAACCACTCTTCCTTAAAGAAAATTGAATGCCCAGCTCCTTCCCAATCCTCCAAGCTCTGAAGTAGGGAAGAGGTGCAGCTAGGAGCAGATGGGGCAGTGTGTGTGTTGGGGATGGAGGAGTAGGGGGAAATCAAATCAGCTCACCTGTATGGTTATTTATCAGTCTAACTTAATGAACTGGTACCGGGAAAGAAAAGGAGGCCAGTGATCGACAGCGTCCCCGGGCTGCTGAGAGGACCAGCATGATGAGCTGTCTTGGAGTTGGCAATTAGGAGCTCGTGAGCGACCTTTGCCAGAACAGTTCCATGAGACGACCTGGCTGGAGGCCTAATTGCAACAGATTTATGATCTTGGTTTGCCAGATATCCTGCGAGGCAGAAACGAGGACTGTTCTGCACATATGCGTCAGGACGCACAATGGGGCTTTGTTCGGGCCTGGGCAGACATGGAGGGCAGTGCCTGAGCTCTCTTCCAGTTTATCTCCACGTCCTCCAAGCTCACATCTGGCAGCCCTGGAGTGGTTTGAAGTTTAAACTCCACTGAGCAGTGGACTTAATGCTCCAAAAATGCGTAGACACTCAGCCATTGTCCCTGGCCCCCAAGTGTCCGTGGGAGTTGCTGAGTTTACAGGGAGATGATCCACGTCTCTGAGTGTCGTCTGCTTCCTCTCACAGCATGAAAACCACGGAGCTACTGTTACTAGAGATCATTCTGGAATTTCTGGGACAGCCCTTGTTTAAAGCACTCTGTGTTCCAGATTGATCAGACATATCTCTCTCCACCCCTTCACAAAACTCCACTAAAAAGAGTGAGAAATTTTAAAGGGTGCACATTCACAACAACAGAGAGAATGAAAAAGATGTCAGTGAAGAGGAGATTATGCATTCTGGGGCAATGGAAAGTGGTCAGAGGCTGGGCACAGTGGCTCACGCCTGTAATCCCAGCACTCCGGGATCCCGAGGTGGGTGGATCACCTGAGGTTAGTAGTTCAAGACCAGCCTGGCCAACATGGTGAAGCCCCATCTCTACAAAATTAGCTGGGCATGGTGGTGGGGACCTGTAATCCCAGCTACTCGGGAGGCTGAGGCTACTCGGGAATCACTTGAACCCGAGAGGTGGAGGTTGCAGTGAGCAGGGATGGCACCACTGCACCCCAGCCTGGGCAACAAAGTGAGACGCTGTCAAAAAGAAAGAAGGAAGGAAGGAAGGGAGGGAGGGGAAAGAAAGAAAGAAGAAAGAGAGAAAGAGAGAAAGAAGGAAGGAAAGAAAGAAAAGAAAGAAAGAAAGAAAGAGAGAAAAGGAAGAAAAGGAGGAAAGAAAAGTAGATAGAGCAGATTGGCTTGCAGAGGGGATGCAGTGGACAGGCAGCTGACTCCTCAGAAGGGCCCCAAAATTGGGTGTCCCATATTGTGTGATGTGAGGATGAGGTACAAGGATAAAAGGGAGGATTGATTGAAATTCTCTAAATTAAAGGGTTGGGACCCAGGTCTCCTATCCCATCCCAAACAGCAATCCCTTCTTCCATCTTCTCCCTCCCTCCAAGAAAGAAAACCAAGACCCTTTCTCCAAACATTCAACTGGAAACGCCCTATATTTAGGGACTCCTAAAGGGCACTGATGGTGTGTGATCAAACGAAAGTCTACTTCCTCCTCCCACCCCCTGCTCCCCTAGCCCCACTTCCAGGCAGGAGACTGAGGGAGTCTTTGCTGGAAAAACTCAATGACTCCAGAGACCAGACTTTTAGAATATGACATAGAGGGTCTCCCAGTGAAAAAGGCTCCTCAGCCAGCACCCTAGGAGAAGCCCACCAGTCTCTATGAGCCCTCCCATGGAGTTTCCAGTGAGCTGGTTAGTACTTTACTCTTAAGGCAAACAAACAAAGATGCTTTTTCATCATGTAATTTCATACACACACAAAAGCAAAGAGAATTGTACATGAACCCTGTGTATTCAACAGCACTTAAAAGCTTTAACAATTATCAGCTCATGGTCAATCATATTTCATCTACATATATCCCCCCACGTCTCTGTCCTGAAGCAAATCTCAGACATACCATAACATCCATAAATATTTCAGTATACATTTCTAAAAAGTAGGGAATTTTTTTTTTTTTTTTTTTTTTGAGGTGGGTCTGACTCTGTCACTAAGGCTAGTGGCACAGTCATTACTCACTGCAGCCTCCAGCTCCTGGCCTCAAGCTGTCCTGCCTCAGCCTCCCAAAGTGCTGGAATTACAGGTATAAGCCACCATACCAGGCTGGGATTCTTTTTATGTAAGTGGCCCAAAGTTAAAACTTCATATCACTAAATGTCCAGTTATTGTTTACATTTCCCTACTTATAAAAGTTTAAAATAATTTCAGTTATTTAAATCAGGATTCAAATATGCTGCAATTTGTTGATATGTCTCTTTAAAACAATATTTCTCTCTGTGCAATTTTTTATTGAAGAAGCCTGGTCACCTGTCCTATAGAGTTTCCCACAGCCTGGAATTTGCTGATTGTAATGCAAGTGGCATGACTGAACATGTTGCTTTCTTCCCTGTATCACCTGTACATTGATTGTTAGAGCTAAAAACTTCATTCAATTTAGATTCTGGCAAGATTTCTTCATAGGTGTTCTTGTGTTCTTTCTTTAGGAGGTACATAGTGTCTGATTTTCTCTTTTGATGTTAGTAACCAATGATGATCTGTTTCTAGATCCCTTAATTCTTTAGGTATTACAATCAATTACCTGGGCTACTTTTATAAAAACAAACTTTTTGGGCCGGGCGCAGTGACTCACGCCTGTAATCCCAGCACTTTGGGAGGCCAAAGCGGGTGGATCACCTGAGGCCAGGAGTTCAAGACCAGCCTGGCTAGCATGGTGAAACCCTGTCTCTACTAAAAATACAAAATTAGCTGGGTGTGGTGGCACACACCTGTAATCCCAGCTACTCAGGAGGCTGAAGCAGGAGAATCACTGGGAGGCAGAGGTTGCAGTGAGCTGAAATCACACCATTGCACTCCAGCCTGGGCAACAAGAGTGAAACTCTGTCTCAAAAAAAAAAAAAAAAAGAAAGAAAGAAAGGAAAAACACCTTTTCTTCATCTACTACATGATGACCCAGTGATGTAGTCATATAGGAAAGGCAGGATAAATATTTGATATTCCATCTTTATTTACCAGTTTTCAAATAATGAGCTGGTTTGCTAGTATCTTTCAATGGTGATCAATTAATTTGTCTTTTATTATTATGTTCACCACAGACTGGTGGATATAAACATTGTTGATGTCTTTCAATCCATTGCAGTTATTTTTCACGATTACCCCATCTTTCACCAGCAGGGACCTCTTCATGTTGACTCCCGGGTCCTTTAGACCCACCCTAGTCATCTTTGATTACATCCTTGGTATCTGATGTGACAGAAAGTTCCAGCCTTACCTTGTGCATTTGTTGCCCCAGATCTGGAATCAGCCATTTCTCCAAGAAGCCCTGGTTTCTTTCTGGGGGAAGTGGTTAGTAATTTATTTTTAGGTATGAACAAATAGCCAGAAATCACCAGACACTTGAGGAAAGCCTCTAAAGTGAAAGAGAAGGCCAAAACAAGCAAATGGAATGAGAAATACTGTTAGAAACAGAAACAATGAGAGAAATAATTTAAAAAATTTTGGCTGGGCAGGGTGGCTCATGCCTGTAATCCCAGCACTTTGGGAGGCCAAGGTGAGTGGATCATCTGAGGTCAGCAGTTCAAGACCAGCCTGGCCAACATGGCAAAATCCTGTCTCTACTAAAAATACAAAAAATTAGCTGGGTGTGGTGGGGCATGCCTATAATCCCAGCTACTCAGGTGGCTGAGGCAGGAGAATCGCTTGAACCTGGGAGGCAGAGGTTGCAGTGAGCAGAGATCGTGTCACTGCACTCCAGCCTGGGCAACAGAGCAAAAGTCTGTCTCAAAAAAAAAAAAATTTGATTAATGATAAACAGCCAATTAGTATCTTCTGAGATATACAAAGTATTTTGTTTATAAAACAATAAACTTAAAATATGGAAATTTAAAATGTGATTGGGAAAATAAACATTGAATTGAAGGATTAGAAAATAGTGTTGAAGAAAAACCTACCAGAACAACAAAAAACAAGAAATGAAAAGTAGGAGAGAAATATCAGAAAACTAGAGGATCAATGCACAAAGGCCAACAGTGGATTGGAATATTAAGAGTTCCAAAAAGAAAATAGAGGAAAAGATGAGGAAGAAATTAAGGATGAACTAACATAAGAAAATTCGCCAAAACAGAGAATGAGTCTTCAATGCTAAAAGGTTGACTGAGTTCCCAAAAGAGACCCGTCCTAAGGCACATCAGTGTGAAATTCAGGACACTGTTATTAAGGAGAAGATCCTAAAAGTGTCCGGAGCCTAAAGAGAAAAAGAAAAAGAAAATGTCGTCAGACTCCTCAATAGCAGTGCTGGAACTTAGAAGACAACGGAGGAATAAATGCCTTTAAAATTCCAAGTGAAAGTTATTTTCAATCTAGAATTCGGTATCAAAACTACCAATCAAGTATGAAGAAAGAATAAGTCAGACATGCAAGAATTTGAAAAATTGATCTACCATGTTCCTTTTCCTAGGAGGATACTGGAGATGTGTTCCACCAAAATAAGCAAATAAATCAAGAAAGAGGGAAACATGGGATTCAGAAAGCAGGAGAGGAAAGAAGGTAAGTCCCAGGCTAACAGTCAAGCAGGAGGCCTCAACAGCAGCCAGAACACTGAGCAGGAGGATGGAGGTTGGGAGATGAGGAAGAGGATGGGAACTCGCAGATTATCGGAATCATTTGTGCGTGCAGTAAGAAAATCATATTGAGGCCAGCATGGTGCCTTACACCTATAATCCCAGCACTTTGGGAGGCCGAGGGGAGCAGATGACTTGAGACCAAGAGTATGAGACAAGTCTGGGCAATACAGCAAGACCCTGTGTGTACAGATACTTTTAAAAACTAGCCGAGTGTGGTGGTGTGCACCTGTGTTCCCAGCTACTTGGAAGGCTGAGGCAAGAGGATCACCTGAGCTCAGTGTTAGGTTTTGAAGGGAAGGTGAAGGTTAAAGAAAGACACACACATAGCAAGAGGGTGGCTCAACAGCAAATGCAGGCTTTATGTCCAGCATAAAACCTATAGAAGTGGGAAACTAGCCTAATGCCAGAGCGCACCGCTGCCTACAGGCTGGGGGTACTTGTAGGTGTGGGCAGGAGGGGTCTGGGCAGTATGGCTTGCTGCCCGGTGGGATATTGATAAGATGTTCCCATGATGAGGCGGTTCTGGCCCTTATTCCCATGGAATGTCATCATGGTGTTCCTTGGACCTTTGCCCAGTGAGCTATGACAGGGATGTTTCTTTAGTTGGGCCTTTGTTTACCTTGTGGTCAGGTGGTTAGGAAGGATGTTTCTCACAGCCCGAATGCCTGGGAAATGTTTCGCTTTGACCAAGGTTTGCAAAATAGTGGGGAAGCTTAAAATGGTGCAGTTTGGACTAACATCCGGGAGGTCGAGGCCACACGCAACGCTAAAAATTGTTTTTATCAACACCCCCGCCGGGGGGAAAAAAAAACACACTTCTCTCTAAAAAAAAAAAAAAAAAAAAAAAAAAGACTATACAGGGGTACATAATATCATATTGATGTAGGGACTTGTGTAAGACCTGTTGGACATTTGGGGAAAATCGGTGATAGGTCCACGCAAAACAAGCAAATGGAGACAATCAAGACAATTATTCAGTCCAGGAAAAACAAAACATTGTTCAAATAATAAGAAAACCTTATCAGAATACGAATATTTCATTGATTCTCACTCACATGCACATGTTTTCACATTTCAATGAGTCTGAAGTCGGGACGTGTCTTTCAGTCAAAGACATCTGACAGTCACTATCAGCCAGGTGCAGTCTTGATGTTGTCATGCCCGTGCAGGTATGAACTTAGTCATTTTTTCTGGTGTTCTGACCAGACAACAGCAAACCCTCGACGTTTCAGTCCACAAACCACTTTAGGATTACACGAGGGAAGAATGTGAGTCCTGGTTTGTCAGAAACCTGTGGGCATCTTTTGGTATGGCGCCCATTCTGTAAGCATCCAAACTTGCAGGATGAGGTCAATGGTATGGAAGAAAATTGTGGAGACCAGAGTGGAATGCTCTGTAAGAATTACTGCAACACTGACACCTAGGTAGTTCAAAGAATGGTTCTCCAAACAGACAAACAACAAAATGAGCACTGACAACTCTAAAAAGTGATTCAGAGGAGATGAATGCTCAATTCAAAGGTTTAAGGATACTCAATTTTGCGTATATTTTTTGTGTGCACGAGATTGATATATGATAAAACATATGTCTAAATAAGAGCACTTTCAATATGTTTACGTTAAAATTTTAACTAATAAGAACATTTGATTGGCAGCAATTTTCTTTCTCAGTGGTTCGTATTACAAATTGATGGTGCCATACATTCATTGAAATCTGGGGTACTGGCTGTAAATACCAATGTTGATTTTAATTAAAACTGTCATTACAATGGGAGGATGGGGAGACAGGAAATGTTATGTGTGCTTTGGTGTTGGGAAGAATGGTGGTGGGTAAGTGGGAAAAATCTTCACCTCTGTAGCAGGAATTCAAAAGATGAAGCCTGAGATTGAAACATCTTTTTTAGAAATCAATTTAAAAAAACAGAGAAACAACTAAAAGAAGTGAAGGTGGTTGTCCTTGGGAAAAGGGGTGGGGTATGGGAGGAGTGGGTCGCCAGGGTTTTAATTAATACATTTTAATACTATTTAACTTTTTAAACTCTGTGCATCATTAATTTGATAAAAATAATTTTTGAAATGAATTAGAAATAAAAAAATGGTCTCAAAAAAGCCATTCTGTGCTGTTCTCTCTATAAACACATATCCTCTTTTTGGGGCATATGGTCTAACTTTTGGTTAGAGAAATCTATTCACCATGAGAGGCTGCAGGATATAGCAGAAAGAGCTTCGTTCTGGTGTCAGTTGTCTGGATTCGCATCTTGTTTCTCGTTTACTAGCTGTGTGACCTTGGGCAAATTGCTCCGCCTCTCTGGACTTCAGTTTTCTTCCCTGTAAAACAAGCAAAAGGCTACGTGTTTCACTGTTATCTGTGAGGATCAAAGAGAAAAAGTGTGTCAAGACCCTGGCACAGTGCCTGTCCCATTGTTGAGTCCAGCATAACTTTAACTCCTTTTATGGTACAGCCCCCCTTCAATGGGATCAAGGCTGACCTCTGCTCAGAGACTCGAGGACCCTTTGCTCATGCAGTCCTCCCAAAGCCACGCACCGTCCGGGGCTTTGGGCTTGTGCAACTGCAATGTTTGTGGCTCATTGCTCTTTTCTAGCCCCAGAGGCCCCGAGATTTCTTATTTATGTCCCTCTCTTCTCTCATATCATGCTCAGCCTGGGAGATGATGGGTCCTGAGTATGACAGTGCTCAGTTGTTTCTGTCCAGATGAACACCGTGGCTCTGTGGCCAGACTCAGGGTCCTTTGCTCTTCTCCAAGGTCTGGGAGACACAGAAGCCTGGGCTCCAAACTCGTCACTCAGCTTCCGAATCCAGGGTGTGCAGGAGTCAGCCTCCCTCTGCCTTACAAAGCAGCCATCGCCAGTGGAGGTTGGCTGTGGGCTGGAAAGCATAGAGAGGCCTGCTACTCCCTCTCCCAGCCCCTTGCCTCCCCTCCCACACTGCGGCCTCTGGAGCTCTGCAGGCAGTGACTTCATGGCTGGAAACAGCTTTGTTAGAAATTAAAAGTAGGTGGGCTCTTTTTTCCCTCCCCATTTGGATGACAGAGCTGCTTGCTCAGGGTTCCCTCTCCCAGGACAGGTAGGCAGTTCATGTTTATACATGTGACCCAGAAATATATAATGAACCACACCAGGGCTGTTGACATTGCCTGGACGTGGAGGGCATCACACCTCCCTCCAGCTGCTGTTCAGAGAGAGTAGAGGCAGAACAGATGAAGGGGAAGAAGGGATCCTGGGTTGGGGACAGCCCTCTCCTAATGCCATGGACATGTGAGAACATGGCACTGTCCTGCAGGTCCCCACATGAAGGCTGTGTTCCCAAACACATTACCCCACGGCAGAGCATGAGTGATGCTACCAGGGAAGCTGAAAGGAAAGTGCAGACAGTGGGGGTGGGAGGAAGAACAGCAATTAGGAAAGGGGAAGTCCTAGCCCTTAAGACTATGGGAACACACATAGCCTTTGGAATCAGAAATGTGGGTTCCAGTCCCTGCTCTACACGAGGTTCTGTGTGACTTGCTTAGGTCACACAGAACCTTGGTTTTCCCCATCTGTTAAGAAAAAAGCCCAGAGTTGTCATTAGAAAATTAAATCTCCTACATTCAGGGTTTGCCAAATCTTTTCTCCCTTCCTGCCTGCCACTCAGTTGAGGGCCATCTGGCACAGAATAGGCGCATTTCCCACTTAGGGCCTGGGGTGGGATTGAAGGTCCTTCGGCCACTTCCAGCTCCCTGGCTGACTCCGAGGGCAGAGCTGCGTGGGGATGATGAAAGATTCAGAAGCTGTTCCTCCAGGCCGCCTCTGACCCAAGCAGGCAGTGTGGGTGTTGGACTGAGGGTGCCCACCCGTGAAAGGCCTCTGGGTAAGGAGACTGGGCAGCCCTCCCAGACCCATGTGGATGTAGTGAGAGGAGCCCTCACCCTGCAGACCATCCCTCCTTCACAGCTTCCTGTCAACTCCCGACACCGGCTGCTGCCTGCTCTGGTGGCGAGTGGCAGTGAATGACACAGCCATGTGATGTCTGTGTGTTCCTGTGTTCCTCCCCCAGGCCACAGAGTGGGCCTCCAGTGAGGACACGCGCCGCTCCTGCCAAAGCAAAGGGAAGACGGAGGTACGTGGTCTCAGCGGTCCGGGGGCCCCACCTGGAGCTGGAAGGAGGCCTATGGTTGTGGGGATGGAGTGGCACTGTGTGGACATGAGGGCCCCTGCTGGAGAGGCTTGGCCAGGATGAGCTGGGGCTCCTTGGGCAGGTGGGGATATAGCTCTGTGGCCAGTTGGTCCTGAGCATCTGAGTGAGCAGTGAGGCGGAGAGATGACGTTGGTGGGAGGGGACGTCCACAGATGTGACCTGGACATCGGGACAGGTAGATCTGGGGTCAAGGGAAGTGTTTTAGAAGACTTGTTGGCATTCATGACGCAGTGGTGTGAGGGTGAGATACCCAGCATCACACCTGGAGAGCTATGCTGTCTGCTCCTTTCCTTCCTGCCTCAGGAGGAGTGTCAGAACTACGTGCGAGTCCTGATCGTCACCGGCCGGAAGGTGTTCATGTGTGGGACCAATGCCTTTTCCCCCGTGTGCACCAGCAGACAGGTGGGCAGCTCACGGTGGAGCAGACCGAAGGGGGCACCATGCCGGGGGCTCTCCTGCCCAGGCACACAGCCTTGAAGGCGGGTTGCCAAATTTTGCAGACAAACAAACAGACACCCAAAACAGAAACATAAAAGGACACCCAGTTAGAGTTGGAGTTCAGATAAACAATAAATGATATTTTAGCATAAATGTACCCCATGAAGTGTTTGGGATAGACTTATTCTAAAAATGTATTCCCTGTTCATCTGAAATTCAAATTGAACTGGGCCTTCTGTATTTTACTGGTCAGCCTTACCTTGGAGGGTCCTGACTGGGGCTGGAGGCTGATGGAGCTACTGGGAAGACCTCTCCCTCCCTGAGGGCTGCTCCCTCAGAGGGACCGTGAGCTGGGCAGTGAGATGATGCTAGAGGAGGGGAGAGACCCAGAGAGACCCGGGCCCAGGAAGAAACAAAACTCAGATGGAAAGAACAGGCAGCCCCAGGGCCTCAGGGAAAAGTGTCCCCTTCTCCCCATTGTCCCCAGGTGGGGAACGTCAGCAGGACTATTGAGAAGATCAATGGTGTGGCCCGCTGCCCCTACGACCCACGCCACAACTCCACAGCTGTCATCTCCTCCCAGGGGGAGCTCTATGCGGCCACGGTCATCGACTTCTCAGGTCGGGACCCTGCCATCTACCGCAGCCTGGGCAGTGGGCCACCACTTCGCACTGCCCAGTATAACTCCAAGTGGCTCAATGGTAAGGAGGCCCCAGTGCCAGGGGTGGGGACTCCCCTGGTTCTGATCCCACCAGCCTACCCTGAGCCCCCTATTCATCCGCCTTCCTGCCAACCTCTGCAAGCGCTCCCACTTGCCTTATCAAGGAAGAGGTCCAGAGTAGGGCAGTGTAGACCAGAGCATGCTGGAGATGAGCCCCAGATGAAATCACAGATGATGTCCCGAGGCCCCAGAACAGATGGAGGGTGGGCTATTAGGAGAGAGGGAGATAATTAGGAATTGTTTAGGAAAACAAGTTATGGATAAGAACTTATGGGGCCAGGTATAGTGGCTCATGCCTGTAATCCTAATACTTTGGGAGGCTGAGGCAGGAACATCTCTTGAGGCCAGGAGTTGGAGACCAGCCTGGGCAACATAGCAAGACCCTGTCTCTAAAAATAAAAATAAAAAATAAATCAGCCAGGCGTGGTGATGCATGCCTGTGTTCCTACCTACTCAAGAGACTGAGGTGATAGGATGCCCTGAGCCTAGGAGTTTGAGACTGCAATGAGCTATGATCACATCCCTGAACTCCAGCCTGGGCGAAAAAGTGACAGCTAGCCTCTTAAAAAAGAAAGAGAGAGAGGTTATGGAAAGGGCCATATGAGTTTCCTAACCCTTGGGGCTGAACCCCTGCTTCCTCACTAACTATTAGGTTGGCGCAAAAGTAATAGCGGTTTTTGCCATTAAAAGTAATGGCGAAAATTGCAATTACTTTTGAACCAACCTAAATACTGTGTGTCCTTGAGCAAGTACTTAAGCTCTCTGTGCCGCAATGTTGTATCTATAATATGGGGATAATCATAGGATTTACCTCATCTGTTGATCGACTGGATTAATCCGCATAAAGTACTTAGGATAGTGTCTGGCACCCAGTGAGAGGTGTGCGGTGACACATGTTTAATATTATAGCTGCACTTGGTATTGAAAGTGGGAAGAGAGTTAGTTAGGGTCCCCAGGCCACCAAGCTTGCAGGGAGAGGGGTGTCTGGTGCCCATCTGGGAAAACTGAAGTGGTTGAGTCCTCCTGACTCTGCTCTCTTCTTCCCCGCTGGCCTGCCTGCCCCTTGTTCCTCTTCTGCCCACCCAGAGCCAAACTTCGTGGCAGCCTATGATATTGGGCTGTTCGCATACTTCTTCCTGCGGGAGAACGCAGTGGAGCATGACTGTGGACGCACCGTGTACTCTCGCGTGGCCCGCGTGTGCAAGAATGACGTGGGGGGCCGATTCCTGCTGGAGGACACGTGGACCACATTCATGAAGGCCCGGCTCAACTGCTCCCGCCCGGGCGAGGTTCCCTTCTACTACAACGAGCTGCAGAGTGCCTTCCACTTGCCAGAGCAGGACCTCATTTACGGAGTTTTCACAACCAATGTGTGAGTCCTGTCCTCTGCCAGCCCCTTTCCTGTGATGTCAGGAGCTGGCCTGGCCTCATGGCCTGGTGGGCTTCATCTATAAAATGGGGACTTCCATGACTCCTGACGGGGGTCATCTGAGGATTTTGTGACTTACTGCTTCTGGAGCGGTAAGCACGTGTTCTGGGTTGCTAGGAAGGACAAGCCTAGGCCAGAGATGAATAAAGCAAATGGATCTGGCTTAGGCTGCATGAAGGAGGAACATGCTGGTGATGAAGGTGGAAAAGCCTGCCTTGGATGAGGGGATGTAGCCATGTAGGGGAGGGGAGCAGGCAGCAATAGCCTCAGGGAGGCTCAACAGGGATTCCCTAAGGTCCCTTCCAACCTCAGGACTATGGGATTCTGTTCAATCTAACCATCAGTCTTCTGGTAACCCTGCCATCACCTCCCATCTAGACTGTGCTGGAAAACCAGGCTGGGAATGACAGCTCCTTTTGTTTTCTAGGTGTGAGGACGAGTAACCCTCACAGATCATGACACCTCCTTCTGTGTAAGAGGCTAACCCAATCAGACGACTCTCCTATAGACCAAGCTTGTCCAGCCCACGGCCTTTGGGCTGCATGTGGCCCTGGGCAGCTTTGAATGAGGCCCAACACAAATTTGTAAACTTTCTGAAAACATTACGAGACTTTTTTTTTTTTTTGGCATTTTTTTTCTTTTCTTTTTCTTTTTCTTTTTCTGAGATGGAGTCTCACTCTGTCACCCAGGCTGGAGTGCAGTGGTTCGATCTCGGCTCACTGCAACCTCTGTCTCCTGGGTTCAAGCAATTCTCCTGCCTCTCAGCCTCCCGAGTAGCTGGGACTACAGGTGTGTGGCACCACACCTGGCTAATTTTTTGCACTTTTAGTAGAGATGGGGTTTCACTGTGTTAGCCAGGATGGTCTTGATCTCCTGACCTTGTGATCCACCCACCTTGGCCTCCCAGAGTGCTGGGATTACAGGCATGAGCCACCATGCCCAGCCAGCAATTTTTTTTTTTTTTTTGGCTCATCAGCTATGCTTAGTGTTTAGTGTATTTTATGTGTGGTCCAAGACTATTCTCCTACCAGTGTGGTCCAGGAAAGCCAAAAGATTGGACACTCTGATATAGACAATGACGGATGGGCACCGAGACCAAGGAAGTCACTGGCTGCACAATGTTCTTTGTAGGAATACCAGAAACCTATGAGCCATGGAGTGGTGTTTGCTCACTTTGGGCCCCAGATAGCAGGCACTGCATGAGGGCCAGGCTAGCTATAGGAAGGACAGTGTGAGGGGGTGGACAGAGAGGAGAGTCAGGAGTAGGTGGAGAGGCATCGAAACTGACGCCATCAGTGTGAATTCTAAATAGTGTATTTATTGCATGCCTTCTCCATGCAGGTGCTTGTCCTGGTAGGGGTGGGGCGTCAGGGAGCAAAAGCAGACATGGTTCTGCCTTTAAAAGCTTAAACAGGGTGATGGATATTAACAACAAATTTTAATCGTGATAAATGCTACAAAGGGAAAGGGCAGTGTGTGGAAAAGCCTCTAACAGTATAGAGGAGTGATGATCAGGGAAGGTTTCCTGTAGGAAGTGACATCTATAAGATGAATAGGAATAAACTAAAGGAGAGGAGCATTCCAGCCTGAGGTAACATGTGCAGAGGTTTGAGGTGGGAAGAAATATTTCAGGAGCTGAGCAGTGATCAGTGTGGCAAGACATTTAAGGGTGAGGAGAAGAAAGACAGGAGAGGAGGCTGAAGGGGTAGGGCAGGGAGGGTATGTCCCAAAGGACATTGCAGACTGCTTTAATCTTTATTCTAAGAGCAAGGAGAAATTATTGACAGGTTTGAAGCAGGCCAGCAACCAGCTCGGAGGTGCGTTTTGAAACGCTCACCACTCTGGCTGCCGTGTGGAGAATGGATTAGGAGACTAGACAGGCTGCGGGCAGACCACCAGGAAGACAGTGCAGCATTCAGGGGCCTAGAGGGGGAGCTGAAACCAGGCAGAGGTGGAGAGAAATGGACACATTTGGGAGAAGAACTAAATGTGAAGAATAGAACTGGAGGCATTTGGTATGGTGGTTTCCTCTCTGTGAGCTGTTCACGTAAGATTCATGGAAACATGCTTCTGTGACTGAAAGGGTCTCCTGGGTCATCTGGACTCAGGGTGTGGCAGGCTATGGCATAAATCAGTGGTTTGGTAACCAGCTTTTGTAAATAACTAAATCAGAATAGAATGGAATAAAATATCAGAGTCTTAACATATTTAGTAAGGGTAAGTTCATACACTTCTTTATGGATGTGTGCATATTATACTGAGTTGTAGGGTAAGATATATCTCTTACCATGGGCCATGGACTACAATGTTTGAAAGTCACTGTATTTCAGCCTCCTGCTGGATAAGGGAGGGAGGGAGGGAGGCAGTAGCACAGAAGGATTCACCAGTGCTTCTTGTCAGTGGGTCGTTCCCAGGGGGTTTACAGAGTGTGAGGACCACATCACCTCCCTTTGAGATCCCCCGGTGGTACACGAGACTCATCATAGATGCTTACAGAGCGTTGGGAATTGGACATGACAGCTGGCTGTGGGGTATATGAGGAGGGTGCCAGGTCTTACAGGGAGGGCCTTGTCCCACTACTTCTTGCCTTTCAGAAACAGCATTGCGGCTTCTGCTGTCTGCGCCTTCAACCTCAGTGCTATCTCCCAGGCTTTCAATGGCCCATTTCGCTACCAGGAGAACCCCAGGGCTGCCTGGCTCCCCATCGCCAACCCCATCCCCAATTTCCAGGTACAGAATCTCCTCCTGTTTCCCTGTCTTCACACACTGCCTTTCCCCCAGATTACCAGCCACAAGCTGATTCCCAACTGCTTAGCAAAGACAGACATCAGCTCTGTTCCTGCCAGTCCATGCCCATCTCTGGGATCCACAATGGTTCCCTGAGGGTATTAGCCTGTACCACTGTGAGGGAGAAAGGGAGAGTGGGTGAGGGGCAGTGTGAGGAAGCATGGTCGGAGCCATCTCTAAATGTGAGCCCATACCTCCAGGGAGGCAGGGAAGTGGGACCTCAGCTCTCCACAGTGTAGAGGACCAGGAAAGCACTACACAAGCTGTCTTGCTGGAATTTGGGGATGTTAGCCAGAGCTTTCTCGCAGTGTGTTCAACATGGCTACTAATTCCTGGAAGTGGTCAGTGCTAGAAGTTGTCAGGGAATGGTTAGGGCCCAGCCGTGGGTAGTGTTAGCATGCCCCATCCTGTAATGGAGAAGGGGAAAGAACGAGGGGGCAGAGGAGGCTGCTGATGGTTGACTTTCATGTTCGCCCAGCTTCCCACCCAGGGCGTGGGATGGAGCAGGGAAAGACCTCAAGATTTGCAGTCCTACCGTCCTGACCCCGATCTAGCCTATCTCTTTGTGACCTTGGACAAAAAAAGTCATCCAACCTCCTTCAGTCTCTTTTTCCTTATCTGGAACTACGGATAATGCCGTAAGAGATAACACCTCACAGATAATGTCCAAAGGTTCATATGCCTGGAATGTAGGAGATGCTCGGTAAAAAGTGATTGGCTTCCAGCTTTGGTTTAGAAATCATAAGGACTTTGAGCTGGCAAGGACACAGCAGAGGGACAGCAGGGCTTGGCCCAAGGTAGGAGGGGGCACCTGCAGCAACAGCATAAAAATCACCAGACACTCGTCCACACTCAAATTATCCGTTTTTAGATAGTCCAGTCCTCTTTGCTCTTCTCCTTCCTCTTCCCCAAACCTGGCAGGATCATCCTTCCCCTTCTCCCCAGCCTCCTGTTCTTAGTTCCCAAAGAAGAGGCATCCCACCCTGGAAAGGGTGCAGGACGCCCAGCAGGGATGCTGGGGGTGGGGGATGCTGGAGAATCAGCGTCCGCTGCTGCGGCCACCTGGGTTGCCAGGAGGAGGGAGCCGGCGGGGGATGGCGGCAGCCCCGGTGGCCGGGCGCGTGTGACCTGGCTCCCCGCGGCAGTGTGGCACCCTGCCTGAGACCGGTCCCAACGAGAACCTGACGGAGCGCAGCCTGCAGGACGCGCAACGCCTCTTCCTGATGAGTGAGGCCGTGCAGCCGGTGACACCCGAGCCCTGTGTCACCCAGGACAGCGTGCGCTTCTCACACCTCGTGGTGGACCTGGTGCAGGCTAAAGACACGCTCTACCATGTACTCTACATTGGCACCGGTGAGCCGGCCCGGCCCAACCTGGACTGCAGGTCGGGGGTGGGTTGAGGGTTGGGGCAGGGCTGCAAGCTTCCAGGGCCTTCAAGGCCACCTTGGTCTGGCTCTCCCTCTCTCCCAGAGTCGGGCACCATCCTGAAGGCGTTGTCCACGGCGAGCCGCAGCGTCCGCGGTTGCTACCTGGAGGAGCTGCACGTGCTGCCCCCTGGGCGCCGCGAGCCCCTGCGCAGCCTGCGCATCCTGCACAGTGCCCGCGCGCTCTTCGTGGGCCTGAGCGACGGCGTCCTGCGGGTCCCACTGGAGAGGTGCGCCGCCTACCGCAGCCAGGGGTAAGCCGGGACAGGGGCGACTCCCGAGACCCCCACTGCGGAGGCGGTGCTTAAGAGGCGGGGCTTTGGACCCGGGAGACCTGGGGTCGGTCCCTGCAGTCTCCACTAGTGTGCCTTAGGACGAGTCACTCCACCTCTCTGAACCTTGGTTCTCTCCTCGTAAAACATCTTGCAGGGTTTTTGTGAGGGTTAATTGAGATAATCTCCTCCAGGTACTGACCTGGAGGAAGTGTGTGCTTAGGGAATTTTGGTGGGTGGCTGTTTTTATCTCTGTTGTCAAACACATAGCTAGGGTCAGTCAACCATCTCTAGCCCACTTGATTTATTCTCAGTCCCTTCAGTACAGAGAGGTCTTTATCTTTGAAGCCACAGCACTTATTGCCCGGATATGGGGCAGATGGAGATGGTGCTTTAAGTCAGCCCCACGTTTTTGCTCCTCTTCCTTCCTTCCTTAGAAGAAGTAAAAAGGGCTGCTGTAGGTAGGGCAGGGGTGAGGCGCTACGTGGCGGGGTTGCCCTGGCTTCGCACTGCTTCTCAACTTGGTTCTTCACACCATCGCTTCAAGTGGACTCACAGATTTGACAACTGTGGCATCAATGTTTAAGGGGGAAATCAAAGCCTATTCCAAAGCCAAATGGAAATGTAGCCCAGACTCCTACCACCCGAGGCTCTCCCAGGCTGCATCGCCTCATTTTCATGATACTCAGAAGCTGGCATCGCCACAGCCATGCAAGCTTCTGTGGCCTTTGCAACTGAGAGTCCTGGCTATGCCATCTGTCCTCAAGATTCGGAAGACAAATGGTATCCATGATACAGGGCTGTTCTTCAGCTCCAGTGGGGTGTGCTAGGAGCTGGGCAGAGGCCCGTGGGGCCAGGAGGAGTTGGATGGTTTTGGTGAGGCAGCCAAGGAGGGGGGGTCTCAGGGCAGACACTCCAGCTCCTTTCAGCCCCAACACAGGGCTCCATCAACAAGACACCACACACTTACTAAGCCCTACCATATTCTGGGCACTTTGTAAGACTGTTGGTGTGAGAGAAGGCAAGAGAAATAATCCCCAAACACTGACTTCTCTCAGATCTCCAGATATCTGGGTGGGAAGAGAACCTCGGCCTATATCAGACATGTGGGGAGAGATGGTCGGGTATGGCGGGAAGGACTCCAGTGGTGGAACCAGACACACCTGGGGCTCCATCTCAGCTCCATCATCTACTCACTATATGATCTTGAACAACTGAATCTTTTTGAGCTTCGGCTCTCTCATCAGGAAAATGGGGAGACATTTGATGGAACAAATGATGTTTAACGCAGGCAGAGTTGTAAGGATTGGGACTGGTATTCATGAAGTGCCCAGTCCAGTGAATCACAGGTGGTAGCTGGTATCTTTATTACTTTTTCATCTCCCCAAATGCATTTAGGAGCCCTCCAGCCTCCTAGGCCCTCTGGAGTCTTGCTGAATATAGACAGGACAACTTGGCAATGAATCACAGGTTTTCACACATGGCTTGTTCTCCGAGAGGTTGTAAATCCTTAAAGGCAAACCCAGTGGCCCAGTACTTTTTATACTCCACCAGCGAACCCCACCCAGCCCAAGGCACAACGTGGCCTTCCACACATGACTGATCCTTCAGTTGACTGATTGTTTGGCTTGAGAGGAGTTTGGTGCAGGAGAAACATGGGGAATGGCACTGGAAACTAGATTGAGGCCAACTGAGAAGGCCAAGGGAGGATTTTGACTTGAATCCTGTGACTGTGAGCACTGGAGTGGTCCTAGAGCAGTGGAGTGCAGTCATGGGCTGTGTGAAAAGATCAACCAGACAGTGGTGAACAGCACTGTCATATAGCAAGTGGATGCCAGGTGGGCTAGTATGAGTCTAAGCCAGATCTGAAGGAATGGGGCCTGTAGTGGATGGGAGGAAGGAAAGGCGCTGGGATGTTCAGCTCCAGTGGGGTGTGCTAGGGAGGCCTGTGCTCACATTCTGCAGAGAGGGGCTGGGGAGGTTGCATAGTGTGCCCGTTGCACTCCTGCCCTGGAGCAAGGCAGAAAGAGGTCAGTTTGGAGTTTGGTGCTTTCATCCTATTTGGTTTCCTGACTTTGGGATAGGAGCCCTTGATGTGTATAGTGAAAACCCTGCTAAAAAACTATAGGTGAATCCAAAAAGTATGAAATGCAAGGTCACATTATCGGAAGATTAGTAAAATGGCTACAGCAAGTACACACAGTCACCAAGCTGTGCACTCCAGGAGTCTGGGAGCCAATTGCCACAATATATTAGAATTTGCACTGTTGTGGGATGTGTTGTCACAAGGTTTTACTGTGTCCTAGGATAGACATTTCATGCTTTTTCCCTCATTCCTTCCAAAACCGGCAGGAAGATGAGGGTGGGTAAGCAGAGGCCTCTTCAGGCTCTCTCCTCTGCCCAGGATCCAGGGGCGTATCTCCAACTGCCTCTTTTCACTCAGGAGAATCTCAGCCCCATGGGGCACCACGGAGACCTGGCCTGGCCAGAGAGAGACCAGTGCTCCCACGAGGAGGAGCCCGGGGAATAAACTGCTGACTGGCTCTGCAAAGCGGGTGTTTTATGCATGAACCACCCCTTTCCTCCTTCCAGCATGCCTTTCACCCTGCCTTTGAGAGGGATCCTCTACCCCCAACTCACTCACAGATCTCCCCTGGCTGCCCCATGAGCGCAGGGAAGGCCCACTCTCAGCCATTTTTTGCTCACAAGCTCCAGAGATACCTTTTCCACCCTGGACAGCTCCCACTGTGAGACTATTGCACCACAGTGCAGGAATTCGCCTGCCTGCAACTTCCACCATCCATCTGTCCCGCAAGCCCATGGAATGAACCTGTTCCTTTTTGTAATGGCTGCTTGAGACACTGTAGTAAAAAAAAAAAAAAAAAAAAAAAAGACAGACATGGTGATATATTATTGGTCTGATGGCTCCTTTATGAAAAGAACTCTAAACTGCCACCCATTTCTACAGTCAGAGACACACTCTAAGTCTCTTATCCTTGGAGCTTTCATTTTTCCTAAGAGCGTTCCCTGCTCTGTAAGCTTTGAAGTGGCCTTTGGCCAAAAGCAGCAAATGTGGTTCCACTTGAGCCAAGGAGGCAGTTATCCCTTTTTATTCACAAGAAGAGAGCTCGGGCACTGGCCCCAAGAAGTCTCAAGCGTCCCCTCAGGCTGCCAGGGAAGGTGCAGGGCAGGCGTGTCCATGGAGAATCTGGTATCTTCTTCTCTGGGACTTAATTGAGGGCAGGGGAAGCTGAAGGGGTGAGAGGGCTTGGAGAAAGGAGGCTGGAGCCAGCATCTACTCCATGTTTTTCTTCTTTCCTATTCTGCCATGGTTTGGAAAGACAAGACACTTCATCCCTTGGCTTGGGAATCTTGACAAAAGTGGCCCCTGGCACAGCAGTTCTTGACCATGGGTACTCAGCAGAGTTACCTGGGGCCGGGGGGTATTTAGAAGATTCCAGTGCCTGGGCCTATTCCAGTCCAAAAAGCCAAACTACAGGTGGGTGGGCTTTTTGTTTTGTTTGCTTGCACTTTTTAAAGGGTGCCCAGGATATCCTAATTTGCAGTCAAGACTGGGAACTCCTTCTGTAAAACTGGTTAGGCTCTAGATGGAAGAAGGAGCAAGAGGCAAACTGCGTTTCTCCAGAATCTTCTGCATTTGTCTTATATAGGCTGATTCAGGTTTTCTGCCCTTACCCATTTTCTCTGCTGGCAGACGTTGGTTTTTTGATGGATAGAATATTGTTTATTATTATTGTTAGTCACTAGCTATGGCTAATTCTCTTTTCCAGTTTATTTGTGTCACTTCTAAATTCCACATCCCCTGCCTCTAGAGGTTGATACCCCTTTTTGAGGGCTGAAGGAAATAAATTCAGGAGTGGGCTTTACTGAGTTCTCATTGGTTGAATTTGCTAGCACTCCTCTTGATCCCAATGTCAGCCAGTAAGCAGAGTCTCAAAACCAAGGTTGCTGGGACTACTTGTGTACATGTGTTGCATGCAGTCCGATGATGTCCAGTTTGATGGACTCTGCTGATAAAACACCCTCAAATCAAACCATTGATCCCAGACGAAAATATGACCACATTTATCTTGTATAATTTACTGAAATTGCCCTTGAGTGAATAAACTGGAAACAGATTCCTGAGCAACAGTTGAGTATTCTGGATTCCTGGGTGGGCCAGAGTATACACTCACCGGACTCCCATGATTGCCTCGCTTATATGAGGTCATGGGTTGGTCCCGAGCAGCGGATAGTACTGTCTTCTTTGCCCTCCTTTGGTGACAAGGAGAAGCCCCACCCTCTTCTTTGTATAATTAACCTCATTTTTCTCTGGGGCCTGACAGGATTTATTGAACTCACTGAAAGTTAAGAATTCACCTGACAGGTGACTCTCCCTGAAGCTTCAAGAGATAAGAAAAATTCTACCCCTGAGGAGCCAAAAGCGGCAACTCTTAGCTCTTTTCTTGTTTGTTTGTTTTTGGTGTATCTCTTTAGCCCTAGGCATCTTTGTTCCCTTTGTCCAATGGGACGATCCCTCTGCAAACTCACAGAATGGTGTGAAACTCCCCACCAGGCTCCATCTTCTTTGTAGTCCAGTACCTCCTTCTCCAAAGCCTCTTCTGTTTTCCAATCTCCAATTTCTGAGCCCCTGCTTAGTGCTCTCTCCAGACCCTCTTCAGCAGACTGGCTCAGAACGGGATGGAAGCTGGGGACAGGAGCCAGAGGGATCGAGGTATCCCTCCAGGATTGGCAGTGGGCTGAGTGTTGGAGGGACCCTCCTTTTGGCACCAGGATTGGCTACTCTCTGTACTTAGCAATGGATAGCAAAGCCTGATTCCATAATCGCCATAGACTTTTTCTCCCCTTTGGAGTCCTACTAGTGGAGGTTAGATTTTTCTGTTAAAAAATTACACGAAGACATCAAAAGGAGAAAAGGAAGAAAGGAGCTCTGGACTATGAGAAGTGGAGGCATTTGGGGCATGCAACAGTGTGTGAACCAGTATCATTCTGGGGCCACTGTAGAGAGACCAGCCCTCAGGGTTGAGGAATCGAGAACTAGGATGTGACCTCCTATAGCTTGAGCTCATTCTCACGATGCTAAACCACTGGACTCTGATTCCTGCCACTAAGCAGCACAAGCATGTGGGTGCTCCAGGTGACCATGGACAGTATCCAGGTGTCTGCTGATCCTGTGCTGTGTTTTGAGGGATGGGCTCATATTCAGTGTGTGAAATCAGACACAACCTCCCATGGGAAGCAGAAGTATGAGGGGGAAAGCGTGGTCAAAAGCTTAGGTCTGGACCCAGCTCCACCACCTCTGATCTGTGTGATCTCAGGAAAATACTTATCCCTTTGCCTCTGTACAATGAAAAGTCTGTGTAGGGGATCCCAGTGGTTCTCAGCCTGACTCCCATTAGAATCACCCAGGGAGCTTTTAAACACTACTTCGCCCCCAGAGAGTGTTGATTGGGGTGGGCTCAGGTATTGGTATGTTTTGAAAGCTCCTCAGGTGATTCTAATGTGCAGCCAGGGTTGAGAATGGCTGGATTAAACCATCTGTAAGGCTTTTTCCACCTTTAATGTTTTATGACTCTATGATCATAGCATGTGTCAGGGAGGCACTTCCTCTTTGGGTTCCTGGTAACCACATCTGCCCCTGTGGCTGTGGGTGAGGAGTATGGGGCACCCATATTTGGGGAAAGCAGTGCCGTCTCTTTTAAATGTGCAGTCTCTGGAGGATGAGGGTTTGAGTCCTGGGTCAGGTCATTGGGTTTCCCCCAGATAACATGGGGATAGTAACAGTACCTACTTCATTGGGGTGCTGGATTTAAATTAATTCATGCTTATAAAGTGCTTAAAATGATGCCTTACACACAGTAAAGGCTCAGTGAACTTCATTATTATCATGGAAGACAAATGGATGGAAAGTGGTGCCCAGAGGGGAGTGTTCAGGTGTGTTCCTGAGATACAGGTGAGACTGGGAAGCCAGTGGGCTTGAGTCCCAGGACGTCTGTCTGGCAGGGCATGCCTGGGGGCCCGGGACCCGTACTGTGGCTGGGACGGGAAGCAGCAACGTTGCAGCACGCTCGAGGACAGCTCCAACATGAGCCTCTGGACCCAGAACATCACCGCCTGTCCTGTGAGAATCCCTTTGTGTCTTCCCATCTCAGACCCCTCCTTCAATTCAGGCTATGACTCCCCACCAATATTCCCCCAATCCCCTGAGATCTTGTGACTTCCCTGCCCTTCCTTGCCTTGGGTAATAGGGGTACTGTCCCCCATGCGTGTCTGCAGGTGCGGAATGTGACACGGGATGGGGGCTTTGGCCCTTGGTCACCATGGCAACCATGTGAGCACTTAGATGGGGACAACTCAGGCTCTTGCTTGTGTCGAGCCCGATCCTGCGACTCCCCTCGACCCCGCTGTGGGGGCCTTGACTGCCTGGGGCCAGCCATCCACATCGCCAACTGCTCTAGGTATGTGAGGACAGGGCTTGCATGGTATCTGCCTTGGACCAGGATGGGGAGAACTAGGGAAATGGGGCCCCCTCACTCAGGTGTTTGCACTAAGGGACAGAAACCACTTCAGGGCTGTGCTGGGGACTGGATAGGTGGCTAATATCTGAGGCAGGAAACCTGAGCCCTGAGCGAGTTTCCACGCTAATGAGAGATAAGTTTCTATCTCTTGGTGGCTCTTGATGCAAAGAGGAATGCTGGGCAGACATGGAGGTCACTCCCAGACAAAGGTGAGCCTCAGTAAGTCTCATCCCAAACATGAGGGACAGCATGGGATGGTGGCAAGTCAAGCAAACCTGGTGCCAATCCCGGATTACCACCGTCTGGAGGTGTGGCCGTGGCCTAGCTACCTAACCACTCTGAGTTTCTCTCAGTGAGGGTTATAGTACCCACCCAAGAGTTGTTGAGAGAGTTAAATGAGATGAGGTATATACAGAGCTTTCACAGTGCCTGGTACCTGGGGACTCCATAAAATAACTAAGCCATAATTTCAGGCACTTTTTTTTTTTTTTTTTTTTTTGAGACAGCATCTCACTCTGTTGACCTGGCTCGAGTGAAGTGGTGTGATCATGGCTCCCTGTAATTTCCTGCCTCAACCTCCTGATTAGCTGAGACTACAGGTGCCCACACCACACCCAGCTAATTTTTGAAATTTTTTTGTAGAAACAGGAGTCTCACTATATTGTCTAGGTTGGTCTCGAACTCCTGGCTTCAAGTGTTCCTCCCACCTCAGCCTACCAAAGCTCTGGGATTATAGGCATGAGCCACCACACCCAGCCTTGGACACTCTTAAAACAACTATTTCATACACATTATTAATGTAGCCCTCACAGCAACCTCATGGGAGTAGGAATACAATCATTATCCTTACTTTAAAATTAAGAGTACTATGAGGCACAGAAGGTTCTGGTAACTTGCCCAGGGTTTCACAGCCAGCAAGTGGTAGAGCCCAGATTTGAAAATTGGAGTCAGAGTAGGCATGAGTGCACAGTGTCTGAGGCTGGAGCAAAGCATATGCAGTGTAGTACAGGGGACAGAGTGTGGGTTTCAGTGCAAGGATTGTGACCAGCCAGCAAGGCTGAAAGGGAGTCTGCAGATTGGAAAGGGGACTAAGACCTTCTTCTCTAAAGTCTGCCCTTTTGTCCCCTGTGAGTAGGGGCCATGTCCTATCTCTGCGTCCTTAGTCCTGAGCACAACCTGATATATAGAAGAAGGCTCTCAATACATGTCTGAAGGAGGAACAAATGAACAGATGGATGAGCGAGTCTGCCTGAGATGACCTGTTTAGGAGAAGATATTTCTATGTCACTGTCCAGCTCTTTCTGACAGCAATAGAAAATATATCGGCCCAGAGATAGACTAGATCTAAGAAGCTAGGGCTCAGAGGGGCATCTGTCTCTATCCCCTCCCACTCCACCAGGAATGGGGCGTGGACCCCGTGGTCATCGTGGGCGCTGTGCAGCACGTCCTGTGGCATCGGCTTCCAGGTCCGCCAGCGAAGTTGCAGCAACCCTGCTCCACGCCACGGGGGCCGCATCTGCGTGGGCAAGAGCCG